>NW_020954548.1:227262-613403 GCF_900497805.2 Vombatus ursinus
ACCTTTGGCAGCATGGAAAAGAGCTCACTAGGGATTCAAGAGAGAACTCACTTCTGGCAGATGAGATTCAAAACTGTGGAGAGGAGCAGATCTAGAGAGTCCAGCAACCCACCCAACAAAGATGCCATACTTAAGGGAGGAGCAGGTGGGGGCTCCATGAAAGGAGAAAGGACACTGGTTTCCTGCAGTACCAGAAGCAGGAGTTGCCTTGGCTGTGCATTTTCCCTACATGTATGCTTTGTTACTATTGTACTCTAAGCTTTTGCCCACTTGTCTCATAGGCACTGTGTGCATCTATGGGAGAATGTATTCCAGTTTCAGGGGGAAAATGTCTTATAATTCGTGTTCTTATGCCATGTTATTGCTTTGAGATAATTATGTCTACTGGCTGACTATTAAAGGGAAGTGTACCAGTGGAGGATCAGGCATGCAGAATCATAGGGTACCTCTTAAAGCTTAAGTTACTAGCCACCATCTGGAGAGTCAACACATGCACATGGGTGTACATTTGGGGGAGTAACCTCAGAAGAGGTGCCACAAAGAGTGTGCCGTTTGGCTTATTTCACCCTTATTTGTGAGATCTTGAATAAAGAAACACAGTGAAGAGCAGACCCAGACCCCAGAGTAATTATTCCACTTACCTGAGAGCTGCTAATGGCTGCCTTGGATCAGAGGAACGTGGGAGAAGTCTGTGCTCTCATCCATCTGGCCCAAGAGGAAATTGCTGGACCCCAGTTTCCTAGCACCAGGCTTGGAGAGCTAGTTATATAATCTTCCAACCTGAGAGATGGTAGCTGTGAAGAGGAGAACCATGTAGCCAAGTAGTGATAGTTACTGGACCCCAATTCCTGGAGAGAACAGAGGGGGATTTCTTGGGCATAGCAACTTCAGGATCCAGTCTACTAGAGAGAGAAAGGGGGGTCCTTGGCTGATCCAGCTTCTTGGAAGGAAAAGAGGATTATATATGTAATCCCTAAAGCTGGAGTATCAGCAAGCCACAATATGAAGGATTAAAAGACCTTGACTTTGCTCTCTGCTATTACTATGAGTCATTTGGACATTCTGGTCTGATGTGAAGGGGATTGCCTTTTTAGCAACTCCAAGTATATTTTCCTTCCAGGGGGAGTACAAGCCTTTAGGCTGGATGCCTATGTGGGTCTCTGGGGTGAAAGAAGGACTCACTAGACTGCCAGGGAGCTGTTCTGCAAGCAACTTCAAGTTTGTTTCCTAAATTCCAGCGTAACATTATGAGTCTGGACGATAGTAGGGTCTTGAGGAAAAGTGGGACTTTCGTGAAAGGGAGTCGAATTACATTAATTGTTTGGGGGCTACTGTGAGTCCTTTAGGTATTATCTGCATTGTTCATGGGCTCCTGTGAGTTCTTTCAATATTCCACATTTTCTGTGGAGTAGAATAAAGGCTCTCCTATACCCAACATGCATTGTTACCTTAAATGCTTGTACAGGATCTGGGGACCCTTTCACTCACATCTATGCAGACCTAAATACAACCTATATTTGAACTGTATTTGGAGGTTTTCTCAGGGTAAACTCTGGGCAGGGGCAAATTAAGCAAAAGAGTGCTTTTTGGAGTGGTCACCAAGATTGGACCTGGTCTGTCCAAGTCCAGAGTCTGTAGTTCTGGGCTACACTGATTATCCAGTTTCCACATACAAAATCGTGCAACATCCAGTCTGTCCTTATTGTGTACAGATTTGATCAAGTCCAGCCACTCTTTCTATTTCATTAGGGGATGTTGTCACTTCATAGGTTTAGGGCTTGGGGAAGACCTCAGACACCATCCAACATCCATCCCCCTTATTTTATAGACGTAGGCCAGACCTGAGGCCCACAGAGAAGATGTCATTGCCCCCAGGTCACACAAGTAGATAGTAGTAGAGTGACCCTGGTCAAAGAATATTTATACTTACATGTTTACATTCCTGAACCTAAGACATATTTTCCCATAAATCTCTTCGTTTCAAGTCATAAGATACCCTTAGGTGAAGAAGTCCATGATGTATCCGGATCTCATCACTTGTTCAGTTGTGCCTTCCCCATATCATCTGGTAGTGAGGTGGTGCAGTCCAAATGAGATGGGTCTACTCATTGCTAATGAGAATATACATATCACTTATCAAAGTGCTGGCATATCTGTTCCATTTCACATCTGTTTGTTGTCCTCCTGGTTCCATCTACAAACACTTCCAAGATGATCTAGTTTAGCCTGATCTCCCACTAAGCCCTCTGCAGGGTCATCTTCTCCTCCAATGCTTTTTGCCGTTTTATATGGGGACACTCACCAATCTTGGCAGACCTGTGATATTTTTCAAGTTAGCTTTCATTCCAAATACATTCCAAATTATATATTATTCCAAATCATCATCGACCAGGCCTGCCACATCTCTTCATTTGGGGAGGAGAGATATTGATTGTCAAAATAATTTCAAAGAAGGGAAGAGTTTGAAAATGTAAACCATTATAGATGAAGCTTTTTTTTTTTGATCTTTTAGCTTTTATTTGAAGATTTCCAGTGAGGGAGAACTCACACCAGCAGAGGGGATTCTACTTTGGGATCACTCTGACTCTTGGGAAATCCTTCCTTCTATGAAGCTTGAATCTGCTCCTTGCTCCTGGGGTTGATCTCTGGGGCCATATGTAGACGAAGCTTTTTTTGAGGGGAGGGGTGATCAGGAAGACATACTTATGTGGATAACTTATTTTCATCTCTATAAAATTTTTACTTTTATGTGGATAGATCTTCTGTAGATGGTGTGAGAAAGAACATAAACAAGAATGAGAATAAGAAGGTTGTTGTCTACACAAATAGAGGAATACCCACCACTTCATTGAAATCACAGCTTTATTGAAGTATTGAATAAGAAGCATAAACTCTTTATTAGAATGGCCTATACACATTAAGTACATTTTTAAAGACATACAAGAAAAGAACAGGCAGACTTTTGCAGATGATTTTCTATAGCAGACCACAATCTTTACAGTCACACAAATGACTGAGAATATACAAAATACCAGATTCTGCTGTTTATATTTTGATTTAAAAAAAAAGCATTTGACTAAGCAGAACAAAATATAGCCTCAAAGGCTATCCTTAGTTAAGATGACTCTCATACATATTTTAAAATTATATGTCTCTGTGATAGATGCAACTGGAAATGTCTGTTCAACAAACTGCTAATAAATGATATCAGACAAGGTGGAAAACATCTGCTCACCTAAAGCGTCTATCAGTAAAATGGTAGATGTCCTGCCCATAGTCCAAACCAAAGAAGGGTCCCTAATTGATGGTGGGGTTCTCCAAATGTTCCTATTTGCAAAGGAATTATAGTGATTATATTGTGCCATGGAATATAACATAGTTCTCAGTGAAATCCACAACAGTATAGTACATCTATGCGGGAAAATCAAAATGGATAAAACATGCATGTTGTGCACATTATCATATGCTCTGGATAAAAAGGCAGAGAGAAGTTGAAATCTCTAAGTATGGAGAGAGAATTCACACCAGTGCAATTACAGGTCTATCAAAGAACCCAAGTGAGCATGTCCTAAATCATGATTGTTCTACAATAAACCATCAGCACACAAGTTAAACCGCTGGCACACATGAAACCGTTAGCACACTCAACGGGCTATGGGGAATAGTTTGGGAGATCTGAGCCCAGAAGATCTGGATTTGAATTCTCTCTGATATTTATGAGCGCTGTTATCAGCCTCAGTTTCCTCATCTGTACAATAATACTTATAATGTCCTTCTCCCAGAGGTGTTGTGAGACTAAAAATAGATCATACATGTAGAGCGGCTTACTAATCTTACATTGCAAACCATTGGCACAATGACTCCTTTGGCATGGTCTCATATATTGACACTTATTAAACCAACCCTTAGGAGGGATCAGTTTACCTAATTAGCAGATGGGGGAGTGTGATGTTGGCCAGATGGATGGGAGAGGGTCAGGGTAAGTGCGAGCGCACGCGCACACACACACATGCCTTAGTACAGGGGCTCCTGGGTCTACATGAGGGTATGGGGTGGGGTATGAGCGTTTACAGACCAACTTTAGCTGCTTCACAATTTTCAGGGTCCTTAATGAGTCCTCTAGCTTCCTGACTGGTGAGATCTGAAGGGGGCCCCAGAGTAGAGAGTGGAGTACAGAAAGATCCTCAGAATCAGGCTTCCCTCCTGGCCCCCATTTCTGGGGCTGAGGCGGGGGGTGGGGAGGGTGGTAGTGAATCAGCCTAGGCAGCAATTGCTGCCTTGCTCCCAGCTGACGGGGACCATATGTTCGGGAAGAGGAAACTCACTTGTCGTTTTGCGGCCCCCGGGGCCCAGCCTTCATGGGCCTGTCACAGATGATTTTCCCTGCCTGAGTGGCAGGCCCGCCCAGCTCCAAGGCCCTTCACATGGGCGGGTGGGCAGTTGTCAGGGGAGAGGGCATCACTGCCCTCTGCAAATGCCTCAACGTAGCCTCAGCCTCCACCAAACTCACCCTCCCTTTGGATCTCCCAAACACCCCCTCAGACTTCCCCTCACCTCACAACCCTTAATATTCCCCCTTCTATCAGACCTCTCAACTGCCCTTTTAAACTGGTTTCCCTCATACCTCCTCAAAACCCTACCTCAGACTTTCTAAATTCCCCCTGTCCTCAGGACCCCCATGCTTTCCCTCTCATTAGACCATCTCAAACTTTCCTTACTTCTGATCCCCCAAACTCTCTGAGCCCCTAGATTCTTCCAGATATAACCTCATCAAGACTTCCGAACTCCTCCTCCCCCCAAATTTTCCCTCCCTTCATTCCTTCAAACTTTCTCCTTAACCTTCCAAACTCCCCTCTCTGACCCAGACCTCCTCCTCAAACTCCAACAAGAGCAAGGACTCTGTAGTGTCTCTGGCGAAGAAAGCAAAGACTGCATAAACAGAGACAGTTATCTGGATTCCTTGAGGCCTCAGTTTCTACATCTGTAAAAGTAGACGCCATCTCTCTGTGGCCATTAGCAAAATGACTGCTTGGTTTTGCGATGCCAAGGACTGTGACAGGGCTGGTTCTGCCTCTCCCTCCCATTGCTATCTCCTTTCTCTGACTGGAGGATCCCTGTCAGTCATCCATTCCCTTCTGTCCTCATCCTGGGAGGGATAGCTCGGAAGGGGAAATGTGTGTTACAGTGAAGAGGGGGATGTAACATTCCAGGCTGGAGTCTCTCAAAGGTCAATCCTTACTGACCTGGAGATGGCAGGTTTCCCATCCCCCAAAAGTCCCTCTTGCCTAGAATTCTCTCCCTACCCCCACCCTCAGGGCAGGTTCCTTAATTGTCCTGGCTGGACTAGGAGCCTGGAGAGTGCCCCTCCAGCCCCTCGGCAGCCTCCAGTGCTTCTAACCTGCGGCCGGGCTGGTAAGAGCCGATGACCAACCAGCTATTTGCCTGTCAAGAGTTTGCTACCCAGACACACCGCCCCTGTCAAATTAGCGAGCCCAGAGCTGTAAGGGAGGCCACCGCGGCTAATTTGTACATTAACTGGTTCTGACAGAAATATTTCACAAGTGAAAACACAGAAACTGTGCCTGGAGAAAACACTCAGCAACCAGGCCGCCCAACTGGTGTGTCACTGTGTGGGGAAGAAAGGCGGAGACAGGGGAGAGACCTAGTGACAGTGAACAGGGGGAAATGTGGGGGAGGAAGGCTGTTAGGGAACAGAGATTGAGAGATGAAGGGATAGAGATGGGGGAAAAGAGAAAAAGATGGGGAGAGAAATAGAGGGGGAAAAGATGGGGTTGAGGTTAAGGGAAAGAAGTGTGGGAGAAAGATAGGAGAGAGAGATGGGTGAGTGGAAGAGGTAGATGAAGGAAAATGGGGAGTGAGATGAGTAAAGAGATAGTGGGGAAAAGAGATTGGTAAATGAGAGATGAATGAGTGAAAATGGAGAGAGGAATAAGAACAGAGAAAGCTATTAGAGAAATAGAGATGGGGCAGTGAGAGAAATGGGGGATTTGAGAGAGATTGAGAGGAGAGACAGGCAAAGAGGGAAGAGAGATAGAAGACAGGGGTGAGGAAGAGGTGGGAAGAGAGACAAGAAGACAGATGGGGAGAGTCATAGGGAAGACAAAGAGGTGGGGAAAGAGAAAGATGGAGGAGAAAATAAAGACAGCAAGACGGGGAGAGAGAAACATGGGAAGAGATGTGGGAAAGAGAAAAATAGGGAGAGAGATGAGGGTAAGAAATAGGGAAAGGAAAACAGGGATGAGGAAGAGAGAGAAATGGGGAAATATAGGGAAAAGAGATGGGGTAGGAAATGACTCCAAAGAGTTAGAGAGGGGAAGATGAGGAAAAAATACGAGAAAGAGATATAAAGGGGAGAGAGAGAGAGAGAGCGAGAGAGAGAGAGAGAGAGAGAGAGAGGAGAGGAGAGGAGAGGAGAGGAGAAGAGAAGAGAAGAGAAGAGAAGAGAAGAGAAGAGAAGAGAAGAGAAGAGAAGAGAAGAGAAGAGAAGAGAAGAGAAGAGAGGAGAAGAGAAGAGAAGAGAAGAGACAGGGAGAGAGATGGGGAGACAAAGGGAGATGGAGAGATAGAATTAGAGGGGAGCAGTGAAGACATGGAAAAAGTGACATGGGGAGTTGGAAAAAGAAGGTAACAAGGAGAAACATAAGGAGTGTTAATGACGGAGATGAGGAAATGTAGAGGTGCAGAAACAGAAAAGGTAGACAGAGCCAGAGAGACAAAGGAGACACTAAGAAAGGGAGAAAAAGCTGAGACCAAAGAGAAAACCTCAAGGGGAAAAAAGGAGGAAACGATGGAACTCTGGTGGTGGGTTAGGTTGAGGGGAGGAAGAAGAGAGGGAAAAAGGAGAAAGAGGAAGGGACAAGACAACTTAGAGGAAAAAAGTGCAGGAGGAGGGAGGTTTTAAGAGAGAAGGTGATAAGAGTATCACAGTCCTCAACTAGGTAAAATCCCAATACAGTAAGACAAACCAATGATACACTCTCCATTCTTCTCCCTGTCCTTCCTCCCCTCCCAGTGTTGACCCTTCAGTCCCTCTTGTTGGGACTCTTTTCCTCCTCATCCCCATCCACATTCCTTCTTGAAGAGTTATTTTTTATTTTTTTATTTTATTTAAAAAAAATTCATATTGTTTTATTGCAGCATGTAACATGTTACATGGAGGCAGAGCTTTAACTCTGACTGAATCAAGCAATTTTAGCAGGACATTTAAACCCTGACTCAGGATGTCTGTGTTAATTGATAGGCAAATGTCAGATCCAGGATCTGTGTTTCATTTACCACCACAGAATGTCAAGATAAGAAAAGTCCCATTAAAGAGTTATTTTTTAGATAGGTTTGGTTTGAAGGAAAGAGGGGAGTGAGAAAGGGGGATGGAGTGAGGAGTAAGCATTTACTAAGTGCCTATTGTGTGCCAGGCTTTCCAAATATTATCTCATTTGATCCTCACAATTACCCTTGGAGGTAGGTGCTATTGTTTTCCCCATTTTTACAGTTGAGGAAAGTGAGGCAGACAGAGGTGTAGTGACTTGCCTGGAGTCACATAGCTATTAAGTGTATGAGGTTGGATTTGAACTCAGGTCTTCCTGACTCCAGGACCAGGGCTCTCTTCACTGCACCAAAGGGGCAGCATGGGGGAGGGGCCTCTCCCCAGCCAGGGCCACCATCCTTGCCATACAAGATTGTTAGAATGTATGCTCTTTGAGGGCAGAGATGATTGTATTTTTATCTTTGGATCCCCAGTTCTTAGCACAGTGCCTGGCACAGGGTAAACATTGTGGCAGCTACATGGTTCAGCAGATAGAGTGTTGCATTTGGAGTTAGGAAGACCTGAGTTTGAATCCTGGGTCAGCTACTCACTAGTTGTGTGACCCTGGACAAGTCACTTAACTTTTCAGCCCCAAGTTCCTCATCTGTAAAGTGGGGATAATAACCAACACCTGGTTGTTGTGAGGATAAAATGAAATAACATATGTAAAGTGCTTTGCAAATCTGAAAGCAATATATAAATGTTAGCTTTTATTATTATTATTAATAATAATAAATGCTCATTGATCATTGTGAGGTCAAATGAGATAGTGTTTGTAAAGCACTTTGCAAACCTTAGAGGACAACATATACACACATTACATATATATATGCATGTATGTATACACACAACACATATACACATACACATACGTATGTACATTCACATATATACCTATGTATTTTTTATATATATTTATGTTTACACACAGGGCAGCTAGGTGGCACCATAGTGCACAGAGCACCGGGCTTAGAATCAGGAAGACTCATCTTCATGAGTTCAAATATGACCTCAGACACTTACTAGCTGTGTGACTCTGGGCGAGTCACTTGACCCTGTTTGCTTCAGTTTCCTCATCTGTAAAATGAGCTGGAAAAGGAAATGGTAAACCACTCCACTATTTTTGCCAAAAAATCCCCCCACCACGGGGTCCCAAAGAGTTGGACACAACTGAAAAGACTAAACAACAAAAATATATACACATATATATATATATAATATATATATATCTATATCTATGTATATACGTATGTCAGCTATTGTTATCACCATTAATACACAGGCAAGAGATGAAGTAGTGGTATGACGGTGATCCCCAAGGGACTCTTGGCTCATTTTCCATCCCTTTTCTTTTCCCTCTCTTCTGTATCTGCTCCCTCTGCCTGTGTCTCACTTCCCCAGCCAGGGGCCCTCAGTACCATAAACGCTGTAGACCTCTTTGGCAGGTGGGCAGACAGAGAGATCCAGATTTTCATCCAGGTCATGGCTGCTAACCATGAGTGTTCCCTAAGGCTCTGTTTTGGGCTCTCTTCTCCTTCTCTTCTCTCCTTACGCTGTTTTGCTGGGTGATTTCATCGTCTTCCATGGATTCAATAATGATCTCTATGCAGATAATTCTCCGATCTATTTATCCAGCCCCTAACCTCTTTCCTGACTTCTAAAGTTGCATCTCCAATTGCCTACTGGGCATCTTGAACCCATAGATATCTTAAACTTGTCTACAACGGAACTCATTATCTTTTACCTCAAAGCATCCCCTCTTCCTAACTTCCTTATTATTGTTGAGAGCAATGCCATCTTTCCAGGCACCTAGGCTTGAAACCTAGGTGCCATCCTTAACTCCTCACTCTCTCTCACCCCTCATATCTGATCTATGCCAAATTCTATTGATTCTCCTTTGCACCATCTCTTGTCTACACTCCTTTCTTTTCAATACCTTCACAATCTCAGTGTATTTCACGTTTGGATTATTGCAGTCCAGTCCTTCTGGTTGATTTCCTTGTCCCAAATCTTTCCTCATTCTAGCCCACCCTCCACTTGGCTATCAAAGTGATCTCCCTCAAGCACAAATTTGACTGTGTCTTTCCCTACTCTCACCCTCCATTCAGAAAACTCCAGTGGTTGGCTCCCTGTTACCTACAGGATCAAATGTAAAATCCTATATTTGGCTTTTCAAGCCCGTCATAACCTGGTCTACTTCCTACCTGTCGGGTGTTCTTACACCTCAGTTCCCTCTATACAACTCTCTGACTCATTTTACAAAACACTCCAACTCCTGACTCCATGCATTTTTCTCTGGCTGCCCCCCATGTTTGGAATTCCCTCCCTCTTCATCTCTACCTCCTGGCTTCTTTTACATCTTAGCCAAAACCCAACCTTCTTCAAAAAGTCTTTCCCACTCCTCCTTAATGCTGGCACCTTCC
The DNA here is from genome assembly GCF_900497805.2 of Vombatus ursinus. Classification (NCBI taxonomy): domain Eukaryota; kingdom Metazoa; phylum Chordata; class Mammalia; order Diprotodontia; family Vombatidae; genus Vombatus; species Vombatus ursinus. The sequence goes on from NW_020954548.1 coordinate 237,010, forward strand.
CTCTGTGATCACCTCCAATTTATCTTTTACATGCCTTCTTTGTATATAGTTGTCTCTCCCCCTTAGATAGTGAGCTCTTTGAAGTCAAAACTGTTTTTGCCTTTCTTTGCATCACAGTGCTTAGCACAGGGTCCGGTACATAGCAGGTATTTAATAAATGCTTGTTGATTTGACCTACAGACTAAGAAGCATTGTCAATGAGATGATATGAGCAGTGTCAGAACCATCTGGCTGGTCAGGCTGTTCCTTGGATTAAGGTTCCTTGTTTTTTCCATGGGGTAAGGAAGACAGCCCTAAGAGTTTTAGAAATTCTCTGTGGTTCTCAATTATCCATCCCCCTTGACCTCAAACAATCCATCTCCTTTCTTCCTATCTAAATCCTGTCCATCCTTCAAGGCCCAGCTAATGTTCTACCTCTTCCAGTAAGTCCTTGACCCCTCCACAAAACCCCAAAGTAGTTTTTTTCCTTTAAGTTCACAGATTGGGTGCAGATTGAAACATCATTTTTTTTTTGACAAGGCCAACATAGGAATTTGTCTTGCTTGCTTATACATGTTTGGAACAGAGGTTTTGTTTTTCTTGCTTTCTCAACTGAGAAAAGGGAAGGAGATAGGAGAGACAGGCAGATCTTCATTTGAAAAAAAAATTAATGAAAAAAAGTTCTATACATGTGTTATCTCATTTGAACACAACAACTGAAGGAGGGAGGCACTATTATTATTCCATTTTACAGGCAAGGAAACTGAAGCAGACAGCAGCTAAGGGCCTTGCCCCAGGTCACATGGCCAGTAAATATCTGAGGTTGGATTTGAACTCTAGCCTTCCTAATTTCAGGGCCAGCACTCTGTCCACTGTGACACTCTGATTTTTAAGGTGTCTTAGACCTAAAATCCTCTGAAACATTTATTCCCCAAATCCATGGGCCCTTTTCTAGGCCTCATTTTCCTTGACCTTGCATTATTTGACAGTGTTAATCATCCCCTCCTATTTGACATTCTTCTCATTCAACTTTTATGAAACTGCTCTCCTGCTTTCTCTTTTGCCTCTTGGACAGCTCCTTCTCTGTCTTCTTCCTGTCCCCACACAAATTTTGGCTGCTCCCCAAACTTCACCCTTCAGTTTTCTTTTCTCTCTCATCCATTTTTTCTCTTTCTCACTTATTCTTTCTCCCTTCTCCCCTCCCTCCTTTCTCTCTCTCTTTCTCATTTAGCTTTCTCATTCTCTCATCTTTCTCTTTCTCTCTCTTCACCTTATCTCTCTTGCTCATCTCTTTTTTTCTCTCTTTCTCATCTTTCTTTGGTTTCTCCTCTCTCTCTTTTTCTTTCTTTCTCTCCCTCTCTTGACATGATCTCATCCACTCTCATGGCTAATAATAAATGTAATTATTATTATTGCAAGTACTTTTTTAAACGCGTACATAACATTGGGTTTATTTAGCTGATTTCAACTGATATTATTGGGTAGCTACATTTACAAATAATTTTTTAAATTTTAAGTGATATAAAGGACTTTTTATAAAAAAAGAATCCCACACTTGGTACAAAAATTAGGTCAGGCACTGGATAAAAGTTTGCTTTATTTTTTTATTTTTAGTTTTTTATGAGGGAGATAATGCACGTTTAATTACAAATGAGAAAACTGAAATTTGGAGAAATAAGGTGATATGCTTAAGGTCACACAGCTGCTGTTCTCATTGTTTGTCCTTCATTTTCTTTTTATCTATCTATTTATTTACTTTTAGTTTGAAAGTACTTTGTAACAATCAAATACTATATATCTGCAAATTCTTCTTCCTTCTTCTCTTTTCTCTTCTTGTACTACTACTAAAAGTCTAGGTGTATGATTTTCTTTTTTAAATTAAATTTTCATCTTCAATTAACAGAAATTGATTTTCTTTCTCTCTTGCTCATCCACCACCATTGGGAAAAAAGGAAAAAAAAAACACTGCAAGACAAATATTATCCTCATTTTATAGATGAAACTGATGCTCAGAAAATTCGCAGATGTTCAGAGCTCTTGTTTGCCTCTTGAGATCTTTTGGTACCTAAATGTTATTTAAAAAGTTAGTTATCCTTCTCAGTCTTGTGGAGTTCACAAGGTTTTCTAGTGTGTGCCATTTATGCCTTTATCCAAGTCACTTACTACATGTTACATATTCCCAAGGATTCTAGTAGATAAGTGGTCAGAGGATATGAACAAATAATTCTCAAAAGAACTACAAACCATTAACAACCTTATGAAAGAGTGCTCCAAAATAGTGGTGTCAAACTCAAATAGAAATGGATCCCTGCTCCCTACCCCTCCATATTGACTTAGAAAACCACACATTGACATTACCTATGTCGTAATGTATTCTATTTCTTTTGTTAAACACTTTCTAATTTCATTTAATATGTTTTTGGTCCCACTAGGGAGTTTTTCTGGCCTACACCTGAGACTGAAACCTCTGATCCAAGGACAAATAATTAGAGAAATACAAATCAAAACAATTCCTAGGTTTTACTTCACATCTACTAAATTGGCAAAGTTGATAGAAGATGGGAATAGTCAATGCTGGAGGAACTATGGAAAGAGCAGTAAACGAGTGCACTGCTGTGGAGCTGAGAATTGGTCCAACCATCGTGTGAAATAATCTAGAATTACGCAAAGGAAGTGACCATAATGTCCATACCCTTTACCCCAGAGATGCCACTCCTCGGCACATACTCTGAGGTCAATGACAAAAAGAAAGGCTCCATCTACACCAAAATATTCATAGCGACACTCTTTGCAACAGCAAAGAAAAAGAGCCAAAATGGATGCTTGTCAATTAGGGAAATGGCTAAATAAGTTGTGGCACATGAATTTAATGGAATATTATTGTGTGGTAAGAAACAAATATGATGAATACAGAGAAGCATGAGAAGTCATATGAACGGATGTAACTATAACAATGATGTCACCATGATGACAATATATATTGTCACTATAACAATGTAAACAGAAAGAACAACAAAACAATCAAGGTTGAATGTGAAATTACAATGACTGAGCTTGACCCCAAAGAAGAGCTATCATACACAAGGTATCACCCCAGCTTCTTTGCAGAGGCGGGAGACTAGGGGTGTGGAATATTGCACACAATGCCAGATGTGTCTGATACATTGCCTTGTTTTGCTGCACTGTCTTCCCCCTTCTTTTTTATTCTTTGTTATAAGAAATGTCTCTCTGGAAGGAACAGGAGGGTGTATTCCATTGAGAAATGTAGGTGATCAACAAAAATTTATTTTTGAAAAACACTGCCAAAGATTGATTCCTGAGAAGTTGCACTAGAGACCAAGTTGACAATGACCCATTAAGGATGATTCTTTGGGTTTGGTCACTTAATGATTTCCAAGGGCAGCTAACTGTACTACTATAGCCCCTACCTCCATCTTACACACAAGTGCAGCATGAGAGACTTTGTGAAATGCAAGTGTTGAAATCAAAGCATATAAGCTAGGTCTATAGCATCCCCCTGACCCACTAATAACTTCCCTGGATCCATCGTCTCATTGCCACCATCTTTCCTCCAGCAGATTTCCCCCACTATCATTCCTATTCTCTTTAAAAAAAATTTTTTTTAACCTATACCGGTTCCATCCCTGCTGCCTACAGACATGCCCAAGTCTTCACCATCCTTAAAAAACTCTACTGGAGCCTCCCATGCCCCCTAGCTATCATTATATGTATATATGTATCCCTCCTCTCTTCAGCTAAACTCCTTGAAAAAGCTGCCTACACTTCATACTTCCATTTCCTGCCCGATCCATTCACTCCTAAATCTTTTGCATTTGGTCTCCCGACCTTATCATTCAACTGAAACTGCACTCTCCAAAGTTACTAATGATCTCTTAATTGCCAAATCTAATGGCTTTTTCTCCATCCTTATCCTTCTTGACCTCTCTGTAGCATTTGACCCTGTTAACTACTTTTTCCTCCTGAGTATTCTCTCCTCTTTGGATTTTATGGCACTGCTCTCTCTTAGGTTCTGCCACCTTTCTGACAACTCCTCAATATCTAAATTGCTAGATTTCTTCCACTAACCACAGGTAGCCTCCGAGGCTCTGTCCCGGGCCTTCTTTTTTCTTCTCTACCATGTCACTAACTGATCTAATCAGCTCCCATAGGTTCAATTATCCTCTCTATGTTGGTGGCTCCCAGCTCTATATATCTATCCTTAGTCTCCCTCCTGAGCTTCACTACCACACCACTATGCTAATGATTCTTGAATCTAATTATCCAGCTTTAACTTCTCAGCTGACCTCCAGTCTCACATTTCCAACTACCTATTATGAATCGCAAACCTGATGTCCAGTAGACATTTCAAACTTAACATATCCAAAAACAATTCAAAATCTTCCACCACCCGAAACCCTCCTTTCTTCCAAACTTCCCTGTCACTGTTGAGGGAACCATGACATTCCTAGTTCTCCAGGCTCACAACCCAGGTGTGATCCTTGACTCCTCACTCCCTCTCACTTCCCATATCCAACTGGTGCCAAGGTCTATTGATTTCACCTTTGTAACGTCTCTTAAATACGGCCCCTTCTCGCCTCTGACGCTGCTTCCACCTTGGTACAAGCCCTCATCGCCTCATGTCTGGACTACAGGAACAGCCTGCTGGTGGGTCTGCCTGCCTCAAGTTTCCCTGCTCCAGTCCATCCTCTGTTCAGCTACCAAATTGATTTTCCTAGAGCACAGGGCTGACCATGACAAACACCTACCAAGTACACTCCAGTGGCTCCCTGTCATCTCCAGGATCAAATATAAAATTCTCTGTTTGGCATACACAGCCCCATATAACCTAACCCACCCCTTCTAGTCTCCTTACACCTTACACCCCTCCCCCTACCCTATTTACTTGTTGATGCAATGACATTGGCCTCTTTGCTCTTCCTTGAACAACGCATCTCCATCTCCCAATTCTGGGCATTTTCACTGCCTATCCCTCATGCATGGAATGTTCTCCCTCCTCAATTCTACCTCCTAACTTCCCTGACTTCTTTCAAATTCGAGCTAAGAACTCATCTTCTATAGAAAGACTTTCCCAATCTCTCTTAATACTAGTCCCTTCCCCAGGGTCAAAAGAAAAAATAGAATAAATGGGGGGGCAGGATAGGATTAAGGAAAATAGAGTTAGTTTTTCACAGCATGTCTACTATGGAAGTGTTTTGCGTAACTGCACATGTATAACCTATATTGAGTTGCTTGCCTTTGCAGTGATGGTGGGTGGGGAGGGAGGAAAGGAGAAAATTTGGAACCCAAAGTTTTAAAAACACATGTTTAAAAAAATGTTTTCACACGCAACTGGGAAATAAGAAATACAGGAAATGGGATACAGAAATCTATCCTGCCATACGGGAAAATAGAAGAGGAAGGGGATAAGAGAAGGGGGGAAGTAATAGAAGGGAAGGCAGACTAGGGGAAGGGGTATTCAGAATGCATGCCATCATGAGGTGGGGGAGGGGCGAGATGGGGTGAAAATTTGGAACTCAAAATCTGGTGGAAGTAAATGTTGAAAACTAAAAATAAATAAATTTATTAATTAAAAAAATACTAGTCCCTTCCCTCTATTGATTTCCTATTTACCCTGTATATAACTTGTCTTGTATAAGCAAATGTCTCCCCCATTGAGCTCCTCAAGGGCAGGGACTATCTCTTGCTTTTCTCTTTTTTATTTAATTTTTGTTTGTTTGTTTTGCCTCTCTTTATATCTCTAGAACTTAGCAGAGTGCCTGGCACATAGAAGTTGTTTATTCAATGTCTGATTTTCTATTAAACATTTCAAATTGGATGTCTCATAGGCATCTCAAACTCAACATGTCCAGAACAGATATCATTATCTTTCCCCCCAAATTCCCCCTTCTTCCTCGTCTCTGTCAAAGGTACCACCATCCTACTTGTCACTCAGGTCTGCAACCTCAATGTCATCCTTGACTCCTACACTCTCACCCCACATAGCCAATTGGTTTCCAGTTCTTGTCATTCTTAGCTCCATCTCTTCATACATCCCCATTTCTCCACTCATATCACCATCACCCTAGTTCAGATCCTCATCATCTCTTGTTTGAACTATTGCAATAGCCTCCAATTTTTTGCCTTGTCTCAAGTCCCTTCAAACCATCCTCTACACAGCTGCCACAGTGACCAGGCACATCCTCAATAGATACATGGGCATAAAAATTTTTGTAGAGATGGGAAAGTAGGCATATAGGTTGCTAATTACTGTTGTTTTCTCAATTGTCCTTTTGGGGACAGTAATAGCATCTGATATTTTTTAAGCATTTGGTATACCCCCCACTTTAAGAGGCTTTGAGATGGGATCTCTCAGTAGCCTCAAAATGATCTCACCTTCAGCATAGACTTCCTCCATGAGGAGATGGTCCAGGCTAGCCTAGCTGTTCTTTTGCCTCTCACCCATGCCTGGAAGGCTCTGCTCCCCTTACTTATATTTCTTAGTTTCTTCAGCTTCCTTCAAGACTTAACTCAAATTTCCCCTTTTGCAGAAGGCCTTCCCTAATCTCCCCAGTTGCTGGTGCCTTCCCCTCTCAGATGCCTCTCCATCTACTCTCATACTTATCTTGCATTTACCTAGTTCATCACATGTTGTCTCTCTTGTTAGAATGTAAGCTCCTAGAAAGCAATGATTGGTTTTTTTTTTCTTTCCTCAGCCCTTAGGATAGCGCCTGGCACATAGTAGGTGCTTATTAACCAAAGCTTGTTGACTGACTTTCTATCTCCATTTTCATTAGTGTCATCCCTGCTTCCTCAGGTGGCACACTAGGGACTGAGATGGAGAATCCAAATCTGATGGCTCTGCTGTCACCGATGGAGAGAAGAGTTAGTTATAATAATCTTGACAGATTGTTTCTGTTTTCCTCCTGTTTGCTGTCCTTCTTCCAACTTCATCCTTAAATGCTTTCAGGATGCTCTGGTTTAATTAGGTCTTTTTCTGCAAATTTGTTCTTCCTCCTACCTCTTCCTGCTGTTTTATTTACAACACTGGTGATAACCTTCCACCATCCTCCTCCATAAGGTTTGATAAACAAGTTTCTATTCTAAATTGGTGTTGCACTGGGTTGTCTTCTCAATGGGGGAGGGGGAAGGAGGGAGATACCTCCATTTGGCAGGGAAACCAAATGTTTGCTGGCTAAAGCAGTTTCTAGACTCTTTGGGGATTGTTACAGTGTTGACTGATTTATACTGGTTAAACTTCCTTAGGAAATGGTGATAGTCTGTAATGATGAGTTCTCTTTTATCCATTTCCCATTTTTCAGCATCAATATCATGTTTAAAAAGATCAGATTGGAGTTGCCTTAATGGAACTCTATCATCTCATTTTATTCTTTCTTCTAATTGGGTATTGATTTTGGTTTTCGCTCTAACAAGCTCTGACTATACACAGACAGCCCATTCAGAAAATAGTATCCAGTCATCTTCTGTCTGTAAAAATAGAATCAATTTCGGTTTTTTGAAGGCTATTCAATGGTCATTATATCTAGGGCCTTTTGGCTCTCTTTTTGATTGAATATTTTATTTTTCCCCAGTTACACGTAAAAACAGTTTTAACATTCTTCTCCCCCCCAATTTTGAGTTCCAAATTCTCTCCCTCCTTCCCCCTCCCCCATTGAGAAGGCAAGCAATTTGACATAGGTTATACATGTGCAGTCATGCAAAATACATTTTCATGTAAAGTCATGTTGATTTCCTTTTTGAAAAAAGTATCCCTGACATACAAGATTGAAGCTTCTGATACTGTAAAAAACCTTTGGTCTCTCATTTCATACCTATGCATACACAAACACATGTGTGTGTACATATGTATGTGTGTATCTGTATCTAGATCTGTCTTCTCTATGCCCATTTATTCATTAGAGTCACCAAGTACTAAAGTATATGTTAGAGGGTCTTACTAAATTCTTCATATATTGCAATGTCCCTTTATCCTCAGCAATAGACTTTGGTGCATAGGTTGCGATTATCAATTAATTCAATCAATGAACAAGCATTCATTAAGCACCTATTATGTGCTAGGTCCCTGGTATAAAGACAAAAATGAAACAGCCTCTGCTCTCCAGGAGCTTACATTCTATTGGAATTATATACACAATGGTCTTTTTTCAGATATTCATTATGATCACTGCAATATGAGATGACCAGGGGACACACCAAATGAATTTTCCATCTCCCTCCCTGTGTCATGTTGAAAATCTCTGGCTCATGCCAGGGGTATGTTGGAGCCAGTCTGAACCAACTTCTGAGAGCTGATTGTTAAATTTTCAGTGTGGGCTTTACACTTCAGAAATTGGCAAATATTACATACCTCAGGGCTTGAGTTATTGTTTTCATAATTGTCAAGACTCAAGATGCAAGATAAAACCAACTCTGCTGACTCTTTTATTTGTAACAACGACAACCTTCAGCTTCAACTATCTTTTGTCTCTTAGTTATAAAGAACGTCAAGATATGATCTAGTGGAAGATCTACTCAGTGGTCATTGGATGAAGCTCTCTTACAGAAAGCATTATCAGCTAAGTTAATGCTGACAAAGGATCTAAAAACTGTGATTCTTAGTACCTTTTACTCCTCATTGCAGACATGGAAGAGGCCTGCACAGGATTAAGGCCAGGGTTGTTATCAGGCTCAAATGACTTAATGGACACAAAGCACTATGTAAACCTTAAAGTGCTATATAAAGGCTGATTGGTATTAATATTATTATAATCCTTATTTATTATCCTTAGGTCATCAGGTCTCCAGTCTGTTAATGATTTTATTCTCTGACCCTTCTACTACATTCCTGCTGACCTCAAGCAAGGTTTACAATGCAACAGAAGGTTGTACTGGTAACTGTTAACAATAGGGCTCTGGAGAAAAGGAATGTGTGTACACACACTTTTCAGTTTAATCTGCATTATGAATATTTTCTTAAGTCTAGACAATCAACAAAATAATAAATCAAACCCTGATCTGCAGAGATTTCTGAGGTGTGAATGCTTAAGTTGAAAATTTAACAATGAGTTCTAGTAAGCAGGTTAGAGCTGGCTCCAGCACACTTTTTTTTAAAATTTTATTTTTGGTGAGGCAATTGGGGTTAAGTGACTTGCCCAGGGTCATACAGCTGGTAAGTTTCAAATGTCTGAGGTCACATTTGAACACAGGTCCTCCTGACTCCAAGGCTGTATCTCTATCTACTGCGCCACCGAGCTGGCCCCCCAGCAGACTTCTAAACCCTTTTGAAATTCACTTTCCTCAAATTCAGGGTACAGAGGATCACGTCAGACTATGCTTGGTTTTTCCTCTTTTTTTCTGTCACGAACTCCATGATGGAGTGGTCATTTGCCCTCAAAGGTCCTATCATTTTTACTTTGGCAACTAGCTTCTCCTTGTTAGTTAGAATTAAGTCCAATTTCCCTTGTTACTTTCTCCATCCTTTAAAGATGGAATTATGAAGGCAAATCATGGATCTACCAGCTTCTCTGATTTTGGTGGAGCAAGTACCAGCAGTTGTCTGGATAGTTGAAGTCTTCCCATCACTACAATATCATTCTTCTCCACCGGATTTGTTTAAAGAATCTGTTTAAAAAACACTCTATCAGGGGCAGCTAGGTGGCGCAGTGGATAGAGCACTGGCCCTGAAGTCAGGAGAACTTGAGTTCAAATGAGGCCTCAGAACAAACACTTGACACGTACTAGCTATGTGACCTTGGGCAAGTCACTTAACCCCAATTGCCTCACAAAAAAAAAAAAAAAAACAAAAAAACAAAAAACACTCTATCTAATTCTTTGTTCTGTCCAGGTAGTTTCTAATCTATCCCTAAACATTACTTCTGTTTCTACTAGTCTGTCTCTATTTGTCTTCTTTGTTTCTCCCTCTCTCCCACGTTCCTGGATTTACCTTCATGAATATAGAGTCAGGGAAGACCTCAGTTCAAATCCTGTTCAAATAGCCATTTACTAGCTATATGACCCTCGGCAAATCACTTGATCTCTGTTTCCCCCAGTTTCCCCATCTGGAAAATGGGGATAATAAAAGCACCTTCTTCCCAGAATTGTTATAAGGACAAAACAAGGTAATATTTGTTTAAAAAAAATAACTTCCAGACCTTAAAATGCTATACGAATGCTAGTTATTATTATGAATATAATCTTATTTTTAAATCTTATTTTTATTGATACCATTTGTTTTTATATCACCTTCATTTTTAAATATATTCCTCCCTTCCTTTCCTCAACAAATCATCCCTTATAATAAAGTTGAAAGAAAAAAAAAGAAAGAAAGGCAGTTCAGCAAAATTAACACATCAGCTATGTCTAACAGTATAGGTAATATTCAACATTCATGTTCTCCTACCTCAGCACCAAAGGGAGAAAAGTACATTAGGCAGCATCTAGTTTCTGGTTTTTGTTCTTTCTGTGCACACTATTGTAGTATTGTGCATATCATTTTTCTAATTCTATGTACTTTACCCTTTACCAGTTCATATAATCTTCCCGTGCTTCCCTGAATTTTTCATATTTGGAATTTTTTATGTCGTAGTTATATTCCAGCACATTCATATACCACGATTTGTTCAGCTAGTCTCCAGCCAATGGGAATATACTTTGTTTCTAGTCTTTGTTACCACAAAAAGCACCACCATGAATATTTTCATCTAGATGGGAGTCTTGAACTGTCTTGAGGTATATGCCTAGCAGTGGGATTTCTGGATCCAAGGGTTCTGATACTTTAGTTACCTTAAAAAAATGTTGTTTGGTAATCTTGTTATATAATGCCACCCCCTCCCCTTCTATGTTCTGTTCCTTTTAATAGACTGCACCTTCTATATTGTACCTCGAAGTTTACAAATCTCTACATGTTATTTCATGTAATCCTCACAACCCTGTGAGGGAGGTGTAATCATTATCCTGATTTTACAGCTGAATAAATAGAGGCTAAAAGAGATTAGGTGACTTGTCCAGAGTCAGATAGGACTTGAACTCATATCTTCCTGACTCTAAGTCCAGGGCTCTTATCCACTCCTCACTTAGTTGCTTCATACTCCTTTTGAATTAATTACCCCTTTTCTGAGCCAAATTTGAGTTATTGGTTCCTTCCCACAGTCTCAGTGATACTTCGGAAGTCAAATTTGCTTTCTTGCATTAGGCCCATGCTATTCCTTACCAATACTTTTTTTGGGGGGTGGGGGGCTAGGCAATGGGGCTAAGTGACTTGCCCAAGGTCACACAGCTAGTAAGTGTCAAGTGTCTGAAGCTGGATTTGAACTCAGGTCCTTCTGACTTCAGGGCCGGTGCTCTATCCACTGTGCCACGTAGTTGCTCTTATCAATACTTTGTACATTTATATATATGGACATGAGGCCATTGGTTTCAGTGATGCCTCTCTTCTTTGATATTGTCTATGAACATCAATAACAATAATTATAATAACATCTAGCACTGATATAGCCCTTCAAGGTTTACAAAACACCTTGCAAATATCATCTCACTGTATCCTTACAACAACTCTGGGAGGAAGGTTCTATTATTATTCCCATTTTATAGATAAGGAAATTGAGGTAGACAGAGGTTAAGTGACTTGCCCAGGGTCACACAGTTAGTAAGTTTCATAGGCCAGATTTAATCCTGACTTCCAATTTCAAGAGTATTTACTCTACCATCTAACTCCCTATTCCTCTCTATTTCTATTTTCCCTTCTATACTGTATCTGCTACTCTCTATGTGGTACCAGTCTTGTTAGGTCTACACATGCAGTTTTCTTCCTCCCCCTCCTTTTCAGCTTAAATCCTGCTTGATTAAATTTTGCAAGACTGCAGACAGACATTTTTAAGTGCTCTTGTTAGGTGCGTTCCATCCCTTGCCAAGAGTCTATCATATATTTTAAGCCATATTAGTCTCTTTAAGCAATTCTTCTTTTCCTCCTCATTGAAATCAGTCATTTGTGTTTATAACTTGAGAATTCCATTCTTAAGAGTTTCCCATCCTTCTGGGATAAACTACCTGGAAAAAAAATTAAGTGACCTGCCCATAGGAACATAGAGCTGGGACTCTGTACCTAGATATAAAACCTAGGTATCTGTAAATCCCACCTGACCAGAGGATATGAGTACAGAGTTGGCTGTGCCTTTTCACTGAAATCTCTCTGGATCATGTGCCCACTCATGAAGACCCTGAGAACTTCAATATCTGTTTCATACTGAAAATCTCTGGCTCATGCCAGGGGTATGTTGGAGCTGGCCTGAACCAACTTCTGAGAGCTGATTGTTAAATTTTCAGTGTGAGCTTTGTAGCTCAGAAATTGGCAAACATCACATACACCTTAAGGCTTGATTTATGGTTTTCATAATTGTCAAGACTTAAGAAAACGATGGAGAAAATGTTAATAATGAACATTAAACTAAAAGTGTATCGTGTGTATATTCCCCCCGCCCCCAGCCGGTTGTTAAACATTTACCAATATATCACTGTTCATGCCCCAGTTCTGGGAAACATGAGAACTTCATTCTCTGGTTCATTTTATTTCCCCAAAAGGGCATTTAGCTTTTAGCAAGTACTCAGGTTAACAAAAGTATTAAACATAGGAAAAAAAGGTTTATTTACACTATAAAAATTTACATCTAACATAGAGGACCCAGTACTGGATGTTCAGGGGAAGAAGTTCCACTCTACTCCCTACCCTGTACCCAGACGTGAGGTCCTATTCATTAATGGCAATGCTTGGGGGCAGCCAGGTGGCGTTATAGTGCACAAAGCACCAGGCCTGGAGTCAGGAAGACTCATCTTCCTGAGTTTAAATCTGGCTTCAGACACTTAGTAGCTGTGTGACCCTGGGCAAGTAACTTAACCCTGTTTGCCTCAGTTTCCTCATCTGTAAAATGAGCTGGAGAAGGGAATGGCAAACCACTCCAGCGTTTTTGCCAAGAAAACCCCAAATGGGGTCACGGACAGTTGGAGACGACTGAAATAACTGAACAAGATCTTCTAAAGAGAGGAAGCAGGCTCCCCGTTTTCATATTCTTTGGCTCACTAATACCCCCATTTGGGGTTAGTGTGATTTTTGACTAAAGTCTTGGGGCTCCCCAAGAAGGAAGCAGGAAAGGAGGTACTCTGTGTAGGTGTAAGGAGGTTTGACAAAGGCCTAGTAGGGAGAGATTTCAGGCAGGACATCCCGAATCAGGAAGAAGGGCCAGAGAACAGGAGGAGAGTGCCATGTGCAGACAGGGGTCGGGTGAGAGGACATTAGAACTCCACGGGTCTGAGTGAGGTCTCTTACCCAGCTTAGCCAATGACAAGCTCCCCAGGGAGCCAGCACTGTGAACAGCCAAGCTCCTCAAATGGGCCAGCTGTGCAGCTGGACCAAGCCTGGTTAGGGTTCTGACCCCCTGGGCTGGCCTCTGCCAAAATGTTGGGGATGCAATGAATCCCTTCTTCAAGAGCTAGGCTGGGTGGTCTCCACTCAAGGACTTGGAGTCAGGTGGGCTCAGAATGGGCTGGACATTGATGCCTTTAAACAGGACAAACCTGAAATGGGAGGAGAGGGATACAGGATGATGGAAAATAAAGAGGAAACCAAGGAGTGCTAGAGGCTTATGGGACTTGTGGGGGAGTGAAGGGAAATTCCATGGCAGACCATGCTAAAGGGGCTTAGTGGCTGCCCCAAGAAAGACAGGTGGGCAGAGAGTAAGCCTGAGGCAGCCTGGGAACTAAGGGGTGAAAGGCCCCTGCACAGCCTGAAGGCCCTAGGAGCTGCCATCCTGGCCTGGGCATCCCCAGGGATTGCTTGCCTGCTCACTCAGGGGACATGGGTGCCAGGTGTCAGGAGGCGGGGGGGGGGCTGGGGCAGCAGAAGTCCAGGTGGCCCTAGAAGCCTGGGCCAGGGGGAGGATGGGGGACTCAGGGCGTGTGGTTGTGCCTGGGTCCTCGGGAGGGGAGCAGACAGGGCCTGATATGTTATGGCAGGTCCCCCGCTGCCTGGAGCCAGCCCGAAGCGAACACTGCTGATGGCTTTAATTGCTTTCAGATTCGATAGCCCAGCCTGTGACAGGCTCCACGGTGCCACCCGCTGAGCAGCTGTAGAGGAGCCCACTGGCCTTCAGCCCCCTCCCTTCCTGAACTGGACCCTGAACCCCCCACTCCTGCCAGAGCCCAGAGCCCACCACTTCCTATCCCTCTCCCCAATTACCTTTCCTCTATCTAGTACCTTGCTCTTTGCCTAGCTTCCTCACACAGATCCTTTCCTTAAAGCCCAGACACCATACTTCCCCCCACCAACTTAGCTCACCTCCCCCTCTACCGAGCATGTCCTAACACCCTGACATTAACACACCCCACTCCCACTCCCCAAGGACCCAGACCTCACACACACACACCTGCCCACACCTTCTCAGCACTGAACTGGGAGCTCAGACCCCCATACTTCTGTCATTAGTCATCCTTCTATTTGTCCACCCCCCCACTCCCGCCCTGACAGGACTGCCAGGTGAGGAGACCTCAGGACCATGGGTAGACTATAGCAGAAGTCTCTGAGGCATGCTGTGGTGGTGGGATGACGGTCTGAGTTGGGGAAGGGTAGCTAGAGTAGAGACAGGACCTAGGGAATCAAGGATGTCTAAGACTCAGTATCTCCAAATGAACTGCCTGACCCTTGCTTTCCCCTTCTCAAGCCTGAAGCCCCAACCCTCATGGAGAGATCAGATAAAGTCACCTTTTGAGTCCCAATGAAGGGAGCTCTCAGACCAATGAAAATACCTTGATTAGGGAGTGTGGTGGTGTTCACTTGATCTGGGTACTGCTCAGTGTCTGGGCCATGGAGTGTGCTACAGGTGGCCACAGAACCATGTGCATGTAGGGGAGGGGCAAGGGGGAAAGATCTCATTAGATGGAAGTTGCCTCTTTAGGGTTCAGCAGAATCTCCTTTAGTCCTAGGGCACAAAGTACCAGGTGAATCTTGCTAGTTTCCTATCTGCGCCCCCCATCCCAGGGGTCCTGGGGCAGGGAAGACACATTGGACAAAATAACACCTCCCTCTCTGCCTCCTGAGCAGCCCACAGACTGGGGACACGTCCTGCCCACCAAGAATTCATTCAGAAGGAAGCCAGCATGGGAAGGACAGCTTAATAATGCCAACTGTGGAGCTACCTAGTTAACAGTACCTACCCCTAATAAAGGGCAGGAGAACAAGGGGAATTAGGTACATTCTTCTGTTACCACGGTTCTTCCACTAGAGAAATAATACTGAATTCCCAAGGAAAACAGGAGTGAAGGGGGCTGGGGGTGGAGGAATGGGGGTGGAGATAAAGAGGAAAACTTTTCTCCACCCTCATCTCCCCCCTCACTTCCATCTGTTCCTTACTGGGTGATTCTGATAGGTTTAGACAAGGCCTCCTGAATGCAAAGATGTTTTGCCTGGAAAAATCTATTACAAGTTGCTATGAGAAAGACAGAAATTTTCTCCTTCTGTCTCTTTGTGCTGGTCTCTTGAGGTTCCTGCTCCAGGCCAGTCAAGGGGCAGGCCAAGGCCAGCCCTTCTGACTCCTTCCCTCCCTCATCACCATCCCCTCCTTTCCCCTTCCCCCCAACTCCTGCTTTCTCTTGTCTACTAGGTAACCAAAGCCAGCACTGGCCTTTCTGGACAGCCTTTGTTCTGCAAGGGCACTACCCTGTGCCTTCCACGTAATTGGTAGAACTGTCTCGTGTAGCCAAAAGAGATGGGTACTTTCTTCCCCTCCACTTCTCTGCTGGGAAAAACAGTCCCCTTAGGGCTGTCAGGGTTTCCCAGGGCCAAGAAGCCTGAACTAGCCACACAGCTTCTAGTTAGGAAGCACAAGCAGGCAGCCTCCCACGGGATACCTATGCTCAGCCCCAAACATCCAGGTCTCTGGATGCCACTGCCATTCCTCAGCAATGCCCCCGAGGTCTGGCACCGTCTTCTCTGGGGCCCCAAAGGCCTTGATTCTCCCAGTCTTGATGGAGCAAGTTCCCTCTCCAGAGTGGCTCTGCATTGTGGGGAGCCGAGCTAAGAACCACAGCCGTTCAGAGGACAGAATGCCCCCCCGTGCCCTTGGGTCTGACAGCAGCTCCTGACAATCCTGTGAGGCGGGCACTATATGGAGGAGGGAACTCGGACTCATGGCTCACACAACTAGTGAATCACAGGATCAGAGTTAGAGTTGGAAGGGACCTTAGCCATTGCCTGGTCCAATTCTCTTCTTTCACAGATAAGGAAACTGAGGCCCACGGATATGAGATGACATGCCCAAAGTCACATAGGCATTAAGCGGACTTGAGTGGATTGAGTCTGGGTCGCGTCTGAGCTTGACTCAGAGCTAGGACTTCTGGCTCCCCGTTGAGTGCTCTTCCCAAAGCACCATGACGCTTCTTCTCAGACCTCAGCCAGCAGCGGAGAAGAGGGTGAGGTGTTCCCTGGTATAGAAAGCACCGGGAGCTTAGCTTGGGGCGACTGCAT
Source organism: Vombatus ursinus (assembly GCF_900497805.2). NCBI lineage: Eukaryota > Metazoa > Chordata > Mammalia > Diprotodontia > Vombatidae > Vombatus > Vombatus ursinus. The sequence goes on from NW_020954548.1 coordinate 253,496, forward strand.
CTAGGATGGTAGCTGCAGGGTCACTCCCCACAGCTGGAGCTTCCGCGAGGCCAGGCCAGTGATGATAATCACCACTGACATTTATGGAGTGCTCCAAGGATCGCAGTGTTTTACATACGTTATCTCACTGGAACCCTGAGAAATACCCCGAGTGAGAAAACCGAGACTGAGAAAGACTGAGACTCGCCCAGGGTCATACGGCCAGTGTCACAGGTGGGACTCAAAGCCAGTCGTGCTGATTCCCAGTTCAGGCCACGAGGGTACCCAGAGGCCCTGGCTGTGATGTGAGAGGTTCTTAGGTCCAATCTCCAGAGCAGGAGGCCTGCCTCAGGGAGCTTTCTCCAAGGGGCTGAGATATCCCAGGCAGAAATGGGCTACAGGAGAGCTCTGAGCAACTCTTGTCTCTTTCCTTCTCACCACACAGGCTGTTCTGTCCAGAGCTAGTGTTAGGAGGAAACCTGGAGTTGGGGTGGGGGTGAAGACAAGAGTGGACTCCGGAAGTTCATTAAAAAACAAAACTTTTTATTTGGTCCATTGGAGCCTGAGTCTGAAAACCACCCATGGAGAATTCGTATCATACAGGGATTACAGTTCTGATTTACAATTGACAAAATAGCCTATGTTTCATAAGAGCTGGACAGTATTTACAGGGTTAAAAATATTCACAGCTCAGACAGAATAAAAGGAAATAAAAAGGAGAAAAGGAAGGGCAGATTATAGTGTTTTAGGTATTTTTGACAGATTTTTTTTAAAAAAAGGGAACCACAGAAACAAAGGGTTGGATGAGCTTGGCTCCCCGCTGCCAGGGGACGGGGGCAGCAGGTCTGATGAGGCAGTGCAGAGGTGGGGTCCTGCGGGAGGGCCGGGGGCAGGAGCACCTGGGATTGGTGAGCTTCCTTCCCATTCTTCCCTCCTGCAGGGAGCCCGGGCTCAGACATTCACAAAACAGACACCAAAGAATTCAACATCCCACTGCTGCACCCCACTCTGGTACTGGGGGCACAGGGAATGCTGGAGGGAAAGGGTACATCTGGGGGGGGACAGGAATAGGGAGGGTGGTGGGGAAAGCAATTGCTGGGGCACTACCAACCACCTGGGCCCCGAGTCTGAGGCTCTATCCCCACTCCCACCCCAGAGGCTGGATTTTCACCCTGCGCTTCCGAAAAGAGCTGGGGCTTGAATATATGAAAGAGGATTTTGGCAACCTAATGATAGCAAGAGGCCCTCTGCAAAATGGATGCTGGGGACGAGACTAACGTGTGTACCAGGCTAACCACCTGACATTGGGATTGGCTGCTGGGAGTGGCTAGCTGGTGAAGATGGGATTGGGATTTGATCTGGGGGATATCCAAATGCGTGAAGCTGGGAGCTATGCTACACTGTGACATGCTTCTATTTAGTACTTTTCTGAAACCTGAATTATTATTCTGAAGTCTTTGTTGAGCCTGGCACTAAATCAGGCCCCTGCCCAACAGGACGCCAGGCTGGCTGGTCTCAGTTGGAGCCAGAGCCAAGTGGGAACAATGACTCAAACTGGACTTTCCCTTACCCCTGCTGCTGGGGTACAATGCCCAGAGCGGGCCCTGGGTTTAAAAACTTAGCACCTATGGAGTCATGGAGGGGAGGGATCCTAGTTTTCACAAGTGCTAGTTTTACTTAGTACAAAACTTTAAACCTCATGGGACTGGTGGCCCTATCTGTTTTGTGTTTCTAAAAGGGAGATGGGTTTCTAGAGCCCTCTAAACCCTCTAGGAACCAGAATGGGGGTTAGGACAATGATGGCCCTGATACTCTGGGATGGTAGGTTGTTCTGAGTTGGAGACAGGCCGGGCACTAGTGGCTGCAGGCCTGGGCAGCCAATGCTGGGGGCTGGGAGGGAAAGCCTGGGATGGGCTGGAACTCACTGATCCCAGTTGAGTTCCCAGGGCCACACTGAACAGGTATCCATCACATCAAGAGCCTCTGGGGCAAGAGAAGTGAGACTACTGGTCTCCTCCCCAAACGAGACAGATCTCCCACTCCATCCCAACCCTTTCCCCAGGAGGTCAGAACAAACTTGTCAGCCCTAACATCCTGAGCTCACAAGGCAGAAGAGTTTGCTTAAAGGTTCGAGAAGGAATTTCATTAAAAACAAAATGATCTGCCATTGGCAAGGTGGCCACTTAGGGATCCTATGGGCATTTTCCCTCCTACTCCTATCCTAGGCCACACTGGACACAGAATAGTTAAAACTACCACAAAGGGGCCAAAGTGAAATTCCCTGCCATTGCAGCCTCTTCCCACCCCAGGGAAAGTGGGAGCAGAAGGGAGGCCCTGTCTCTCCACCCTCAGGGCATGGCTTCTATCCTAGCACTGCTCTCTCCAGGAGTTGCATAGTATCATTGGTGGGAATGGGAGGGGAAGGGGTCATGAGGAGAGGCGAGAGAGGACCTTCTGTTGAAATCCAGGCCTTTGGACTCCCCATTTTTATTCCCATCTCCTTTAGACATAATTTTGTTCTGTTTTACTAAAAGCTCCACAACACAGTTCTGGGCCTAGCTTGTCTTCCTGCTCAGCTGCTGACAAACCTTCCTCACAGAGCATGTGAAAAACCAGGATCCTTCAGGACCCTAGTCCCTCAAACTGGGTCCCTATTACCTGGGTAAGGCTGGCAAGTGGGAAGAAGGAGATGGCTGCTGTATCCCTGAAAGGAGATGAACCAGGGAAGAGGAAGGAAGAGGTGAACTTGGACCTGAAAGCTCTGAGCCAGGTAGCTCCACTGGAAGCCTTCCTTCCATAAACACTGAAATGCCTCCAATCCTGCCCCCAAGAGTTATTTTGGTTTTTGTGGTTTGAAATCCTGGCTAAAATTTTCAAGGGGAAGGACCCCCAAATTCCCATGATAGAAGAAACTAGAAGAAGGGCTCGGAGGGATATTCCTCCAACCCACTCTTGATCCCCAACCCTTATACCCTCTTTTCTGCCCCTATCTGGATCTCCAGCAGCGTCCCAGGGACTGGCCACAGTGGAGACAAGCAGAGTCTTCGTGAGAGGTATTTTGTTTTGCAGAAGCTGATGCCACGGCTGGATCCTGGACCATGAGGGCTCACCACCACGTCACGCCGCTGGGGCCAGCCACCTTCAGCTCTCCACTCGATAAGCAGGAGGATGTCAGAATCAGGAGGCTGGTAATGCCCACTTCAGGCTACAGGACTATGTCCCTTGGGTGGGGATCCTGAGATTTCTAAGGTTCAAGCATTGTTAAGTCCCTGCCCCCTACATCTTCCGAGTCTCCCTCATAAAGTGCATGCAACTAGGGGGAGGGGAAGTGATAGGAATCCCAAGCCCAGTTAGTCTGATCTTTCCCAATCCACCCTAGGGCAGAAATAGGAAAGAAAGACCCAGGGCATGGGACTTCACTTCAGGTGTGCTGGCTCCAAGGCAGAGACTCCAGAAGAACCCTTAGAGTAATCAAGAAGACGAGGGAGTGGCTGTGGGTGAGGGAACGGGAACACAGAGAGAGGTCAGGAGATTGGTGGGTTCTGCTACCCTGAAGAGCAGAAGGGGCTGAGAACCTCAACAAACTGGGAAGGCATGAAGCGAGGAGAGGCTGGGATGGGGAGAGGAAAGTGAGATGCCCCTAGAAGGGCAGAACATGGGTCATAGGGGCCGGGGACCGTGGAGCCCAGCAACCTCAGGTGTGAGCAGAGGATTGTGGGTCCCTTTGGTGGACATCCAATCGTTGAGGAAGGCCTGGGCAGCCTTTCGATGAGCCAGGCGGTGTGTGATGGAGAAGCCGGCGTTCCCCTCCAGCTGGGATAGGATCACCAGCACCTGCCTGAAGGAGAAGGACCAGGTGATGGAGCTAGACAGAACGGAGGAAATTCCTGCCCTCATCCTCGTCATGTTGGCACCAGGGGCTGACACCGCCCAGAGGTTGCTTTGAAGATGAGCGGCTATGAAAAGCAACCCACTGAGGATACTAGGACACGTGCCAGGAAAGCGCCCTCCTCGTCATCATCCACAATCTCTCTCCCCATGAGGGCTCCTGTTCAGGGAAGGGGCCAAGGTTTAACAGGACGCTGGCAGCCAGCAGGGCCTCACCTGTGCAGGGGTGGGACGCTGTCCTGGGTCTTGAGGCTGCCTCGGGTGGAGACTACATTGAAGCTGTCGGTACAGTCACATTGCACGTGCAGGTAGGACTTGGGATGACGGTTCTCTACGACCACAATCAGGCCTGCCCAGCCGTGTGTCAGGTAGTAGCAGGTCATGCCCTCCCGGCCCTAGGGCGAAGGGGGATGGCATTTCTCCCATGTCAGTAAGTCCTCCTTTCCTCCCTATGCCCCATCCCCATCCCCATCCCCATCCCCAAACAAATGACAGATGAGCAGTTTTCTGATGGGAAGAAGGGGGTGCCTGGACAGCTCTGGCTCAGCAGGGACCACCCAAGTCCACAGCTTTTCAGCTGGTGCCCTCTACTGGCCTTCTGAAGAGCTGCATTCGAGGAGAGCAGAACCAGAGAGGAACCAGAGAAAGCAAGGACCGTCTTGTCCAACTTCCTAACTCCCCAGATAAGTAAACTGAGGTCCAAAGAAGGGAGTGACACACTCGGAGGGAGCAGAGCCTGGATCTGAAACAAGTCCATCCACATCCCAGTGCTCATCACAGACAACCCCCCTGAGGTCCTGTGACAGAGCTGGTCCTCTGGCTTACTGAAGCATGAAGAGAAGCAGGGAAGTCCACCATTAACTGGGGGAAGGACCGGCAGCCCTGGGCCAGCTCTGGAGCTCCTCCTCTTTCCCTCCCTGCACCCAGCACCTACCTCATGCCTTTCGCCCTTGTTCTCAGTCAGGAGGATGATGGCGTCGGCCAGAGTGGTGGGCTGGGCTTCAATCTGCTCCACCATGACCAGTCTCGAGCTGTAGATAGCCAATATGTGCCCAGGAGGTTCTGGGGCACTGCGCCCTACTCCTCCTGTCGGGCTGGAAACTGGGCAGGGGCAAAGCAGTGATGGGAGAGGCCTGAGTGCAGGCAGACATTTCAGCTTCTCCATCCCCTGCAGACCTTCCCCATCTACTGCTGGGGATATATCCCGTTCTCATGGACAAGGTCTCCTTGACCCCATTCCCTAAGTCCACCTACTCTGATGGAATAAAAGGGAAGCAAAGGGAATAGTGTCTCTAAAAAGAAAGAGAGATCACAGACTCTCCCAAAGGATTTCTTTCCACCTTGGCCCATCCCAGCTGGGACCTTGAGCCTAATCCATCCTACACTGCAGAGGACACCTTTCTTAGACACTTATCAGGCTTCTCAGACAAAACTAGAACTCCTGATCTCAACCACCTCCAATCACAGATTAAGGCTTAGAAAGGACCCTGGAGCTCACCTACATTTCCTTGAGGAAGGCTGTCTATGCTAAGAGGTTCTGCTCTGGGTCTTTGGCTTTGATCCAGGCAGATAGATATAAGGATGGCTGGCAATGTGGCAGTTTCAAAATTCTGTTATTTGAACCAGCAGATATTTTCACACATTCTATGTCCCCTGGCCTAACCAGGGTCCCCTTTGTGGGCTAAGATGGGTTTTTACCATCCTTTGAATCTTCAGATAGCATTCAACATAGGATCGGACACCTAGGAGATGCTCATTATATCACCATGATTTCAGCTCACATTTACATAGCACTTTATCGTTTATGGAGCAAGAGAGGTAGCAAAAATGTTAAGATTTTTGTTTTACGGACTCAAGAGGCTATAATTTGCCCAAGGGCATAATGCTGGTGAGAAGCATAGCTAGATTCAAAGCCATGGGAACCTCCTCAAAAATCACAGAATTTTCAAACTAGAAGGGACCTTATGAGACCAAGTGGTCTAACTACTTTATTTTACAAAAGAGAAAACTGAGTCCCAGGTGAGTTAAGTAATTTGACCAAGGTCACCCAGTCACTACATCTGTATCCCTGACTGACAAATTTTTGTCTTGTCTCCTCTGTTCTCTCGCCTGCATCAGCCAGTGCCCTCTCCCTGGCTGCCCAGGTCACGTCCGAAGCGCAGCTGCTGTTCCTGATGGGTTGGGAAGCTGCACACAGCCAGTCCTTACCCTGAGCGGTTGAGGCGGGGCTCCAGTGGTTGAAGGCACAGCACACAACGGCATACTCCCCTGGCTCCAGCATCACGTCACAGTTCACAAACTTCTTCACTGCCCGTTTGCTGTGGGCCAGCAGTCGGCCCAGGCTCAGCTTATTCCCGCTGCTGAAGGTTGCTCGGAACACCATGATGCAGAGGTCCAGGAGATGGCTGTCAACAGTGTCTGACCGTCTGGAACGGGACGGGGAGGGGAGGCTCTGGTCAGGATCCTAAACCCCCTCTGTCCTGGGGAGAATGCCATGCTCCCAGGCTTAGGGGCTGACTAAATGGTCACCATGTGGGGATGGTTGTAATGATGTCACCCACCCTGAGGAAGAAATCCACCCAGAATGCCTCACCAAACAGGGTTTGCTGTGCCTTGGAGGCATCTTAGTATGTCACAGGAGCCCAGGGCAGAGCTCATTCTACTGTCTGCTGGCTACTCTTAATATTCTCTCCTATTCTGAAGTTTTCCTAGATACACTAACTCTTATCTCCCAAACTTTCATACAAAAGTCAAATCAAAGGTGGCCAAGATCAGAAGTCTTTCCACTTTCCTATATCCTCACCCTACTCTTTTTTTTTTTCCAGACAAAGACAAGGTTTATTAGAACATCTGTCATATTGGGCAGACTCTTAAGGAATCTGAGCAGTGGCTAGATTGTAAGAATCTGAGCATCTTGATGGAGACAAGATGGACCTTAGAAAGACTATGGGAGGGATCTAGGAGTAGCCAAGTAGTCTATGAGGTAATGGAATTCCAGGGACCTGGACCACGTGGCCAAGGGAGGATGGAGCCTAGATAGGATTAAGGGTGGGAAGTGGCCTGGGGCCATAGTCACCCTGCCCTTAAGCTCTACCTTGGAGAGGGGTAAGTAGTGTTAACAGAAGCAGGAGTATAGAATACCTCCAGAGCAGTTCCCTGGTGACTCTTGAACTATCTCCACACTACCTGGTCTGGCACTTACCTGCTCCCCTCCTGGAAGAGAGCAAACTCCAGGGTGGCTCGTTCTAGCACAGTCAGGGAGGTCACCATGATAGGCCTGCTTGCCTTATTGGGGAAGATACCCTGCACCCGTACTTCATGCCAGTCTGAGTGGATCTTGCAAATATCAACAGAATCAAAGTACCTGCAGGAAGGAGGGTGAAATTAGAAGGCCAAATCATCTGGGGGCTACTCTGTTGACCATACACCTCACTGTACAGCGTTGACAGTAAAACCACAAAGATCCTTGGCCTTTCCTCCATGGGGATGATGGCTAGAGTTCACTTCTCTGGGTTCTAGGCTCCCCATCTGAGTTTCTTTTCCCTTTGGAGTCTCAGCTCAGGCTCTTCAGAAAGTCTGAAGAGAGAGAGGGCAGCCTAGAGGTTCTTGACAATGCCATCCCAGGCCCCTTATTCCTGGGAAGCAGGAGCCCCCATAATACTGAGGCCTTAGATTTGCCCTTTCTTTTCCATTCCACCTGCTACCAGTCTAATCCAAGTCTTTCTCACTTCACACCAGGATAATAACAGCCTCCTAGCTAGTGAATAGGTCTCCAATCAATCTTGCACACATTACCAATTTAATTTCTCATGCATACCTTCAGTTCCTGCGCCCCTCCCCCATCCCCTTTCTAGTTCTGTAAGCAATCAAATCAATACAGCTCTTTCTACTAGAAAGAGCATGTCAATCTATTCCCCAAAGGCTCCAAAAGGTGTTCTTATGATTTTCCAAACCAAAAAACCCCTTCTTGGATAGCACTTTCTTACATGTGTTGTATCTTCCTATTGGAAAGTAAGGTTCTTGAGGGCCAGGACTGTCCCATTTTTTAAATTTGTACTCCCAGGGCTTGGCACAATGCTTTGTGTATACTAAACACTTAATAAATGCTTTTTCATTCATTCACTCACTTATTCACTGTACTTAAACATTCAATGGCTTTCCCAGTGCAAATTCCTCAACCTAGCTTTCAAGACCCTTTAGAACCAAGCCCTCCCCACCTATCCTGATTCACGTTTGTATAGTATTTTAAGGTTTACAAAGCACTTTTTCTTCCATAACCCTGTCAGTTGGGTAGTCCAACCTCGATTTTGCAGATGAAGAAACAGGCAGGAGGAAGTTAAGGGACTTGCTAGTAAAAGAATAAGAATCTCCATCCCCCCAGAATTTCAAAGTTGGTAGGAACCTGGGTAGCCATTCAGTCCAACTCAGACCGGAAAAACAAGTCACTTGCAGTCACGCACTTAGGAAATGGCAGAGGTAGAATTCAAACTCCCTCACGTCTTGGGATTCCAGATGCAAAATTCTTCCCTCCAGCTTCCACAACCCAGCCAACCTATCTTCTCTTCTCTTCTCTCTCTCTCTCTGTCTCCTCCCCACTCCCACCATTGCCTGCCTTGCTTCTTGAATATGTCAGGCTAATTTCTGTTTCTATGCTTTTGCTTCCACTCCCCAAGCAGGCTCTCAGCTTTCTCATGGAAGGGATCATGTCCCTTTCTTCCCTCCTGTCTTCTCAAAAGCATCTAACCCTGCTGGGCATTGGTAAGAAGCTAGGCCTAGAACTCTCTCTCTTAATCTATTTCAATAAGCATTAATTAAGTACAGACGCTATGCTAGGGCCTGGAGCTCTCCAAACAAAAATGAAAACCGGCTCTTGCCCTCGAGGTGCTTACGCTTATAATGGGATCTGTAGCCTGCACAGATAAGTAAACACAAGGTAATGGGGAGAAGGGCAATAACTGGGAGATGAGGAAAAGGAGGGGTCTCAGGAGCTGATCCTTTAAGGAAATTTAGGGATCAAAAGAGGTAGAGGAAAGAGTGCATCCCAGGCATGGGGGCTAGAGACAGAATGTTAAGGGTTTAAGAAACAGCAGGTAGAACACTTTGCCTGGAATCCGGAACAAATGGACAAGAACAATATGAAATAGGTCTGGAAAGATAGCTTAAAACCAGGCTGTAAAAAACATTAAATGCCAAGGTGGGGAATAGACTGCAAGCTGCAGGAAGGCAGGAGCTATGCCACATTCCTGTCTGTTCGCCATCCCACCAGCTCCAGGCCTAGGCTCCTGTAGAGAACGGGTGCCCAAGAAATCTTTCTCGCCTCTTGCAGACGCTGCCATTCCCCACCAGGTGGTGCAAGGATCCCAGGGATAAGCCTCATGGGGGATGGGCAGGGGGAGAACTTCTGCCAGGTGCTCCTGATACATTATCTAGACTTACCCATCAGGTGGCCTGCAGTTCAGAGGCCCATGTTTTCCTACCCCAGGGAAAACAGAGCTCCTCACTTGGATGGATCAAGAAGCAGCCTAATGGTCCCTTGTTCCCCTCTCCCCACACTGGGAATGTGAAGCTCTCGTTCTTCACTCCCGTGTCTGATTGAGTCAGAGATCCCATGAACTGGAAACATGATAATCCAGTCACTCCAATCTGGAATCTACTGCCGGGCCCCAATGGATCCAGGGTCTCAACTCACTCCTTCAACATCACTGCTGTGTGGGTGCCAACAGGCCCCACCCAGTCTTATGAACTGGCCTTTGGCTAGCAAGCACCCAGCCTTCCACACAGATTAAGTCCTCTGACCCTCTCCCACCCCCAGAAGGCCCACTACTCCCTTCTTTGTCCCAGACCTTAAACGCCTGGACTTCCCACTCCAGCTATCAGCTTTTGCCCAAAAGAAATAGGGGCTACCGTGGCTTGCCTGGTTCGCCCTGTGGCACTGATGACCTTACTTAACTCTCTTGGAGGGAGGAATTGCTCTCAGCAACTCAACATTTGTATTAGCACCAGTATGCTGTGCGAAGATGAACTCTCAGAGTAAACAGCATGGGCCCACGGAATTCACAAAACTCCAAAGGGATATGAGGCAGGGAGCCTTGGACCTGCTGCTCTGACTGGGAGATGCCCCACGGAGACCAATGTCCCCAAATTATCCGGTGAGGTGCCGCTCCCAGTCCGAATTCACCTAAGGACAGCCTTCGGAGAGGGTACATCCATTCTCTGGCGTCCTCTGCACCAGCCAACCTTTCACAAAGGGCTCTAATAAGCTCTCTGGGTATTCACTCCTTCACAAGGCTCTGAGGGCAGGCAGAAGGAAAAGGACAGGAAGTGTTATTTTCATTGGGCAAATAGGAAGACTGGTAGCCATGCCCATCCTGAATGGCAGTTCAAGTCTCGCCCAAAGCTGCAGCTGCTGAGTGTTCAGTCCAGTTCACAAGTAATGGAGATTTGCTCACCTATTCTCAAGGTAACGATTCCCAAGCTCTATGGCACCTTCGTGTCATCCAGCTCAGTCTGCCATACATTTCCTCTATCCCAGCCACTCATTTACCTCATGAAGTCACTGTACTCCATCCAGAAGACCCCCTCACTGCTGCCATGGGGCATCAGATCATGGCGCAGGTGCCCAGGCCAGTGAGGCCATTCATCTGACCAGCTGCCATTCCAGGAGAATCGTCCCCAAGGGTTCCGAAGTCGGAGAAGCCTGTAGCAAGCAGAGTGTGACAGATGAAGGCTGCTGAACTGTTAGCCACCTGAGACACTCACCCCCTGGCAGCAGGTCTCAAGAAGCTGTCATCAGTTATTAAAGTCCTGTGCTCTAGAGACAAGCTATTTCAGAGAGCACATTTGTACCCTCTGGTCTTCAGAACAGTTTGGATAGTGAGCTCCTCTCTCCCTCCCTGCTGCTTGGTGATGGAATTCAGGAGGCCTTCAGTACCCCAGAAACTCTAGCCCCTTCAGGCACCCTCTGGAGACTTAGGCTCGTGGGTTTTTGCCATTTCTTTCCTCATGAGGCAGGGTCAGGGTCCCCTGATGTGCTCACCTGAAGCCTTGGACATCTCGGACATCCAGAATGGAGTAGGCATGGCGGGGGCGGAGTCCCATGCTCTCGTAGGCTGCATCATCTACCTTCATGTTACCCCCTCCGCAAGAAGCACCCATAAGGAACCTATAAGCAAGGACACAGCACAGCCCATGCTGACGGGGCAGTGCCAGATTCAGCCAGGACAGGGCAGCTGAGAGTGCCAAGTCCACTGCCCCATTGCAGCATTTTGGGGAATAGGTGGGACTGCAGGCCCTTAGACCAAGTGCTCTCTCATCCCAAAAGTAGGAGTTGTTCTACCTTCCTTCAAACCTAGAAGGCACCAAAAAGAAGGCCTCCTGAGGCTGTACTGTTCCATAAGATATAGCCATTTGTACAGGTAATCTCAACACTGAGATAGTACTCAGTGGTCTACGGATAGGGGCACAAGTTCCAAAAAGGCAACCTAGATATTTAATACACACTCCTCTAACCTCTACAAGATAGGCTGGGCATGATAAGAGCTGGCATTTTCCCAACCCTCTCAGACGGTTTTCTAAGATTTACTGTTAACCCCCATAGAGTTTCCAGAATGGAGACTGCCAACCTCCAGACTTAGAGGCAGGAGAACTCTCAGGAGTCCTTTTATATAGGCTCCAACCCTGGGACGAAGAGGTGGTCCCCATAGATTCCCAGAGAGTCATCTCTGTTCAGGTCCCTCATCCCCAGTCCGGCAGGTAGCACTAATTATATTGTAGCCATGAAACTAGTTTCATGCCCAGGACACTTCCCAGGGCTACACAATTCCAAGTCCAAGCCTGTTTGGGAAGGGCACAAAGCAAGAAAGCGGCAAACAGCAACAGTGGTGGTACTCAAGTAAAACAAGCCCTGTGGACCGTTCTCCCTGGCTCTGTGTGGACTGGTACAAATATCCGTCTCTGAAGGCCTTCGCTAGTTCCTCTTCATTTTATAGCCAAAGAAAGTCAAATGCTGGAGAAGCTGTGTAATTTGTTCTGGCTCACACAGGAAACATTACAGGGAGGATCAGAAATCCAGTCTCCAACTCTTTCCTAGGCAGCAGGAAGGGCTGCAGCCTCCCAGGACTCCTCAAGCAAGGAGTCAGAGACTGCTCCCCTCAACACTTTGCAGATGGCAGAACTGAGGCCCTGAGGGAGAGAAGAACTAACTCCCTATATATCACCAGGAGGGAAAGGAACTAAATTCAATCCAAGTGTCTCAACTGCCTGACAAATTAGGTGCTTCCTACAATGGGTGGATGGCTGCCCCAGGGCAGCCCCTCTGTGCTGAGGGGAATGTTTGACTCTGCTCTTCCCTTTTTGCAAACTTTCTGCATTTTGTCTTGAGGTTTCACAGGCTGGAGTGGGCATAAAGACCACAAATCCCCGCTGCTCCGTGGAAGAGAAGCCTCTTGAATGGGGGAAGATGTCTATTCCTTCCTGTTGATCCCATCCCTTCATGGCATCAGTCTGTGTCCTTCGTGCTGCCCTGGCAAAGCCTCAGTCTCATAGTCTCCAGTGAGGTACCTGACCTCTGTCCACTTGGGGGGCACCATCAATGGTTTTAAAGCAATGCCAGTTCCCCACCCCACCCCCCACCTCCAGTCTAGGGGCTTTGTCAAGCCCACCCTCAGATGGGAGGATGATCTTCCAGCTGGGGAAACCCTCATTTTGACTCCTGGGTATGTACTACTGGCTCTTTCTAAAACTTCCCCTGGACCTGTTTCTTCAGTGTAGTTGGAAAAATATCATTAATGTGTTAAGAACACAAAGCAAAGTAACTCTCCTCAAAAAAACAAAAACAAAACAAAACCCAAAAAACCCTAGGTCCAAGGGGTATCTTGCCAAGGTTCATAAAATGTCTGTCAAGTCCAGATTTCTAGATCTTGGGAGTAGTCACTCTAGCTTTTCAGAGTCAAGGAGGGCCTACTGTCCTGTGTCCCTTTTCCTCTCCTCCCAACTTTTCTGACTGCTGAGACCCAGCCCCTCCCACCTCCTCTTACCCAGCCTCCTTAGAACTCAGCATTTTGGCCCAGATGAGGTCAGTGTCAATGGGCTCCTCCCGGGGGTTAGTGGAGCTGACCTGCAGCATCAGACTCTCGCAGGGGGCACCAGTGAGTGTGGCCAGGCCTTCGATGGCACGCCCCGCTTGGAGGGCAAAGTACGAGCCATGCAGCTTGGCCAGAGCCTTCTCCATGAGAGCAACCCACAACTGTTTCCGCTGGGCCTGAATGGAAAGATGAGAGTGAAGGCACTTCAATAACGGAGCAGGGGCCAAAGTGTTGGCTTCCCCTCTATCAACCATGCTCCCCTAACCCCAAAGAATCCACCCCCAATGGGCAGCCATGAGACTCCCACTGCTTGCCTCAAAAGATTAAGTTCACCTGCCCTTCCTGCGACCTCCTGCCCAGTGAGTGATAGGCCCCTGTTGGTGGCCCTTTGAGTTTCTTTATGCTTAGTATCTTGACCTCTGAAGCCCTCTCTGCTTGTAGAAGCCCAGTGGCCTGGCAGGAAATGGAAAGGAGGGAGCACTGACCTGAGAGAAGAGAAGGTACCCACACTCGTCACAGGGCAGCATATCATCAACCAGCACTGTGGTCCATGTGCCATCCTTGCATAGCCGAACCTGGTATGCCCCTTCTGGACAGAGAGTACGGGTGATCATCACCCGCTCCACCAGCTCTGGGCGCTCAGCCAACACTGCCAGGGCACTGAGAAACCTGTCAAAAGGGGATGGCTCAAGCCAGATCACCCCTGAGCCACCACACCCTGTCCAGCCCACTCCCTTGTCCCTCAGAATAGATGCAGAGCCCTGACTATTCCAGCCTCAGGCACATACCCCCTCCCCAGTGTCTAAGTGGGTAGGTTATGGAGAAGAAGGTGGCAAGGAGGCCCTGGACTCTTCAGATCAAACTACAGCATCTCCTCTTTCACTCCCTAGTCTGGGAGTTCTTAATCTTGCATCATGGACCCCTTTGGTTGCCTGGTGAAACCTATGGAGGACCTCTACTTAGAATAAGATTTTTTAAAAGATATTTTTAATTGAAGTGCTAAATTTCAGTTAGAGGTTAGTAGAAATAAAGATGTCATTGTTTTCCCAACCAAATTCAGGGACCCTCTGAAATCTACTTTCCACAGACCCCTTAGGTTCATAGACCACAGGTTAAGAACCCCTTCCTCTTCAGAGCCAACTGAACTCCAGAGGATGTGGAACTAAACACAGCCTCTAGGGCCACAGTCATTCCAGACCAAGGCAGCGTCTCTGGGTCTTTTTCAAGCAAGTCTTTAGGGGTGAGAGGACAACCGGCTCCAGGAAGAGCACCCCGCAGCTTGCAGACTCCTAACGTGCCAGAAGCAGAAGAGATGTTCAAGATCATCCAATTCCCCTCACTTTATAGAGGGAAACTGTGGCCTAGAGTGAGCAAATAACTTGCTACGGTCCCAGAGCCAGAACTAGAAGCCAGGTCTCCCAAGTGCTTTTTATCCCACACTACTTCAAGACTAAGGCCCTACGAAGCTGGCTCCTCCTAATGGGAGTGTGTGGCTGGGTGAGCTGGGCAGGAGTCAGATTACTGGTGAGTGTGACTTAATCTTCTTCATTGCAATGTAGCAGAAGTGAATCCCTCACTCTGGAGTACCAGCAGGAAGATCACTGCCAGCATGGGAGATTCCAGATTCCCAGCAAAAGCTATCTTAATTTCCTGGCTTCTTTACCACTTGATAATTCATCTCACAGGATCACAAACCCTGACCAACCTTGAGGCTAATGTGGTAAGAAAGATCTGTTTTGCCTTGAGTGGTGGGAACAGTAGCACTAGTATCCCTTTCCAATGCCAAGGACCATCTGGTAACATGATCCCTTACCAACAGTTCCCTAGGAGCCCCTGCAGGATGTCGGAGGGCCGAGGTGTCCGGAACACTGACCATCCGACTGTCTGGTCCTTGAAAATGCTACAGTTGATTTCATGAGGTCGTAACCACTGCTTTACCCGCTGCTGGACACTGTCCCCTTCAGGGAAGCCCACAGACTGAGGACCAGGGGGAAAGCTGTCATCCACAAAGTTCACTTTGTTCTGAGAAGAAAAAAAAAACAAAGTCCAAACACAACTACACTCAGGGGCTGGCAGGATTGGGTACCAGAATCCCAAGGAAGACCTGACACTAGCAGTCATGCCCTGGAAAACAAAGCAGCCCCTGTCACAAACAACATCTTGAATACATTTCCTCCATTGTTTAGGCATCATCTCTGCCCTGGGATAGTGGGGGGGGAAGGGGAGGTGGGACAGAGAGGAAGCAGGCTTCCCAGCTCAGAGCTGCTTGATGTCCTGAGGAGGTTGCCAGGACTTACCACCTGAGAAGCAGTCAATAAAAACTTTGAATCAAAAAATGGCTGTGGTACGGTTCAAAATAATAATCACTTGTATTTATACAGCTTTATACTTTCCAAAGCAGTGTCATATCCAAAATTCCATCTAAGCATAACCATACTGCAAATATTATTTCTATTTTTCAGATGGGGAACAAGATGCAGAAACATTAAATGACTTGCCTGAAGTTACACATAGAGTTAGCAGTGGTAGTTTAGTATTTTTCCCCTTGCAAAGACTCAGGGGGTGGCTACTTTGATACTTGTTAAATTCTTATCTCTGGTACAAAGTAATCTTGGAGGCCTTCCAGCAGGCCTTGCCCTAAACTGTAATTTTCCTTATGTGTGGAGAAGTCACATCTCCATTTCATAGAGGGAATACTGGTAGAAAAAGACTTTGATATTCAGCATTTGTTCTTGATACTCTTTTCTCCCAATCTACTTAAACCACTCCCTCTCCCTGCCTCTCCCATAGGTCTTACATTTCCCTGAAAATATTGAAGCCATGTGTCTGAAGATCACGTTTCTCTTTAACTCTACAATTCAAATCACTTCTATATCAACTCTCATTCTCTCCTCCTTTGCTTCAAGCTCAGAGGAAAAAGTGAGCCTTCTCTTTGCAAATACCAAGTCCTCCACGCTACCCCCTGCTTCTTTATCCCTGCTGCTCCTCCCTCAGCTGACAAGCGCGCACAGACAACTTCAATCAATCATCTACTTCCTCATTAATTTTCAGTCTCTCCTCATCCACTGGCTCCTTCCCTGATGCTTACACACATACTCTAATCTCCTTCATCCTTAAAAAAAAAATACATAAATCCACGTGTTCTTACCATCTCTTTAAACTACTGTCCTAAAGACCTCTCCTTCCTTAGACAATGCAAGAAATGGGGAGAAGGCAGCAGCAATGGGGCTGGAGCAGAAGATGCCTTATAGGACCATTCTCTTGAACAGACCTTCTGGAAACAAGAGTCTACACTTATTACCTTCACTTTCTCACCTTCCACAAACTTCTCAACTCCTTGCAATGTCTTCCTACACCATGCAACCAAATTTGCTCCCTCCAAGGTTAAAAATGATCCCTTAATTGCCAAATCCAATGATCTCTTCTCAGTCCTCATCCTTCTTGACCTTCCTGAAGCATCTGATACTGCTGACTACCTCCTTCCCCTAGATACTCTCTTCTTCCTGGGGTTTTATAACACTACTAGTGATCTCATTAGCTTCAACTATCATCATGGGTTCACCTATCATCTCTACGCAAGTGATTGCCAGATCTATCTGTCTGTCTATCCTCCCACAGTTTCTCCCAAACCTTAGTCCCAGATCTCCAAATGCCTGATGGATTTCTTCAATTGATCTTCCATAGTCATTGCAACATGTCCAAAACTAACCTAATTTCCTGCTTTTCCCTCTTTCTAATTTCCCCATATCCTTAAGAAGCTTCAGTGACTCTTTTCTTCCTCCAGGATAAAATGCAAAAGCCCTCTGTTTGGTTTTCAAAGCCATTTACAATCTGGCACAACCTATTTTCCCTGGCTTATTTCACCTTACTTTCATTCACGCCTGCTCCTCAATGCTAAGGACCAAATGGGAGGCCTGAAGAAAGAGAAGTATAGGATGGGGACGGGGACAGGAATGGGACCTGTGATTTTAGTGACAAGGAAACTCCCAGTGTAGGCCAGCAACTTCTCTGCAAACTATACCTTAAAAGGGCACTGAGCGGATAAATGATTTGTTTGGGTCACACGGCCAGTAGTTGCCAGAGGTATGACTGAACCTTGGATTTCTTGGCCTCAAGGCCAGCTCTCTATCCTTTATGCCACAATATCATATGCCAGAAATTGAGAATCTGGACACAGGTGATCAGATGAAGATGAGTTCTCTTTGCAGCTGCAATGTATGACTCAAGGGGTGATCAGTACAAAGATGGGAGCCTGAAATCAAATGGCAGGGAGAAAAAAGAAGACGATATTTCTGCATAAAATCCAAATGAAAATTTCCAAATCTGTCACTACGGAAATAATTTCATTTCCTGTGGCTTGACCAATAGCTTCAACACAGGCTAGACTAGCCACAGTCAACAGCCTACTAGGGGATAACAATTGTTAAGGTCACATCCTATTTTCCTAGCCTGAGCTAGGGGACTCCAGCAATAGACTGCTTCCTACTGACAAGGAAGAAGGCATCCCTGGGCCTCACTCCATCCTACCCATTTGTTCCCTAATCTTCCGGCTTCCAAGGAAGCTTCTACCTCAAAGAACTCGGAGGTAAGGGTCACAGATTCAAAATCCCTAGAAGGACCTTTTTAAGTAATTTCACATCATTGGTCTCCTAGCAAGGCCATACTTAAAAGAGATGAAATTCATTCTTGTTTTGTATAGATTTGCAAAGGCACTTACATACTTTCCTTTGGTCTTTGGCTCCAGCAGCTACCAACCCTGACTCTGAGGACATTCTTTCCTTTGCTGCCTGACGTTCTTCAAAGAGAGCTTTCTGAGATGACAGGGGTTGGGGCTGCTCCCTGGTGAAAGCTGATTCATAAAGTTAGAATAACGCTCCCAGCTTTGCTGAGTCTTCCCTCATCCAGAAGGGAGCGAAGCTACAGCAGGCATGATGACTGCTCTACAGGAAGAGGCAGAGAAAAGTATAAGATTCTGGGCTTAAAGAGGCTTTGCTTGCCCTGGGAAGCTAGGTCTGAACTCTACCTACTCTCGCTTAATCTGCCTCTTCAACCTTTAGTGCACAGAACATAGTCAAAGCACCTGAAGACATGGAACGGGGAAAGGGATGAAAGAAAATTCAGACTTGGGAGGTCACCTAGGCGATCTGGTCAACTTAGGGTAAAAGCTCACTCAAAATGTCTCCTCAAGCAAACTGTCTGCCCTGAACATTTTCTGGAATCACCACAACCTTCCTTAGGAATATATTCTGGTGTTTGCCTCTTCATAACAATGTTTCTAATGTTTAAATCAAAATCCTACACTACCGCAATTTAAACCTGTTCGCTTGTTCTGTCCTCAAGGGAGAAAAAAAAAGTTTGCTATAAAACTAGATACGCTCAAAAACTTCCTTAACATCATCGAATCTTAAAGAGTTGTAAGACGACATGAGAGGTTGTCTCAACCAAATAAGGAAGCCTGTCTAAAATGTCTCCTGAAAGTCGTCATCTGGCCTCTGTTTGAATACCTCCAGACACAGGGAATTTACTATTCTCCTTCCGAGGCAGGCCAGTCTATTTTTGGATATCCCTCTAAGTTCTTCCTCCTATCAAGCAGAAAACTGTTTCTTGTTCTACTCTAGTTCTGTTCTTCGGGAAAAGCAGAGCAAGTCTTATCTTTCTGGAAAAAGATATCAAATATTTAGGCCACTTTGTGGGGCTGTCCCCATCTCCAGCATCCACTTCTTGCCCACCTCTCCTCACTTTCTTCAAGATCAGGTCAGATACCACCTGCTCGCTTCTCAGATCCTTCAAGGGATTAGAGCTCTCTCCCTCCTCAGGTCACTCTGCATTTACTGAGGAGCAGAGGGAAGCTCCCCGAGGGCAAGAGTTATTCTATTTGTTCTTATGTCCTCACTACAGAGCAAAGTCCTGGGCACGTAAAAACACTGAGTAAAGGCACTCAGTAAAATGTTCTTTTCAGTAACATGTACTTATTTTTCTCCCCCACCCCCCACTTCTCCCTGCCTTGCTAACCTGAATTGTAATCCATAGAGGGTGATAAACACACGGGCTATTATGATAACTTTTCAGATATTTGAAGACAGAGACTATGTACTTCGGCCTCCCACCCACCCAGGCCACCCCACCACGTGCATGTCTCTGCTGCTCTGAACCTCCCTATCTAGACCAGCATCCTTAACGCGGACCTAGAACACAACACCCTGACTCTCCAGAGTCCGTGTCCCCAGTCCCTAGGGAAGTGGTTCATTCATCTCTGGAGTTCTAACCCAGATGACTGGTGCAAAATGTGAGCTAGTCCTTTCAGCCAACTGTATCTCGGGGCTGGCTTGGGATACTAGCCCACATTTTATCTTCTTATCCCATTCAGCCATCCAGAACTGACCCATCACCACATATGTACCATCTTGCCACTCCCCACCCTTTCCACTTCTTGCTCTGGAAACAGTAATTAAATCAATAGTATTATGACTCTGTCATATGAATAAATGAACTCACCATCTCTGTGACTCTCCAAGATTAAAACTCCCTTCCCTGGCCACTGCTCCTCCATATATGTTGTCCAAAAAAAAAACCAAAAAAAAAAAAAAAAAACCAGACAATCCCCATATTCAAGGAGCTCACATCCTATTAGGGGAAGACAACATATATGGAGGAGTATCCAAAGCTGGTGGTACAGTGGAGAGAGCTTGGGGCCTGGAATCAAGAAGGCCTGAGTTCAGATCTGATCTCAGACACTTACCAGCTGTATGACTCTAGGCAAGCAAGTCACTTAATCTCTGTATGCCTCAGTTTCCCCATCTATAAATGAGGGCAACAATAGCACCCACCTCACAGGGTTGCTGTGAGGATAAAATGAGATATTTATTTATTACATTTTTAATTAATTTATTTTGAATTATCAACAATCACTTCCATAAGCTTCTGAGTTTTAAATTTTTCTCCCCTTCCCTCCCCAAGACAGCATGCAATCTGATATAGGCTATACATATATATTCCTATTAAACATATCTTCACAAAAGTGATGTTGTAGGTAAGAATCAGAACCAATAGGAGGAACCAGCAGAAGGAGGAAACAAAACACAGCAGAAGAAAAAAAAATAGCAAATAGTATGCTTCAATCTGTATTCAAACCCCATAGTTCTTTCTTTGGATGTGGATAGCATTTTCCATCATGAGGCCTTTGGAGATGTCTTAGATGCTTGTATTGCTGAGAAGGGTTAAGCCTATCACTATTAGTCATCGCACAATGTGGCTGTTATGTGTACATCGTTCTCCTGGTTCTGCTCACTTCACTCAGCATCAGTCCATACAAGTCTTTCTAGGTTTTTCTGACGTCAGCCTGCTCATCATTTCTTATAGCACAATAGTATTCCATTCCATTCATATACCACAACTTGTTCAGCCATTCCCCAATTGATGGGCATCCTCTCAATTTCCAATTCTTTGCCACCACAAAAAGAGCTGCTATAAATTTTTTTGTACATGTGGGTCCTTTTCCCATTTGTATGATCTCTCTGGGATATAGCCCTAGAAGTACTATTGCTGGGTCAAAGGGTATGCACATAAAATGAGGTATTTAGAAAGCATTTTGCAAATCTTAAAGTGCTATAGAAATGTTAGGTATACATAAATGCTAGCTATTAAGAGAACTGCCCTTGAGGGGATGCATTTGAGGTCAATTGCCAGCTAAAGAAATCACAGTAGTTTGGAAACTGGATTTGGTCTCATTCAGGGGACGGTAACATTGTTTGATTTTTCTTAAATCTCACTGTCCCTTATCGCCAACACACTAGGAGGAACTTGGCACTGAAAAGCAAACCTTCAAATCTGTTTTCATCATTTATTTTTTCAATACTGCAAGGAAATCTCTCTCTCTCTCTCAGACTTTCCAGACTCCCTTTGGGGTCTGTAGGAGCTAAAGAGTTTCTCATCTCAAACAGTGACACATACATCCAAGTGAGTGTGTATGTGTGAGCAGACACAGGCACCTGCCCTTCCCAAACATTTCCTAAGCCTCATCTCTTCTAAAGAAGCCTTTAAAGCTTCTTCAGGGATTGGAAAGAAACTGCTCCTTATACCAAATGGACTTCAGGGACTGTTTTCAGTTTCAGTTTTAAGGGTCAGTGCCAGGTACACTGTCTCTCATGCTGGGCCCTTTTGGATCATTAGATTCTGAGAAAGCCCTTGTCTCTAGAAGGCCCCAAATGGCTAATGGCTCAGTACAAAGGCAACAGCCCTTGTTCTTAAGTACCCTTAAGAACAGAGCCATCAATAAAGACTCATTACAACCTTTTCTGTTTCTTAAGGAGCAAATAGTAACATTTATTAAGTGTCTACCACGTGTGAAGCATAGTGCTTAATGCAGTGGAAATAAAGACCCTTCTGAACCAGAGACCCTAAGGTTTGGGGCAAAACTATGCTCAGAATAAAAATGGGCAATATCGATAGTTTCAGCCCTCAGGACTACAGTATATTTCTTTAAGTTACATACGCTCAATGCCACCTCTTACTATAAAACTTGGTAGACTAGCGGATGCTTTCAACCCCAAGGCTATTATTAACATTTTACCCTCTCTCTCCCTGGCTGGGGTGAGGGTTAGGGGGAAAAAACAAAAAACAAAACACCATGACCACAGATTTGTTCATCCTGCCCTCTCATACATAGTGACTAAGAAAACACCAGTCAATCCTTAACATGGGCTTCTAGCCTTAGAGCTCCAAGGGAACCGAGAGACCATTTAACTCAACTTTCGACATTTAGAGATGAAGACCCAGAGAGGTTAAGTCACACTGGTGGGAATGGTGACAGGATATGATCTCAGACGGCTTCAAACCAGCGCGCGTTCTCTGACACCAACCTGGACTGGCGTGCTACTGCCTTCACAGAGAGCTAGATGGCAGATACTCGATACAAAAAAGGGACTAGAGCAGGAGATGAGGATCACTCAAGAAATATACTGTAGTCCTGAGGGCTGAAACCACTGATATTGCCCATTATTATTCTGAGCACAGTTTTCCCCCAAACCAGACACAATTTTAGGGTCTCTGGTTCAGAAGGGTCTTCATTTCCTCCGCATTAAGCACTATGCTTCACAGTGGTCACCAGAACTTTAGCTGATGCTTTGGAGCAGTGCTCTCCAAACTTGCTGACTGTATACTCCTATCAATAAAAAATTTTTAGTAAAAACTCCCAATATGTATATTTACTTGTTTATAATTATAGACATGTACTACTGTTCTAGTCCATATCATGTGCATATAAAACTTTAAAAATAGAAATTATAAAAGGATGGCATACATATGAAATACTTGATCCTGGATGCAATAAGGAGTCACTAGAGTTTAATGGGGCAGCTAGGTGTTACAGCAGATGGAGTGCCCACCTGGAGTCAGGAGGACCTCAAAATCTGGCCTCAGACACTTACTAGCTATATGATCAGGGGCAAGTCACCTAACTCTGCCTCAGTTCCTCATCTATAAAATGAGCTGGAAATGGCAAATGGAAATGGAGAAGGAAATGGCAAACCACCCCAGTACCTTTGCCCCAAATGGGGCCAGGAAAAGTCAGACTGGACTGAAACAATAAGAAAAAATTAATGAGTAGGGGGAAAACAGATTTGAGCTTTAGGAAAATCACTTTGGTAGCCATGTGGAGGGGAGAGACACGAGGCAGGAGGAACAATTAGGAGGTTATTGCAACAGTCCATATGAGAAGTGATAAGGCCTGAACTGACTGGATGGCTGTGAGAGTGTACAAAAAAGGATGGATGTAGAAGATGCCATGAAAGTTGAAATGACAAGATTTGGCAACTGACTGTGTGTACAATATGAAAGAGAGTGAATTAAAGATGGCACCTTGAGAACTTGGGTGCCCAGAAGGATGGTGGTGCCCTTCGCAGAAATAGAGAAATTTAGAAGAAAAAATTAAAGATAATGTAGTAAGAGCTGCAATGTCTTCTAAACTCCACATATCCATGTCTGCTTATCTTCTACAATTCATTTTCCCACCCCAAATAAAAAGTGGGAAGATTGAGCTGTTTAGTCACTGCCCTGAAGCCAAAGCCCACTGTCCTCTGAGGAGTCATGAGCAAGGTAATCTGGAAGGTCGGGGACAGGTCTGCTGGGGGTTCGGGGGATTTTCTTAATGGCACCTGAACAGCGGCTGTTGTGGTCAGACTGTAATTGTCCTGAGGGGCAAACTGGTTCATAAGTGGGGAGGTTGAAAACTTGCATAATGGAGAGACGGGGCAGAGTGACGAAGTACTGGAGGAGAAAAGAACAGGCGTGGCAGTGTTGGAGACCAACAACACAATTAGTTTTCCTGGAGAGGGGAGAATGTGACCCATCATCCAAGCCTGTGATTAGTTGATCATGAACCTCTTAGAGTGGGGCCACAGCCCTACAGGGGACCCTAGCTAGGTGGAGGAGTGACCTCAGGGTTTAAGTTTATGTGTCTCAGAACTGGGATACCTGTGCTCCATTTCAACCTCTGTCGCCATCTCTTCCAGAGTCGGTCACCTTCCCTCAGCAGGTGTCAGGTTACTTACATGTAAAACGGGCCTTGAAACATGAGTCACCCCTGGGCTCATGGGGGTGTGATGATGAATGTGCAGCTTCCTGTTAGGATTCTGGGGGTGAACAAGGGTGGAGTATTCAGTTTCACAAGAAAGCTCCTCCAAGAGACAGAAGTCTCAAGAGAGCCATGCTGCTGAAACTCCTTGGATTAGTCTGTGTTTGTCATATGTAGGCCAAATATTGGCAGGGAGTTCTTCCCCACCCTGCGAGGAATACTTCATGTAGGCTCTTAGTAGCCACTTCTGCAGAAGCGCCTCTTGAACATGAAGATGTTGTTATTTTTCAGCATATCTAGAGCACTCGGTAACGGCAAAGGACTTTAGCCCTCTTATTATTGATAATTCCTCACAACCCTCCTGTGTGTCAGCTGCATTTTGCAAGTGGAAAAAAGGTGAGGCACAAGGAGACTAATTTATCGGGAGAGCACCGACCACTGGAACATAGAGCCCTAGAGCTTGGTGAATTAAACGATGAGCAAGAACAAAGACTATCAATCTCCCCACTTTAAATGGAACTCAAATATTCTTGTGTAAGTCTGATGAAGATTTTCCAAGTTCTCATAACATTATTTCAATAACTGAATTACTGTGGTCCCCAAACTTCAAGATCGTTAATAGGATTTAGAGTGAGAAATTATTATTTTTTATTATATTACTAACTAATCATTAAATTAGGATGAAGGCTTTCCCCCTTTATTTCCTCATTCAGGGACCAGCCCCGCTAGGCCAGTCAGTCTAAAGGACTTTACTGAAAGATGAGATTGCCCAAATCCCCTGGGTACATGCTCTGTGGATCTTGTGTTGGGACCCCACCCAGACCTTACATTTGTTTAGAGTGTAAACAGTATCTTATCTAGGTGAATTCTTGCCCTTAGGAAATAAACCTATGTCACTGTAGCCCTCTATCAGAGTTGAGGGTAATTTAACTTATGAAGGAAAAAAACCAACCCGAGTGGTCTGGGTAGAGATGGATTCCTTTGTCCAGATTGCTGAAGGCAGCTGAGTCTCATAATCAAACCACATTCTCAGCAGGAGAAACTGAAGACTTTCTTATTAACTGTTCACTAAACAGGGTTGATTTTCACCTGTCACGGGCATCTCCTTTTCCAAAGCATTCAGTGATCTCCACAGTTTTGTCTTTGGTTACTGAGAGAAACCACTGACCATCAATTTATTGATTACCAGCTGCCTAATTAATAAATTAATTATTAATCACCCAGAAACTCTGTCTCTTGGGTTTTTCATTTGTCTCAAGAGCTAGACAAGACTTTAGAGATTATCTAGTTCAATTCTCCTCAATTTAGATACGAGGAAACTGAGGCCCAGAGAAGTAAAGTGGCTTGTTTTAGGTTAGGAGGGGCAGCAGTAATATAGCAATATATTAAGTAGCAGAATAGGGTTTGAACCCAGCTTCCGTAACTCCAGCAATGCTAGTGCTCTTTGCTAGCCTTTGTTGCCAGGATATCTGGGAAGCCCTTTTCAAATACCAAGTATCTGTCCCCAACCTGTGCTCTATCTGGACAAACCCTTAGGACTTTGATCACCTATAGCAGAGGTATAAAGAAATTATTTAACACAGACCTGCCCCGTGGACTGTCTATTATCTGAGTAGCATGCAGTCTAGTTTCCAACCCCACCACTCAACTGAAACCACTTTTTCCAAGGTTACCAATGTTCTCGTACATGTCAAATTCGATGACAATTCTCTGTCCTCATCTTTCTCGAACTTTCTGCAGCACTTGACGTTGCTGACTACACCTTCCTCCCGAACAGCCTTTCGTCTGGGTTCTTGGGATACTTTTGTGATATTTCTCCAATGGTTCTCCTCCTATCTATCTGACTGCTCCTCTTCCAGTCTTCTTTGTCGGAATATCCATGTGTCCCCTCCTGACTAAGGCTTTCCCCCAAGTCTCTATCTTGGGCATTCTTCTCTCTCTACATCCTCTGTCTTGGTGACCTGATCAGGTCTCATGGATTCAATTATTACCTCCATGAAGGTGACTCCCCAAACTATCCAGCCCTAATTTCTCTCCTGAACTTTAGTCCTCCATTACCAACTGCCTGTTGGACATCTATACCTGAATGTCACAAAAGCATCTCAAACTCAGCAGCTCTAAAACTAAACTCGATTCTATTTATCCCAAACTTGGAATTACCTCTGTTTCTTCCTTCAATCTCGGGCCCACATCCAAACAATTGCCAAGTCTTAATGATCCATCTCCATGACATCTCTCATATATATATCCCCTTCTCTCCACTCAGATTGTCTTCACCCAGGTACCTCATTAACTCATTACCACTTGCTTGGACTACTGCATTAGCCTACTAACTCCTTGCACCTAATCTTGTCTTTGTCCACTTAATCCTCCACACAACTGTCAAATCAATCCTCCGAAACCATAAATATGACCGTGTCATCTTCCCTATACAAAAAATATTCACCGGTTCCTTAATATCTCGAGTACAAAATACTCATTTCTTAGCCTGGCATTTAATATGACACCCAACTACCAATTCCAGTCTTAGGCCATATGATTCCTCTTTATGGAGCAGCTATGTGGTACAGTAGATGGAGAGCTGGGCCTGGAGTCAGCAAGATCTGAGTTCAAATCCGGCCTCAGAAATTTACAAGCTGTGTGACTATGGGCAAGTCATTTCACCTCTCTTTGCCTTATTCGTAAAATGGGAAAAATAATAGCACCTACCTCACAGGATTATTGTGAGTGTCAAAGGAGATTATAATTGTAAAGCGCTTAGCAAGGTGCCTGGCACATAGTAAGCACTATATAAATGTCAACTATCATCATCATCATTATTATTGTTGTTGTTGTTGCTGTTGTTAATCTACTCCTCCATTCCAGTCAAAGAGGGCTGCTAGGTGTTCCCTAATTTACATAGCAATCTGTTTCTTACCTCCATTCCTTTTGCAGAAGTGGTTCCCCATGTCTGGAATGTACTCCTTCCTTTCCTCGTACCTCTTGTTTTGTTTGTTTTTTGCTAGGCAATGAGGTTAAGTGACTTGCCCAGGGTCACACAATTCCAGGGCTGGTGCTCTACCCACTGTGCCACCTAGCTGCCCTACGCCCCTTTGCCTCTTAAAAAATTTCTAGCTTCCTCAAAGCACAGATCAGGTGCCACCACTCAGATAAGGCTGAAATTTTTTTTTCTATTATCTGGGACATTTTGTTGACATTCATACAGCACAAGATAACAAACAAACAGGAATCCCTTCATTCTTTCCCCCCAACATGGACTGCTACCGTAGACATCCACAGGCAAAAATGCAGTCACGTCCTCTCAGAGTAGTTTTTAAGAACCCAATCCCTCTTCAACCTCTTGAACACAATCTCCTCTTCTAAAATTAATCTGTATTTACACATCTGTACAAATGTAACATCTCCTGCAGAAAATAAGTTCCTCGAATGGAGAATAGGGACTGTTTCATTTTTGTCTTTTAATGCTCAGTGTTTAGCACAACAACTTGAATACAGTAGGCATCTAATAAATGCTTACTAGATTGAATTAAGTGATCCACTTGGGGCCTCTGAGGCAACTGGCACTTCTATCCCCTGCCACATGCTGCTTCTGTCCTTCCCTGCCTTCCCTTGCCCTGTCTCTCCTCCTCTCCTCTCCTCTCCTCTCTCAGAATCTCTGCGTCTCCTGCTTCTCTGCTGTTTCCTTCTGCTCTTTCTCTTATTCCCTGCCTACAACATCCTCATCACACTGGTCCCTATGGGTCCTGCTTAGCCTCTCTAGAGGCTTTTAAAGCTAAAAGGGCTGCCGTACCCTGAACTAAGGCACTGCTGGTGTTTTGGAAGTATAATATCATGCCCAGAATCATTCCAATCATTCCAATAATCCAATATGATTCCAATAAGATTGATCAAACAGCAAACAGTGAGACACAAGAAGCTGAGAAATCCTTTAGGAATCTCCTCACCATCAGCTAGCCGTCACAAACCATTCCCTATCCTCCCTGTTCTACTGCTTGAGGTAACTATCTCCTCTCTACTACAGAACAGAATAACTGAAGGGCTCTATTACTGGACTTCCAATTCCCAAAGCAAGGTCACATGCCGCAGGGGCAGCTGCCTGGGAGCAGAGGAAAGGGTGCCTCGGCAAAAGTCAGACCGATAACGGTAGGATCCTCTTTCGATAGGTTCTTCGGAGGGTGGGAGAAATCATTCCATAGATGACGGGCCCTTACACACCAAACCCTTCATGCCTGGCATTATGGCTGAGTGATGAAACTCAGAGTCCAGGTGATCTTGCCACACATGGGTCAACAATACTCTGTAGCCTGATGAGTTCTGGTTTCCCCACACTCTCAAGCAAAACCTACCATCCACTTTCTTCTGAGAAGAACAAAATCTCAGATGTGGTATTCCAAAGAAACACAATTTCAAAGTTGGAAGGGGCTCAGCAGGCAATCTAGTTCAAACTGTGTCTGAACATGAATCCTCTGTACAACATACATGGTAAGTGGCCATCTGATCTTTGTTTGAACACCTTTAATGAGAGGGAGCCCACAACCTCCCAAAGCAGCCTCTTCCATTTTATAACAGGTTTAATTGTTGGGAAAGTTTACCTCATACCATGTCTAAATTTGCCTCTTAGTAAATTCAAACTAATGCTCCTAGTTCTGCCTTCTGGGGCCAAACAGAACACATTTAATATCTTTTCTACATCACAGCCTTTCTTTCTGACACTTGAAGACAGCTATCCTATTTCTAGCTAAGTCTTCTCTTTTCTTTCTTTTTTTGCTACACAATGGGGTTAAGTGACTTGCCCAGGGTCACACAGCTAGTGTCAAGTGTCTGAGGCTGGATTTGAACGCAGGTCCTCCTGACTCCAGGGCTGGTGCTCTATTCACTGCACCACCTACCTGTCCCTAACTCTTCTCTTTTCCAGGGAAATCATCTTCAACTCTTTCAGTGGATTCTCATATGGCAGGATGTTAAGGCACTTGCCAACACAGTCACTCTCTTCTGGACATTCTCCAGGGTGCCAATATCCTTTCTCAAATGGGGTACATAGAACTTAGCACAACACACTAGATAAGAGTCTGATCAGAGAGGTATGGGGCAGAACTATCACCTCCCTTGTGATCACTTCTCCTCAATGCAGCCTAAGATTGCATTCACTTTTTCTGGATTTTTATTACACTGTTGACATATCAAACTTACAATCAACTAACCCAGATTTTCCTAGATGGACTATTTTCTAGTCAAGCCTTCCCATCTTGTACTTGTGAAGTTGCCTTTTTGAACCCTAGTGTAAGACTTTATATTTATTGGTATTAATTTTAAATAGCTGACATTTATATAGTGCTTTAAGGTGCTCAGACCAATTTACACATTTTATTTGATCTTCAAAACAACTCCTATGAGAGGTACTATTATTATTATTATTATTTCCATTTTATAGAAGAGGAAACTGAGGCTGACTTGCTCAAGGTCAGGGACTTGCCTGAGGTCACATAGTTAAGTATCTGAGGCAGGATTTTAAGCCTGGTCTTCTTAACTCCTCCAAGTCAAACACCTTTCCCACCTTCGTGCTGCTTTAATTCTATTAGATTCATTCCAGCGTTCTAGTCTCTAAAGATCTTTTGGATTCTGACTCCACCATTCAATATGTGATAACTTGCCCTCCTAGCTTTGTATTCTACAAATTTTATAAGCATGCCAAATATTCCTTTATCCAAATCAGTGACAAACATTTTCAACTGCAGGGGCCAACCATACGTCCTTGAGGCACTTCACTAGAGACCCCCATTTCAAAATTACACTGAATCATTATGATTAGTCTTTGTGTCCAGTCATTCGGTTAATTCCAAATCTACCTAAAGGTGCTATCATCTAATCCACATCTCTCCAACTTTTCCCAGGAGACCTTGTCAAATTCTTTGCCAAAGCCTAGTGGAGTAACCTTGTTTAAAAAAGAAAAGAAAAGGAAAGGAGATGCTTGGCATGTGATCTATTCTTGAAGTTATGGTGACTTACTGATCACCATATACTTTTCCGTAAGTTTACTAATCATCCCCTTAATAAAACATACTAGAATTTTGTCAGGAATTGAAGTCAGCCTCAATAACCTAGAGTTTACAGATAGATCTCTTCCCTTCCCCCTACTTTTTTTTTTTTTAAAATCAGGATATCATTTGCCTTTCTTCAGTCCTGTAGTACCTCCCTCCCATGACCTTTTCAAGATGGAGTCACCAATCATATCCTCCAGTTTTTTTTCATCCCCTGGGATGTAGTTCCTTTGGGCCTTAATCTATACTTATGTTGGGGCCAATTTCCTATTAGCCATCTTTGTTTTAACCTTTCCAGTCCGAAGATCACCGTCCTGGGCATAGAATACACAAGGAAAGTAAGAGCTGAACAAGTCTGCCTTTTTTCTATTATCATAGTCTCATCTTGTTGAACCACAGTCTTCGTCTTTGATTTTCCTCTCTCTCTCCAATACAGCTTTAAAAGAAAAACAAAACCTACCTTTTGTCAAAGCCGAGCCCATTCCAGGCCTCATTTCAAGTCAGCCATGAATGCCCAAGACGCACGAGAGCCAGGTTACATTGGTCTTGGGTCAGGAGGAGAGTGAAGCTGCCCACACCCACAGGTCTCACAAGTCAAATTATCTCCCCAGACTCCCTTCTCAGCACAATAACAAAGTCATAGGCCAACTGAGAGGATTCTAATTGCTTTGCTGCCAGGCTTCCTAAGTGGTTTCTACCTTGGCCAAAGCCCTTCAGTCACACCAGGTGCCCATGCTCTCCCCTCGGGGCTTTGCCTGACACTGCATCCTGATTCCTCAAAGCTCTTTTTCTTGGCAATTAGTTTGACTTACCAACGGGGTGGCAATATGACCATCTGAAATTAGTCATTAAGTACCATCAGAAAAAAAAAAAACACAAAACAAAACAAAAAAGCCTTTTGATGTTTGAGCGATGGTAAGGAAAGAATAACCAAGCTTAGTGGCTCATTCTGATTCCAACAGCTGTTGGTGTTAAATCCCACAACTCTTTCTGAAACAGCCCTACCTGATATAGTCACTGCAATGATCAGCTTTTTAGGGAACGATGTTTAGGCTGCAGAGGAGCAAAACTGCACCTGCCAAACAGTCAGAGGAACAGGGCAGGCTCCGTCACTGGAGGTTCCTGTTAAAACCAATTTCCCAGTGATTGGCAGTCAGGTCACTTCTTGTCCAGGATGTTTATGGGAGAGACTTTGGGGACTCACAGTGGACTTCACCCAGAGAGCAGACCAGCCATTGCACTGAGTTCTGGCAGACATGCTTTGGGCCTAAGGGGATAGCTGGTTTAAGCCCAGTGGAAATTAAGCAGCCAGCCTCACGAAAAATCAGTCACTGGACTTCATGAAAAGCACACTCTGCAGCTCCCTTTGGCTTCCCTTCGGTTTTGTTTCCATGGAAATGTGAGTCAGGGTGTGAGGAGGGATTCTGAGCATGTGCGTTGCCACAGATGCTTCTGTTCTCTCAGATTCATCCCCGTAAGAGGAGGTGGCAGTGGTGACCAGGAGGGGGAAAGCGGAATCCAATGCAGACTTTGCAGTCAAAACAACTCTGCTGCAGCTTCATGACTTGAAAATGAATGATTGGCAGGGCTTGGCAATTATTACATGGGCTGACTTTTAGGGAAATTTAAAGACCCCCATCCTGAAGGCTGAGGGTTGGCTGCCTAAAATGACCTTGAGGCCACTCCATCCTAAATTTCTTTTGATCTCATGATTCTGTTTCTGATTCCATGTGACTGGAGATTGGGGAGATTAGGGGACTAAATCAGGTTTCCCCCATAATCCCCAGGGGTTAAGGGAAGACATTACATGCCTGAGGTGAGTTGTGGGCACCTGAAAGGAAAAGCCCTAGAGGAACTCAAAGCTGACCTTTCAGACAGGGAAATCAACACCGAACATTCAGTCCAGATAAAAAAGTAAACATGCTGCTTGTATCTATTATGAATAACATGAGGGTCTGTCCCTCAGCTTCCCTGACATGCAGAATTGCTACGCCTTTTGGAAAGTGGCACCTGAGCCAGCTCAGCACCTCAGGCATTTCTTTATGACTCTGTCAAAGCTCTGAGCCAAAGGAAGAAAAGATGGGCACCTACTGAAAACTACAATGTGGTGAAATGACAAAGGCAAAGTCCCATCCTATGGCCTCAAATACCAGCACCCAAGAAGACAGAGAGAGAAAAGTGAGGAAGGGGCAGAAGTGGCAGAGATGGAAGAGGCTGTAGTGAGGAAGAGGACGGGGGCGGAAGAAGCAAGAGAGAGAGAAGAGTCAGAGGAAGGAAAGAGGAAGCAGGGGGAAGGAAGGACAAAGGAAAAGCTAAAAAGGAGGAAACAACCAGGGTAATGTCCAAGGCAAAGCTGAAAGACTGAAAAAAAAAAAAAAAAAAGGGTCTTGAGAAGGTTACACCAAACTCTGGCCTGTCTCTAGGGAGATGGAAGAACTGAGAAACTCCAGCAGAGTTTCTGGGGCCCTGGAGTCCCCACTGAGGATGCTCCCCTCCCCTGTCTAGCCCACAGCCCCCTGGCTGCCCCCCACCCCATACTTGCCTCCTGGCAGAAGGTAACGATGTTTTCCCACAGAGCCTTGGCCTCGCCTTCGTCCGTCTGTCTCCGCTTCTCCACGTGCATGCTCTCCCTGCGCGTCAGGGGCTTGGCTCCTTTGCGCTGGGTCACGCAGCCCTGTGGGGTGTGGCAGGCAGCACAGTTCTTGGCCTTCACCTCGTTGAGGAGGGTGCAGGCCGGGCAGGCCCACTCAGGGAGCGGAGGGGGCTGTGAGGGGAAGAGCCGGGCGGCCTTATGAGCAGAGGGGGCCCGGCTACAGCAGCAGTCCCCAGGCTTGTCGGCGCTGCAGTCTGGGCAGCGGGCAGCCGGCTCCGCTGCGCAGGCCCCGCTGCCGTGCTCCTGGAAGCCATGCAGCTTGGAGGAGCCACAGACCTTGCACTTCTGGGCCACGGTGGGGTTCTTGAGGGTGCATCTGGCGCACGACCAGGTGGTGAAGTCAGGGCTGGAGGGGCTAGCAGGGGTGAACCGGACAGTGTCCCCAGTCAGGTCAATGACGTCACTGCCCTGAAGGGCACCACAGTTCTCGCACCTAGAGGTGCCTGAAGGATTACGCAGGGAGCAGGCGCTACAGCTCCAAAGAGGTGGGCTGGCTTCTGCCTCCTCCTCCAGCACGCTCAGCCTCTTCGCAGACAGGATTTCTTGGAAGCGGGTGGTGGTGGGTGCTCGGACTTGCCCCTGGGGGGATCCCTTGGGGCCAGGGGTTGCTGTGGGCTGGGAAGCCTCAGGCACCGGTGGCTGTAGCTGGGGAGGCACCTCCCGGCGGCTTCTAGGGACTGGATTGTTCTGCAGGGTAGGGGAAAAGGGACTGAATGGCGGCATTTTGGGGAGCTCTTGCTCTGCAGCGGCTGGATCTTGGTTAGCTGAGGTGGGGTCAGCCTCAGGGAGATCTGTGGGCAGGCTGGGTTGTGGAGTGGAAGGGGCAACATGGAAGCCGGCAGGAGTGATGACCTCAGGGACCACCAGGGCCTCTGGGGGGATCTTGGGCAGCGAGAGTTTTCGTGGGCCTCCGCAGGCAGAGCAGGAGTTGGCGACGGGAGTGTTGTGGAGGGTGCATCGCTGACAGGCCCACCCGTTCTGTGGCTCCACTTCCTCAGGGCTTTTTCCTCCTGATTCGCCAGCCTCCACCTTTAGCACTGCCTCCTCTTTGCAGCTCCCCTTGGGCTCCACTAAGATTGTGGGGGGTTTAGGGAGTACCCCATTGATGACGGGTAGTGGGGACGTTCCTGGCAGAGCGTCTGGAGTAAAGCCGCATACCTCGCAGTTCTCTTTGCCCAGAAAGTTTCTGAAGGTGCAGCGGGCACAGGGCCATTTCTGCTCTTCCACGCTGAGCCTCAGTATGTGGTTAAGGTCAGGCTTCTGTCGGGGGGCCTCACAGATGGAACACTGGCGTTGGCCGGCAGGGTTCAGGAAAGTGCACCGGGTACAGGACCACTCCCGGACTGCGGCCATAGAACCAGGCGAATGGGTGTGGCTGCAAAAGAAGGGACAGGTGTCATTTCCAGCCCGTAAGTGTCTGGTGTGAATGTGAAGGACTTAGGTCCCGGCCTATTGCTGCCCTCCAATCACAAGATGCTGAGGGTATGGGAATCCACATGTGTCCAAGTTGTCCTCAACTCAGTTCATGCTTTAGGAATGGGAAAGTTGAGGAGACCTGACTCACATCAGCAGGAAGACAGGGACCAATAAGATGAAGAGAACCGGGGGAAGTTTGCCCTCATGCTGCTCGGTACCCAAGGGAAACTCTAAGGTCAACAAGCAGAAGGGGAGAGGCAGGTCAACCTAAGGAAAAGCCTCCAGTCTAAAAGCAGAACAGGCTGCTTCAATGAGACTGTGATTCCCTGGTCACTGGAGGTCTTCAAGAATCAATTAATTTGCAGGCATTTATTAAGTGCTTACTAGATATCAGGATTGTTGAAAAGATGAATGATCATTTTCCAGGTATAGGGGGAGGAGAAGGGAGATTACTGACTAAATGATTTCTAAGTTCCCTTCCAACTTTGTGATTAAATTGTTTGACTCTACTAAGAATCAATTCAACTACCCATTTTCCTCCACCTCAGACACTTACTAGCTGTTTGAACCTGAACAAGTCACAACCTCTCTGTGCCTCAGTTTCCTCATCTGTAAAATGAGGGAGTTGAATTTGACGGCCTCTATGGTCCCTTCTAGCTATACATCTATGATTTTCCCACTCTTGAGAAGCCGTATAATTGTTCTAAAGCTACCAGGGGCTGAAGAGCATTTCCACACTCTCACCCGAGGTCAATCAGCCTCACCAAAGTTGCAGTCATTTGTTCTTTCTCTAGTATCCTCACTTCCTTTGCCCCTGAAGAAAGTCTATGATGCCCTCACTGTGGGTCCTAGCACGTTTTTCTAGAGGTGATAGAGATAGGAAAAAGGAAGGTCCTGTGCCTGACTCACAGACCAAAGTACATTGAAGCAATGAGCAGAAGGTGAATTTGTGTAGGAATAGGCAAAGAAAGGGGGAGACATCAAAGAGAAAGTACAACTAGAGAAACCCAAAGTGGGGCAACAAGAAAGGAAAAAGAAAAAAAAAAAGGAAAAGAGGAGTCAGAGAAAGAGATAGGGGTGCCATAGCTGCCACCCTGAGGAGAAGCCCATTCCTCCCATTCCTACACATATGTTCTTGCTTGATGCTTCACTGAAGGCCAAGAGGTTTCTAACCTGGCCTTTCCCAGTTCCTTCTTACTCAAACCCGTGCCCCAGGGGACAACTTCAAGGTTTCTACCTGGGTGAGCTGGGTGACTACAATGTCACAACCAACCCCAGAGTCACAAGGATAATGTCAATAATTTTACATTTAAAAACTGATTTCCTCAGAACAAACCAATGAAGCAGGAAAAGTGAAAGTATTTCCTCCCACTTTACAAATAAAGAAACTGAGACTCAGTAAGGTGAAATAATTTACCCAAGGTCATACAATAAGTGGCGGAGCTAAAGCTCAAACCTAGGTCTTCTAACTCCGTATTCTGTGCTCTTTGCATCAAATCGTGCTGCCTTTCTCGGATTCTGCTGGTGTCCCATTCCACTTTTCTCCTCCTCCTTTGTTTTTCTTTCCCTGGATCTTCCCACTGACATGGCAGAGTGGAAAGAGCACTGGATTTGGAGTCAGAGTATGTGGGTTTGAATCCTGATTTAACTACTTATTGCCTGCGTGGCATTGGGCGAGTTACTTAATGTCTCTGGGCCTCGCTTTCCATGTATAAAATAAGGACATTGGGCTAGATGAATTCTGAGGTCCTTGTCAATGATATGTCCCATGAACGCCCCCCTGGGCAGGGGATATGTCTGATTCTGTATTCTACACAGCAGTTAGCTGACTACTGATGTTCAACAAATGTTTAACTATAAACAAAAACAACACAACAGCAAAAGTAATGACCTCCTGGCTGGTTCTGCTTTTCTTGGCAGGGTAATATTCCTGCTGCACCAACACGACAAAGCCCAACTGTCACTGCACTGTCCCCAAAGAACGAAGCTCTCAACACAATCCTTTCCCCTCTCTGTGTCTCAGTTTTCTCATCAGTAAAATGAGTAAGTTGAACTAGATAATTTCTAAGGTCCCTTCTAGCTTTGATCTTCTACAGTCATGGCCAGCTCTGACATTCTATGGCCAAAGGTCATGGACAGCTCTAAGAGTTAGAGTCTAAGGTACCTTGCTCCATATCCACTTTTGTAAAATAGGAAATGCAGAATCCTGAAGTCAGAGAGCACACAGCAGAAAAAATGACATGTAGGACCACTTGCAAATGAGGCACGTCAAATATATTTCAGAATGCCTTTCATTCAAAAAGAGGTTGAGTGGGGCACGTAAAAAGGATGATGAAATGTTCAGCCTAAAGACTGGATCTCATAAGACCACAAACAGCTAACTGGGAATGGACAGAAGACTTGATGGAGTGAACCAGTGGTATGGCTATTTGAACAGAGATAGAAATGTCCAGTGTGGTATCAGTACTGGTCACATCATAACAAAGAGATTTTATCACGTCCTCTTTCCAAACCTGGAACATAATGGAGTTTGTATGGTTCTATTCTGATCCTTATCACAGAGTGTGTAGAAATTTTAGTAATTTAGGGATCCAGGATTTCATTGTTGTGGGTATTGCCTGAACTTCTGCAGACTGTAAGCTATCTATAATATTGGAGATAGTCTTTGATAACTGTTTGATAATGTTGTGGCAGAAGAATCTCATTGTCCCAATGGTGCATTTGGGAACGAACTTAGACTAGTCCTCAAATGACTGACACACTATTTACTGCCCAATCTGTACCCTGAGCTTTTCCAGAACTAGTGTTCCATTGGCATAGCCTTTAAGAACCCACGATTGCCTTTATACCACGATGAAGCAAGGGAATAAGACTTTAATGGACGGGAGTGACAAAATGGATTTTTAATTTTTCAATAATACGCACTTCTTTAGAGAGAGATTGAGAGAGACAAATGAGGGTTCACTCCTTGTAGAAATATAAAATAAAAATATTTTAAGACTCAGTTCCTTATATGAGCCCATTTACTGAGTATATATATATTTCAAGAGTGCTTCTTAACTGGGCAAACTTGGAAAAACTGATTAGTCTCTTCTTCAGGACAGAATGAGGGAAAACAAAATTCACCACTTCTATTCTCTCCAAGAACACAAGTATGCTGCTTAGCAACCCCATAGGAAGGCTACTCACTTCAAGTACTTCTGGTTAGTGGAACCAAAGAATTTCCTTTATTTCTTGGCACTTGAAACAAATATTCAAAGTAAAGAAAATCCCCTGGCCAGTGACCAGTGTTATTATTGTGATTACTCTGGATGCTGGCTTTTTATATGCCTTTGTGACTTGAGGTATTGGCCACTCACACAATAAACAATATATAGTCTACTGCAAAAATTCTGATCTAAATCACAACTCCACGCTAATGGGGAATGAGCTCTGATGAAGCTGTGGAGTGGGAGAATTACCACTGTCAAAGACGCAGAAAAGATTCTCCCACTCTCCACTTCTTCCACCAGAGAGAAGACTGAAAGGGAATATGAAGAGAATGGGTTGGCATGGGGGACAAGGTCAGTAGAGCTGAATATATGGGAGAATGAGTTGAAAAAGCTATGGGCAAAGGATAGGGAACTATTATAGTCCTAGGGTCAAGGAATGGCTACAAGGGAGCAGATAGACATGAAAGCCCAGAGATATATGATGAGGCAGGAACTCTTAGAGATAGTAGATCTATTGTAAAATAAAAAGAGAATTATTATTAGGGAAACCAGACTTGCCTATCACCTAGAAGTGGTAAGCAGGATGAATCTCAGAGTTGGGAAGGACCTCAGAAGAGTACAACCTGTATCCTCTACCACATCCAGCCTCACAAGAAAGTTCATTCCCTCTCAAGGTTCTTGGAACATTTGATTCATACAGGACACAGAGGAAGATCATCATAGCCTCTGTTCAGTGACCCACTTTAA
The DNA here is from genome assembly GCF_900497805.2 of Vombatus ursinus. Taxonomy (NCBI): domain Eukaryota; kingdom Metazoa; phylum Chordata; class Mammalia; order Diprotodontia; family Vombatidae; genus Vombatus; species Vombatus ursinus. The sequence goes on from NW_020954548.1 coordinate 291,082, forward strand.
CATCAAGAAGGCATAAAATGGAGATATGTATATTTATCAAAGGTATTTGCTTCTGTCATGAATGATGTCTTACAAACATCCAAAAGGAAGAGGATGATGACCCTTACGTGACTTTTAGATCTTCTTGTTTGTGAATACTGTTCGGATGGCACTGAGCTCCAGAACATGAAAGGATCCCCATGATGAAATATAAGATTACCCAATAATCTATATAGAACCAATTGAATGGATGTAAAATGCCTATTGACTAAATTGTGACATACCTATGAGCGGTCAGCTTGTTGAATCAAGACATCAGTGCATAGCTGGGCAGCAGACAGATGCATTACAGATAATCAATGAACTGAACAGCAGAAAGAGAGTAGGCTAGCATTTAGGAAATTGCACAGTACTTATAATAATTATGTGTGTACGTGTAAAACATGGTACTACAGAATATTTTCAGTGATCGCCTACAATCCACAAATGGAATGAGGGATTTTTTTTTTCCTCCAGGATCTATAATTTCATTGGTGCAGAGAGCACCCAAGGGGGAAACTTATCACTACCAATGGCAACTGTTCTAGAGTTTGTAGCCTTAATGGAATTACCTAGGGGTTACTGAGAGGTAGAATGACTTGCTTCAAGTCATAGAACTAGCATGTCAAAGATGGCCTAGAACCTGGGTCTTCTTGACTTTGAGGCCTACTCTGTAACCACTGTGCTATATTGCCTCTCATGTCTAAGTGATATATCATCTAGGTCTAAAAAATGTGCAGTTAGAAAAGGAGGTGAGACAGTCATGAAATACAAGTGAAGGATAACGGATGTCTAGCCCAAATGCTCCATTTGTCAAATGACAAAAGATGTAGAAAAAAACCTCTGATACATAAGGTGGTTGGTTTCTCGCTGCAGGATCTATGAAACAACAAAAGACAAACATCACATGAGAGAAGAAGGCATGGATGAGCTGCAATCTGAACTAGTGAAAGAAGTGCACATTGGTGAGGTCACAGCCACTGGAGTCCAACACTTCTGCAAATAACATAAGGATTATTAGCCTCATTTTACATAGGAAGAAACTGAACCATGAGAAATCAAATCATTTGTTCAAAGCCTCACTGGAAATTAGTAGCAGGATTTGGATTGTTTTATGTCTGGCTGCCACTCTATGAAGCCACGTCCCCCTCATCCTCACAGGGCTTCAGTCTGAAGGGAGGTACTGGGGTGAGTGCCATATGGCTAATGCCTACTTCGGACCTTACAGGTAAGCTAGCTTCCAGGGCCCAAGGAGCCAGTCTAATTCACCAATACTTTCTGAATTCCATAGGTCTCTGTAGCTGTGTCCAAGAGGCTATATATATTCTGGTTCTGAGGCAGTGAGAAGGCTGGGAATGCAGAAGGGAAGCTGCTAAGGGGACACACTACAGATCTGGGGGTGGAAGCCATGAAGCCATGTGTAACAGCTTCAATACAACTCCAGAAGGCATCCACAGCTCAAACTATCTCCTTCTTTGAATGAGACTTAGTGCTTGTTCAGGCCCTAAGCACTTGGTTACAAAAGTCACTTAGAAAGCAGGAGAAAACGAGAAGGAGCAAGACCTCTCTGCTCATACTGATCCAATGGGAGATGGGGGCTAGAATGAATTTTCTGGGGAATTAAGATTAAATTTCCCCTGAAACTATATTTCTTCCTTGTGGTCTCAGAGGTCACGGGAGATCCAGGCTAGTGTTAGTGTACTGTAATCAGAGAAACTTTTGAGTAAACAAGGAAAGACAAAGCCTCAATAGGGGCCATGTCCTAGAGTAAATGAAATAATATTATGATGTGACAACAAACAGCTCAATCTAGCTAAGACCACATTCTCTCTTAGATACTCCTGGATCTCTGGCTGAGAGCTGTCCTGGTCATTCTGGCTTAGACCCCACAGAGACTTCAGAGGGCAACTTTATTTTGACTAAAACAATTACCAGTATGGGGAAATGACAAGCTAAAATGTAGATTTCAACAGGAATGCCACCCAACTCTAGAGCATTGCCACACATCAGGAAAATCTAACAAAAGCAGGATGTGGGGGAGGATAGAAAAACATAGCACAAAAATAGAAATCAAGTTAAGACCCACAAATACCCTTTGGCTTCATCAGAGCAGATTACCTCCACGTGAGAGGATAGGATGAGGAGGTGCCAGAAGTAAAGCAACAGAAGGGCAGACCTGGTTTCACCTCCCAAGGGAAAATAAAATAATATTAAGGTCAGCTGTATTGTTAACAGGGACTCAACACAAGCATACCATAATATTTAATTAAGACCTTCTGGCTGGCTCCAGAGGGTCTCAAATGTCTGGGAGAATAGGGGAACTATGGGCAGAGTTTGGGGGCATGCTGTGCCCTTTGGTCCAACTCTTGGGAATTTTGCTTTTCTTGTTTCAGAGACAAGAAAAGGTAAAGTAATTTCTCCCTGTTAAGCAAGGAGCATGCTTTCCTTTACTCACGCCATCTTCACCCACTAGGACCTGAGGGCAAAGTTCTCCCCTGGGGCTGGAGCTTCACACTGCATGACTTCTTTATAGATAAGGACAATTTACAGGGAGACCAGGTGGCCAAATACACTTTTTGCCAAGGCAGTTCTGGAACATGATAGATTTTCACAGGATGTTAGCTTTATAACCTGAGTGAGAAAAGGGTGAAACATGAAAGAACTGCAGGGGGGTGGGTGGAGGGAATCCAAAATCTGGGCATTCCCACCTTCAATATCAAAATGTGTGGTTGCCTAGAGAGCAAGGCAGACTTTGCTAGATTATTCTCTGTGTTATTTTCAATGGTAAAATCCAGGTAAGAGGAGAAAGGAGAGAAAAAGGCCTTCCATACCTCAAAACATCCTTTAAATCTGTTGTAGTCACTCTCTCTGGTGGAAAAATCAATTGTTCTTCTTAACAAGGTATGAAGACTGAATTGTCTAACACAATACATTCCAGCCAAATCCTTCTGGTTCACAAAGGCAGAAAACTTATCTTTTTTTTTTTTTAATCTCATTTGCTTTTCCCTCAAGCAACACTTTACTATTTCCCAGTGCTCCAGACCAAACTTCTGTGATAATCCCTTTTTTGCTGGAGCCTAAGATACAACAGGAAGAGCAGCCATTCTGGTGTCTAGGTCTCTCCCCTGGGTCCCTAGTTTCTGCATGCAGGCTTTGCAAACCATTACTGGGCCTCATTCAGTGTAACCACCATCCTCTCACAGGGAGGATGGGGAAAACTTCGATTGGACAGAGGCAGAACTGTGTGTGGGGCCAGAATGAAGTGCACAGCTGTGACAGACCACCAGCTGTGATAAACCTCCCCAAGCCCAAATTTCAGGCTCCCCAATTAGGCCAAGATGCACTCCTTGGCACTCAAGTCCTGGGAGGCAGGTGTGCAAATCTCTTTCCAGACTGTGACTCCAGGATGTTTGTAGGATTGGTAAAGTTATGGACGGGCCTTGGCATCCCTCATGTCCGAGTTCTGAGTCACTCTCTTCTCTGCTATACATTTCTGGAACATGGGCTAGAGACTCAGTAAATGGACAAAAAGGTAGGAGGAAAGACAGCAAAGAAAAAAAAAAATCAGGAAATAATCTTCAGAGCAAAAAGACTTAAAAAAAAAAAAAGACAACAAATATTTCCTCACACTAAACTACATAGCAAGACAAGTTCACCCCAAAAATACAAATCCACAACTCTCCTGAGATCTTCAACAGGAAATAGACAGCTATGGCTCATGCGAAATATGCAACATCTGACTTTGGCTGTCTACATGGAAGGTGTTCTACTTCCTCACCACCAAATTACCCTAACAAGAAGGATCATAACTTTATAACTAACGTCCTTATTATTATACTGTAGCAAAAGCCTCTAGTGCTGAAATGTTATAATGTGCTATTTTGGTTAGTTCAACAATTTACTTTTGGACCATGTCTATGGAAATAACATCATTATTAATCTGGAACAGAACTAGAAATACATCTGGTCTAGGTGAATAACTCTCCATGGGCTTTACCTGGATGACTTTCCTAAATGCCAATAAATTTTCCCAGTAGCATTATAGACAAAAAATAAAATAAAAAAGGAATTAATCCTGAAAGATCCTTTACCTGGTACAGCCTATGGACATAGCAAATCCTCTAGGGGCTATGGCATGGGCAGTCTCATTATGATCCCCGGTGGAAGTCTCAACCTCTTAAGCATACCTCTTACAACAAAAAATCCAGCCACAACACTGGATTCTATACTAAAGGAAAATTAGATTTTCCCAGTAACCTTCTCTTCTTTAGCTTGGAATTAAAATTGATTTCCTTTTCCACCACCCAATACTGTAAAATGCTATGTGTCCCAAGGGCATTCAATAAATATGAATCAAACTGAGTTTAAAAGGCACTCAGTATCTCCCCGGGGAGAACACAAAAAGGATCCCAAGCTTTCAAAGGACATCACTTATCTTCCTGGAAATTGTGGCTAAGATCAATTGTGAACTAGTGGTCTCCAGTCCTCAGGTGTAGGCCATTTGATGCTCAGTCATCACAGCCAAATTTCACTGAAAACCTACCACACCACGGGAAGAAGATGTGATTTATGTTTGCATAATAAAAAGCGCTGGGAAACTATCAGCTTAGCAAAAACAGCAGTGGCAGTTGGGGCCTTCCCACAATTCCCACAAGGGTCAGGAGAGTCCCAAGAGAAATGAGATGAAAACAGGAAGAACAGGGACTATTGATTATAGGACTAGCATGACTTCCCTCCCTGTGGTCAAACAAAAGATCTTGGTGGTCAACCCCACAGATTATAAAGTTCTAAGACAGAACCATTGCCTTTCAGATTCCCGCTTCCCGGGAGCCAATTTCAGGTTAGGCAGAAATTGGGCAAAGAAAAGAAACACCAAAATCATCCTCTTTCCTCTCCACCATGCCCTTCCTGAAAGAACTGAGCATCCTTATATGAAGAAATGGAAGAACCATGTTCTAAGTTTGGTGCTGCATATATACTGACTTCAGGAGTCAGGAGACATAGGTTCTAGTCCTCTGGAACAACAGTGGTTACACTGAATGAGGCCCAGTAATGGTTTGCAAAACCTGAATGCAGAAGACCAGGAGGGGACCTAGGGACCCAGGAGAGAGACCGAGACACTAGAATGGCTGCTCTTCCTGTTGTATCTTAGGCTTCAGCCAATGGCTGCCAAGTCATTTTCTTCAGTAGGATTCAGTTTTACCAGCCTTCATTCTAACTAATGCCAACTTTCAATTGCCTCAGGACTCACAATCCAGTTTATCAACGTCCCAAGACTCTTTCCAAAATGTTTTGTAAATCTTAAAGTGCCATATAAATGTGGGTTATTATTAGTTCTTCCCATCATTTTTGGCCACCATTTGCCATCTTTACCAGAAGGTAGGGAGGGTAGAGGAGGTAAATGAAAGTTCAATTCCGCTCCTGGTAAGTAAAAAAGCAAAAAAACTGTCTCAAATTTCTAGAAGCACTTTATGAAGTGCTTCATTTGATTCCCCTGGAGTGTATGTAATTTGCTATTTTCATCATTTTACAGAACAGAATGTTGAGGCTCAGAGAGATTAAGGAACTTATTTGATTAGTCATATGGCTTTTAGGTGGTGGATCTAGGATTGAACTCAGATCTTCTGGCATCAAGATTACTGCTCTTTCCACAATCTGCTGTCTTGAATAAGTTAGAAGAAAGAAAAAGTTGACACTATGGGATAAAGCAAGACTTTTGAAGTATTTGTGGCTTTAAATGATCATTGTCACCCATTAACCTGATCAATAAGGATGGGAGAATAGGTTGAGGTTCTTAAATGTGTAGGGAAAATGAACTGGACAACTTTGGTAAAATATCTTAAAAGGAGAACACTTAAAAAGCATGCAAATCTGTCACGTGAAAGCAATGTGAAGACAGGGAATGCAAAGTAGGCTCCCTCAGCTACCATGCAACATATGGTATTCACTATTAAGTTATCAACTTAAATGCACTAATGCTACATGGCCCACTGTGTGCAAGTCAGTGCAGGACAAATTGGCCAATAGTGCCCACAAGACCTCTGAGAGCATGGGAAGCCTGGGAACCTATTCATTAGTTCTTGGCAATCAACACCATAACAAGGTCCATTCCCAGGATGTAGCTGAATTCAAGGCATAGTGCGTTTACTGATCTACTGTAAGAGTTTAAATGTGAAATCATATTATAAAATGGTAATAGTTTGTGGTTGTGTTGAAGTACAAGAAGATCCACACAGTTTTTACAAGTAGTGTGGGAGGTGGGGGAAGAGACTCCTGGCCATGTGAGCAACAAGATAGTGGATGAGGTATTTTCTCTCATGCCCATGACCTCCCAAACCTCTCTAAAACAGAAATTACGTGCCAAAAATAAAGCAATGTCAGCTGTCTCCCTGGTCTGGGACACCCAGAATCCAAAAGAAGGTGAAAAAAAAAAGATTCCTCCTTTAAATTCATTTCACACCCCCTACCTGACCACTCAACATGTGATGAGCAGTAAGGTCACACTAAGTGACCCAAAGATCAGATCAACAGGTTTGCAACAGAACCCATGCCTACAGCCTGATCCCCCCACCCTCTTTCCAAGGCCATGGAGATCTGGGCTGACAGCTATGACAGTATCATTCTCCATTGCAGGACAATGGAGGGAAAGGGGCTGGGCACTTGAAATAGGGCCCAACTTTGTTCTAAAGCCAGTGAGACCTAAACTATAGAAACCAACCCCATAGAACCAGCAAGGCAGCATTCTTACCAGCTGGGGACAGGTTAGAGAACTGGGGAACAGAAAGTGTGGGAGAAGACCCTGGAACAGGACACTGGGTGAGAGAGGACTGTGTGGTGCTTTATCTAGCCTGAGGTAAGAGCCAAGCATCCAGCTGGGGCCAATTTGGACTCCCTTCCACCCTACCACAAGTCATGTGGGACAGAAACTGAGGCTGGTGAACCATGAATTGCTCATTGTTACAGGAGGCTGAGACCTTCTGGATCCAGCCCCCAGGGAACCCACCATCAGAGAGGAAAGAGTCAGAAAGTGAGCAAGAAGGAAAAATAGGGAGGAAAGGCTGAATTACCAACGGTCTTAGGAAGAAGAAAAATCAAAAACCTTGAACTGCTTCAATCAATAGGTAAACTCAACAGCACAAGGAAATATTGTCTGCAGATCTAGTAAATGAGTTCAGGCATCTAAGAATAAATACTTCCAAACTAAGCCCAGTGTGCTCTACCCTGAAAATTTCAGCTGAACCATAAATGAAAAAGGATGGACATTTAATAATAGAGAGGTGTTTGAAACATTCTTAGAAAGAAAACCAAAACCAAAGAGGTTATTTGCTTTTTGAACACCCCAAACACAGAATTGTAGGAGTGAATGAATGCTGAATCCAAGGACAGCAACAGCAACAGAGTAACAGCAGAGAACAGTAAGAGACTTCTTTCTAAATGTACATGAGACAAGGATGAAGGTAGAAGTCAGGAAGAGGGAACAGTGAACAGAATCTGGTGACACCCTGCCTACAGACAGAATCGATGGTTTTTTGTAGGACTACATTATAAAATGGGAGTGGGTACAAAGGGGAAAGGAGATAGGGGCATAGAGGGGAGTGTGTGAGGTGCCCAGATCAAATCAAAGGCTATCAATGAGAAGGTGACCCCTATTGTATCTGAGGAAAAGATCTTGCAGAGGAGAAAGAGGAAAGACTGAAAAGAGGGAAAAAGGACTTGCCTTGGTGGTAGAAGGGGATTCCATTGAAGAGTATTCCTATGGGAGAAGAGTAATATGTTGTGAAAGGAGATGTGGACCTTGTGTTGGGTGATGTCTGGGAGATTTGGTGCTTGAAAAGACAATTTATCCTACCTTGGAAGAGGGTGAGTTGGAACTTCTGGAAGCAAGTGATATCTGGGGGAGTGGGAGGGCATGGACCCAGGGAGGAGATTTTGAGGCAAATGGGGAAAAAAAGTAACCAAGGGCAAAGTATAAATCAGTGATATGCTGTATAATCAGGGATGAGGGTGGGGTGTGTGAGTCTGGCTTTGTTTTAAGAGTAAGGAACAATGAAAAGGGAATCCAAGAGACAACAAGCTCTCTAAGTGGCAGAAACTACATAGAGGGGACAGCCCAGAATAGACAACTCTGCAAGTTTTATTCCATGAAGAATATGAAGAAGAGAGAGGGACTAGATGATTATTGGGGTCATGAAACAAAGAATAAGGTTCCAGAATAGATAGAATGAGAGGATTGATAATTAAGTTAGAGAACTCTTCTCTGGAAAGGGGTGAAAAAAATGAAATTTTTAAAAAAAAACCTAATGAACAGGAATTGAAGAGAAAGAGAAGGAAAGGAAATCTACCTGACTAAATGAGAAAAAAAGGGAAGAATTAAATAACTAGATAAAAGCAGGAAATAAAAAGGAATTAAGAAAAAAAACTCCAAAGGGAAAAGAGTAAAAAAAGCAGGAGGAGAGGATTGGGGGTGAGGGGAAGATAATTAGTAGGCATACAGCCATACTAAAAAAAAAAAAAAAAAAAAGATTAAGCTAAAATAACTGGAGAAACAAGACTGTGTTTACAATGGAAGTGGGGGGGGGGTCTTAACTTGAAACAGCCCAAATATTAGAGATAAACGGAGGAAAATGTAAACCTAACTCTCATAACTTTAAATGTGACTAGATTAAACAATTCAACAAAATGAAAAAGAATAACAGATTGGATAAGAAAAGAAAACCCTGAAATTTGCTGCTTATAAGAAACATCTAACAAACAAAGACATAAGCAAAATAAGACTGAAGGAATGGAAAAATATTTACTATGCATCAAGTGAATTAAAAAATGCAGGAGCTGCAATCTCGCTATCTCACAAAGTAAAAACATTCAAAAATCAGAAGGCATAAACAAGAAACTACACTATGCTAAAAGGAACCACAGCTATCAGTAAAAAAAAAAAAAAAAAAACTTATATGCTCCAAACGTCTTAGCACCCAAATTCATGAAGGAAACATTAACCGATCTACAAGAGGACAAAGACAACACAACAGTGACAATCTTGCTCTCAGTTTGGGATGAAGTCTAGCAGTAAGATAAAGAAAAGGGAAAATATGGAACTGAACAAACTGTTGGCAAAACTAGAGGTAAAAGACTTATGATGTCTTCTAAATGCGATTGCAAAAGAATATACGTATTTCTCAGCACTACGTGTAACTAAAAAAAAGAGCATGTATTAGGGCACAGAGATTGCAAACAGATGTAAAAAAGTAGGAATATTAAATATATTCTTTATAGAATATATTTATATAACACAATAAAAAAAACAGTCAGGGACCACAAACAAAAGACACAGAAGCAAGTGGTGACTTTAAAATGAAATATTAATAATGAGTGGGTCAAAAAACAAATCATGGGAACAATTAATAATTAAGCCAAAGAAAATTATAATGATGAAATAACATACCAAAATTTCTGGGTTGCAGCTAAAGCAGTCCTCAGGGGGAAAAAAATTATATTCCTACAAATATACATTAAGAAAATAGAAAAAGAGAGAATTAATTAACTGAATAAGCATTTTAAAAATTAGAAAGCCAACAAATAAACCTAAAATAGGCACAAGAGGAGTTATTTGAAAGTATAGAAATAAACTGGAAATTTTAAAAAATAGAAATAATAAATAAAAGTAAAAGCTGGTTCTTTGAAAAGACCAAAAATTTTGATAAACCTATTAATTAATTAAATAATCAATCAACCTATTAATGTGATTAAAAAGAAGAGGGCAGAAAATTAAATCAATTAAACAGTAAATGAGTAAGGTGAAATCTCAATAAAACTAGGAGAAATAAAAATGTTCAGAATATATCAAGTGCAGTTATATGCTAACAAAATTGAGAACACAAAAGAAATAGAGGATTACCTTCAAAATTATATAGTATCCAAACTATGAGGAGACACAGAAAGAGATCTTAACCCAATCTTAGAAAAGGAAATAGATCTAGCTGTAAAGGATGTACCAAATAAAAAAACTTTTGGTCCTGATGAATTCACAGGAGAATTCTATCCAACTTTTGAAGAATAATTAGTGCCCATACTTCACAAATTATCATAAAAAAATTGAAAAAAAAAGCACCCTAATAGAATCCTTTTATGAGACAAATATAGTCCTAACACTCAAATCAGGGAAAGAAAAAACACAGAAGGAAAATGATAGGCCAATATCACTAATGAATATTGACTCAAAAATTTATTTTTTTCCCCTTTGTATTTAATATTTTATTTTCCCCAATCTACATGTAAAAACAATTTTTAACATTCTTTTTTTAAAATTCTGAGCCCCAATTCTCTTCCTTTGTCCTGTCCCCCCTCATTAAGAAGGCAAGCAATTTGACACAGGTTATACATGTGCAGCCATGCAAAACATATTTTCATATTTGACTCAAAAATTTTAAACAAAATCCTGTCAAACAGTGATTTATCCAAGAAATTACTCATTATGACCAAATGGGATTTATATCAGAAACGCAAGTTAAACATTAGGAAACCAATCAACATAATTAAATATTAAATATTAAAACAATATTAATAACAAAACATCCCAATCTACATGATTATCTCAAAAGATGCTGAAAAAAATCTTTGACAAAATATAGCACTGTTTCATGCTAAAAACCTTACAAAGTATAGGCATAAAATAAAAAGCATCTATCTAAAACCCAAAACAAGCATCATATGCAATGCGGATACACCAGAACCTTTCACAATAAATACAGGAATGAAACAAGAATCTCTACTTTCCTCACTATTATTTAATATAGTTTTGGAGATGCTAGCAACAACAATGAAACAAAAGAAAAAAATCAAAAGCATAAAGATAAATCAAGATGAGATAAAACTATCTCTATTTGTTGATGATATGACAGCATACTTGGAAAATCCTAAGGAATCAGCAAAATACTAATGCCATTGATGCAGTTAGGTAGAGCAACGGATGGAGTGCTGGACCTGAAGTCAGGAAGACCTGAGTTCAAATCTGACCTGAGACACTTACTAGTTGTGTGACCCCAGGCAAGTCACTTAACCTGTTTGCCTCAGTTTCCTCAATTGTAAAATGGGTATAATAATAGTACCTACCTCTCAGAGTTGCTGTGAGGATCAGATGAGATTACATTCATAAAAAGTGCTTAGCATAGTGTCTGGCATATAGTAGGTATTATAAAAATGCTTATTCCCTTTCCCCAACTGAGAAAATTTCAGCAAAGTTGCAAGTTATTTTATAACTAAAAAAATCAATTGCTTTTCTACGTGAAAAACACAAGAAGCAATAATAGAAGGTGAACCTCATTCCAAAGAACTACAAAATGCATAAAATTTCTGGGGATCAATCTACCACAACACACAAAAGATTTGTATATATTCAATTACAAAGTGCTCTTTAAAAAATAAAAGACAACTTAAATAACTGGAGGAACATTAAACGCTCATGGCTAGAGGATGACAATACTACCAAAGATAATTTTCATTTTTAATGCTATATCAATTAAATTACCAAGGGGATACTTTATAGAACTTCATAAAATAATAACAAAATTCATTTGGAAAAGCAAAAGATCTAGAATATCAAGGGAAATGATGAAAAGAAGTAAGGAAGAAGGGAGAACAGCATTTCCAGACCTCAAACTACATTATAAGGCAGCTATAATATAAAGTATATATTATAAAGCAACTATATTATAAAGTCATCAAAACCATCTGGTATTGGTTAAAAGAGAGATCAATGAACTAGACAAGGGAGAATCAGTAACAATGAAACTCAATAACCCTATAGAAAAAGCTGATACAAGTGGAAAACAAATTGACTAGGGAAAAACTCTTTATCTGATAAAAAGTGCTGGGAAAATTAGAAAATAGTCTAGCAGAAATTAGGCTTAGATCAACACCTTGTACCACATTCCAAATGGATGTGACCTTAATATTAAATATCATATCATAAAAAAAATTAGAACAGAAGTAGATCACAGTTATGGATAGGAGATCAAGAGATAGAAGCAATTACAAAAGATAAAACAGATAACTTTGATTACATGAAACTGAAAAGCTTCTGCAAAGACATTAATACATCTAGGATAGTAAGGGAAGTGGTTAAATGAGGAAAAAATTTTGTGTCAAATTTCTCTGACAAGGGTTTGTTATCCGATATATATAAACAATTAACAAAAATGTATAAAACTAACAGTCATTCTCTCAAAGATAAGTGGTCAAAGGATATGAAAAACAGTTCTGGAAAGAGCTGCAAAGTATTCATGACCACATGAAAGAATTCTCTAAATCACTAATGATAAGATAAATGCAAATCAAAACAACTCTGAGGTTTCACCTCACAACTTGCAAACTGGCAAAGATGACAAAAACTGGCAATAGCCAATGTTGGAGGAGTTACGGAATGACAGATACACTAATACACTGTTGGTGGAGCTATGAAATGGTACAATCATTTTGGAAAGCAATTTGGAATTATGCAAGTAAAGAGACTAAAATTCCATACTCTCTGAACTAGAGACTCCATTACTGGGCTTATACCCCAAGAAAGCCATTGATAAGAAGTCCCCATATACACTAAAATATTCATAGTAGCACTTTTTGTGATAGCAAAGAATTGGAAACAAAGTGGATGTCCACTAACTGGGAAATGGTTAAACATACTGTGATACATTAACGTAACTGTGCTATAAGAAATGATGTGTGTGATGAATACAGAGAAGCATGGAAAGATTTATATAAACTGGTACAGAGTGAAGAAAGCAGAACCAAGAAAACAATACACACAGTAAACACAACGTTAATGGAAAGAACTACCACACACACAAAAATCAAAAGTGAATGTAACAAAATTATAAAGATCAAGCAGGACTCAAAAGAACAGATAGGATAGGACACTCCTAACTCACCACACCTTTTTGGGGGAGGTGGGAAGAGAACAGGTGTTATAAAATGCACATATTTTCAGATCTTTTCAATGTGTTGGCAAATTGTGCTGACGTTTTATCCTCTTTAAAAATACTGTTTGTTACATAAGATGGTTTGCTAGGGGTGGAAGGAAAACAGATACTAGAATAATTATAATGATGTAAGACACAGAGGATATCAATAAAAATTTATTTTAAAAAATAAATTAAAATGGTATGAGGTAGGAAGAATAAGAATGAAAAAAATAGTCTAAGAAATCAAATTTGGCAGTAGGAGAGTAGAGAAATATGGCTAATGAAGCGTGCTTTAAGTAGAAGGAAATCTCCTTCTCATCAAACCACAAAGATTTCAGAAGGTTTCCATAATGGCTTACAAATAAAGACAGGCACGGATGCAAGCACATATGTGACCCTACAGATGAGAAAGGCCTGAAGAGTTTAATAACTGGATTAGATTCAATTCACAATTTTTAAGCAGCAATTACCACAATTATCAATAAATAAGTTGTGATAATAAGGTTTATACCTCAGAAAGCTTTCTGGTTTAATCATACCATCCACATCACTGGGACAGATGAAATAAAGTATACTAAGGGACTTACAGCTAAGTTTTTCAATCAGATGTGTCAGGTGACTATATGACTGACACAAAAGGAAAAGGAAAAGACAGAAACACCACAATTCTAAGTCTTAGAAAGAGTTTGCTTTCCCAAACAAAGTAACATGAGGGAGTTCTATAGAACTAAGTTACTACCAAATCAGCTCCCCCCCCGAATCTTCAGGAAACATCACATTACTGTTCTCCAACTTACGTCTCCTGCCATCTTCCATAATGAATTTGCTTCAAATCCTATAAATTCTCATTTTGTCTCTCTGATAAAATGTGGAAGCTGGGGGGACTTTGGAGACATTTGGCTGGAGCACTGAGAAGTGAAATTCCTTGAAGCATTCACAGGTCTACGTTTGAGGTCAGACTAGAAAATGAAGCTGTAGAAGTCTGGCGATGAAAATGCTGTGTCAGGAACCTGGACAACATACATATCAACATTACAGAAGAGTCAGCGAATACGCTTACAGAATTTTTGATGCAAGGCTCTGAAATGGTACATTCATATGCTGATACTACAAAAAAAAATCAGATCAGTTGTGAGTCATGAGGTTTTTCAGGACACAGAAACACACTTCAAAAGGAAACTGGTCTGTGTCTCCTTGAAAACAAAGGCTAAGCCAAATGGAAAATTGAGGCAATTACTCAATTTAATAAACATTTATTTGGTACCTTGTTCAATACACTGGGCATTAGGTAATGGGGATAACAAAGATGAAACAAGACAGTTCCCGCCCGCAAGGAGCTTACAATCTAATAAGTGTATGAGATATGTACAGAAATAAATACAAGGCGAGTTAGAATAAATTATTACATGCAATGGAGGACAAGTGGGAGCAGAGGAGGGCTTGGATCAGGGAAGGCATTATTAGAGACAGCACCTGAGTTAATCTTGTAAGGAAAGAATGGCTTTCAATAGGCAGAAAGATGTTGGGGGAAAACCATTCCAGGCACAGGAGACAGCATGCATACAGCTGCAGAGGTGGAAAAGGACAAAGAAATATCAGATCAGAAAATTTGGGCAGAAAACATCTGATTTCCCCTCAACTGCTTGGGAGTTGGTAACATTCAGTTCCAATTCCTAAGAGTGAGGCGTCTGAGACTTTTCTAAGTGCTGTGGAGAGGATCTAGCAACTATAACAGATACAACAAGCAGTCTGCTCTCATTTCTCTTGGCCTTACCATCCCCATCTTCCCCAATGTGTGCATCCTCACGCCATCCTAGTTTAAAAAAACCAGATCTCGTGCCTTCAACTTGCCTCAAAGGGCAACAAAGTCATTAAACTGTTGTCTTGACCTTTAGATCTGTATGAAAAAAAGCTCAAGTTTCTGAAATTGAGTCACTACTCAAAAAATGAAATGCCAGGGACTTCTATAACTTGGTCTGGATCCAGAAAAAGGCAGAGCAGTGCCCTATCAAGAGACACAGGTGCCTCTGAGCCCCTGCTCATCACCTGAGAAGCACATTTTGTCCACTGAATTTTATTATATTTTTTTCTGGCCTCAACAACCCGTGACAATTTTCCTTCTAGTGAGGAGTCAACCCTACGCCCGTGGTTTTCCATAATCAGCAGCTGCAGAAAGCACGCAAACTGACGAAATCTGGCTTTACTGAGTTGGTCCCATCTCCTCACTTCACTGAAACATTTCACAGCTGTGTCTTTGGCTACTCTGTTTCCTTCCCTTACTCCTTAATCCCTTTAATGCCTTTTACTTTTTTAGAGTCTTTTAGTTTCCAAAATACTTTCATATGTATTAATTTGAGCTAATCCAAGAAAGAATAGCAGTTGTGTTCCAAAAAGTCTTAAAATTAAAGAGCGTGCTGGTTTATCTTCTATCTCTCCAACAAACACTTTTTTTAAAGACCAATCTGACTTGTCTTTGTTGGTGCCTGGTACACACATTCACATAGTACTTGACAATTTCCAGAATGCTTTCATCAGAACCACTTTGTCAGGTGGTACAAGAGAGGAAGGATTGGAAATGGGACTGGATTCCCAAGCTTCCCTCAAGCCCACAGCTCCGTCCACTTGGCCATAATGCTTCATAGCTCATGGAACACTGCCCTTACAACAGAGCTGGTGATGTCAGTAAAGCTGTATAAGTATTATCTCCATTTTAAAGATGAGGAAACTAAAGCTAAGAGCAGTGAAATGATGTAACAACAAAAATATGCTACAGCTAACATTTATACAATGCCAAAAGGCATGCAAAGCATTTTTTTTAATCTCATTTAATCCTCACAACAACCCTACGAAGTAGCTGCTATTAACCTGTTTTAGAGATGAGGACACTGAGGCTGCAAGGTTATGTGACTTGTCCAGATTCACAGAGCTTGTAAGTGTCTGAGGCAGGATTCAAAGTATGTCATCCTGGCTCCAAGTCCAGCACTCTCTTCACTACACAACCTAGCTACCCCATGATTTAAGAAGTGGTAGCACTAAGATCTGAATGCATGACAACTAGCTCCATGTTTTACGTTCGTTCCACTAAATTATGAATTTTTAAAAAATACTATTTCATTTTTCCCAATCACATGTAAAAACAATTTTAAACATTCATTTTTAAAAATTTTGAGTTCCAAATTCTTTCCCTTCTTCTCTTCCTTCCCCCCTCCCTGAGACAGTAAGCAATTTGGGTACAGATTATACATGTACAATCATGCAAAACATTTCCATATTAAATCATGGTGTGATGAAAGAAAACACAGACCCCTCCCACACCCCCAAAAACAACACACACACACACACACAAAACCAAAGTGAAAAAAGGCATGCTTTGATCTGCATTCAGACTCCATTAGTTCTTTCTCTGGAAGTGGAGAGCATTTTTCATCATGAGTCCTTTGGAATTGTCTTAGATTGTTGTATTGCTGAGAACAGCTAAGTCATTCACAGTTGATCATCATACTATATTGCTGTTACTGTATATAATGTTCTCTTGGCTCTGCTCACTTCACTTTGCATCAGTTCATATAAGTCTTTCCAGTAAACCACGAATTTCTACAGTGGTACTCAGAGCTCAAAGGAAAGAGAGCTCTGGACATGGCAGAAAGAAGGAAAACAAGTAGTTATATCAGACCTATGCACTTGGAAGTGTCATTAGAGAATTTGGATAGTGTATTTCAGCCCTTGGAGTGAGAGAAGAATTGGATTTAGTCCTATCCCAAAAACTTACTAATTAGTTGTGTGACCACAGGCTTAATATCTGAGACTCAGTTTCCTCCTATACCTCCATTACAGGTTGTTGTGAGGACTATAAACTTTGTCTCTGTATCCCCAGTGTTTGCCCACATTGTCTGGCACATGGTAGTGATTAATAAATGTCAGATGGACTGGACTGAAAGTGCTCTGTGCCAACTCTCTGATTGTACATAGGAGGAAAGTGAGGCCTACAGAGAGGAGGTGACCACTAACCAACTTTCAAAACCACTAAGGGCTAAGAGGAATAGAAGAAAACAACTAAGTGGAGGTGAGACTACAGCAGAAGCTGGAAGCAAACAGGACGGACGTTAAGGCCTGGGACAGCAAGGCAGTGACTAAAAAATTAACCTAGCACTCTGTGTGGCAAGAGCAGTGAAGCTCAGCCAGACTAGAGGAATGGTGGGGCATAACGAGTGAGCCTCCGATCCTGGGGAAGAGAGAGTCAAGAGCCACCCCCCAGCCTCATGGGGGAGATACTCTTGGGTTTCTGCAGAGTGTGCAGCGAGGCTACAATAGGCACAAGACCCCACAGACAGCTCTGCTCACATAGCAATTACTGCTTGGGGGGGGGGGGCCCTCGAGGAGGGGCAGAAGAAGTGAGACAGCAGATAATAAAGCTCTGGAAAAAGAATCAAGAAAGATAGAAGAAGGCAGAGCAGTATGTACTTACACATGGCCATTCTCCAAGGAGTTTTTTCACCTTTTCTAATTCATCTCACAAAGGTGGCAGAAAAATAGCTAAGGACCTAACACATCAAAATTTAATGAATAGAGTCTCAGAGTACAAACCACATTGTTGTAAGGAAGCTCGAAGAACCCAAAGCCTCCAGATTCATACTGCAGGATTAGGCACAGGCAAAAGGATATTCAAACAAATAAACTTCTAAAACACTGGTAATTCCTTCTGACTCAACTCAGTGGACAGGCCAGAGGTTTGGTGGAGGAAAGCGTGGTTAAAAGAAAAGCCAGGGGTCATTATACTCTGGAGCACAGGCTACCCAAAATATGATGGAAATAAACCAGGTGGACCAGGAAGCTAGAGAACTGTAACAGATTCCCCATCCCCCCACCCTTACACATTCCAATTCTCTGCTTTCTGTCATGTACCCCTTTGCCCTCCATCCTCTCCTAGCTCTTTTACTCATCTTTAACAGTACTGGTGAGTTTCATTCAAGTAGTCTGCTCAAGGTCATAAATTGGGCTTTCTGTTTAAATCTGCAGTCCCCAGAAGATTCCCTGCCCAACCCATTCCTCCCGACCCTCTACCACGTCTTGCCAGCAGTGGGCACTTGATACATATTGAAGGACAGCACCTGTCAGAGAGGCATCTATCAGGAGCCACCTGTCTATACTGATTAGCTTTCCCAGGATGCCACCATCTGTGGTGTAGGCCATGACACCTGTCTTAACAACTGCATGAAAAAGGCTAGAAAGTAAGAAAGCCAATCAATGACTATTTCTGGAAGGGGAGGGAACATGTTAGCAGAATATGCCTGGCCTCTTAATAGCCCCAAATTCTTCAAACATAAGTTGGAAAAGAAGCAATATTTCCAGGTCACTTGGCAGTACCACTGCAATATCAGAGGTTTCAGGTCAGGTAAAATCACATTTATGTTCAAAATGACCTCCTCCCCCCATCCTCAACCAGTGCTATGTTCGATTAGGCTTCACTCTCATTAGACTTGACAAGATCTTAGGGCCTGAACATCAGACGGGCCTGACCAATCACCTGGCCTTTATGAGTTGTTACTCCCTCTATTCTTTCCTCTATAATAGGCCATTGAGCCTATAACAGATTTTTCCCTATAGACCATGTTGCAGGTTTGGGTTATGTGCCACCAGCCATGATGGGATATTTTCAAAAAGTACTTGCCAAAGAAAGTCAGTCCTTCCCGTGTCTTATCAAGGCCACAGCTTCTAGACAGACCACTGCTCAGCCAGGTGGCTAGCACCATCTAAGCTCCCTCTGGATCCAAGCTAAAGGGGCACAAACCGAGCATTAGTCTCCTCCCCTCCCCCTATATTACACAAGCCTGCTTTTATCACTCATTTTTTATGGTGAGTGAAGTCCCAGGAACTCCAAGGAAGCTCCTTTAGCTTTATTTATTTTATTTAAATAACATGGACATATAGTTTATTGCCACAATTAAATGGAAAGGGGAAAAAGCTTTAAGAGACCTAATGACAACCCTTTCCCATGAGTCACTGCATCCCATTGGCCAATGTTCCTTGCCCAGAACCACTCCTGCTAGCCCACATTACTGGTTATTTTGTTGCACTATTACCAAAGCTGCTAATAAGCAGTCCATTATCTTCTGCATATTGCTCTGTAGTTTTTTTTTTTCATACTATGCCTACAAAGGAGAGGGCCATACTTCTAGCTCTTTTTTATGAATGGGGAGAATTAAATGACTGGCCCAAGTTGAAACAAACAGAGAAGCAGCCCATGAGAAGGACCAGGGTTGAGCCATCTTTGTTCTCAGAGCTTGAAAAGACCTCAGAAGTCACCTAAGTCCAAGCCCCTACCAGAAACATGAATCTCATCTACAACATTCCTGACAGGTGACCAACCTCTGCTTGAAAATTTCCAGTGATGGAGAACCTTCATTACCCCTGCATCAGTGGACATCAGCTAAAAATTTGATCTTAAGGCAATCAGTCTCTGGGATGAGGCTGACTTAAATCTCTGGATCTGTGACTCCCCAAAGCCTCCCCCTTCTTACTTTTCCCAGTCCATTTGCATGTCTACTCAACATCTGAATGGTGAGAAAGTAATGGAGACAGTACCACAACTGAAGAAACTGGAAGAAATTGAGGCAGAAAATATCACTTGTTGAGTTGGTCAGGGCCAGAAGTGATAGGCAGGTTATAGATGTGTGGCCATCAAAGCTCAGCAAAACAGACCCGGTGGTGTTGCTCTCCCAAGTCAAAGCAGGAGGAAAGGTCAGAAGATCTGAGACCACAGGAGGCAGAGTCTCCCAAAAGACAGAGAGGAATAACCAGGTACTTTTTGGCTTCAGTCCAAGAAGGAGAACCATATATTGGCTCTAGGGCTTCTGCCACAAGGAAGAGGGCAACAAGGACATGGGCTATCCTTGATGACTATTTCTAGCTCTGCTGGGGCTAAAGAAGAAATGTGTCATGTTGCTAAACAAAATTTGCAAGGGAAAAGGGGTCGCTGGTAGCTGCATAACTCTTCAAATGTCTGCTCCAATCACTCAGGACTCTACCTAATAACCCACAGACATTTCTAGCTACTTATCTTTCCTGTATCCCACTCAGACCTGCTTCTACTTCACATGACACATGCCTAGGGCACTTTGAACCAAAGAGGATAACCCTACTGTCCCTAAAAAAGAATTCCAGTTACACTGTCATTTACATTGACATCAGCTGTCAGCATGCAAGGAAAAAAGAATATGAACTAAAAGCCTATTGCTTACCCCAGGTGGAAGGGAGAAGGGACTGATAGGCTGTTTAGACCTGGCACCAAGAGGCCTAGGTTTCCAGACTCATTCTGGATTTCATACTATTGGACTCCTATCACGACACCGGCCCATCATCCAACATCCCATCAGGGAGCAGCAGGCAGGATGATATGAGCCAGTCACCAATCTCTCTAAAATACCACAGGCTCACCTTGCTCTGGTTCCCTTTCAGTTGGACAGGATGCAAAGCAGGGATCACCATCTACCCAGTACTCACTATCATTAGCTGCCCACGTACCCACATGGGCATCAGCACTTAGGTGCATGGCATGTGCTCAGAGGGAACAGTCTCTCTATCTCTATACATCCTTAGGCCATGGTTCTACCAGAAGTCTCTACTACTCACTGTGACTTCCCACAGCACTGAGGGAGTGTGATAACAAAAGGTTCCCATATACTCACCCAGTTCTGCTTTGTTTATGATCTCTCTTGGCTTTATTGCCCAAGAAGGTAAGTCACAATTACATGGTGCAAGGACCTAGGTACTAGTCTAGGAGTGAGAAGTCAGAGACTGAATTGTATCACTGGTTAAATGACACATGTTCCTAAGATAATCCAGTCTCCGAAAATGTATGACAGGTAAAATGATGCTCCCAGCTCACGTTTCCCAGTGGAATGAGGACTTGGCACATGATTACGAGCCTGTATCCCTACTCATTCAGGATTCAAATCACTCTACTAATCTGAAATGCAACAGAAACGCTGTGGAAAGAAGGTCCCATCAAGCCATGTTTCTAAAGGTGGCTCCTTCATATCCAGTGGGGCCCTGAAAGTTCCCTTCTATTTCTTTCACAAAACCTTTCTTTACCTGGCCTAAAATCCACAACTTCAGTCTCTCTCAAGCACTAAGAAAGATGTGTTTTCTTCCTATTTTATATCCTATCTGACCCCTGGCAGCAGAGAACTCCAGTAAGCAGCCTGGAAAAGCTGCCTTTACTGTTGTGGCAGGCAGGGAGCTTTAAATGACATGCTATCATCATCCTGGAGAGGAGAAAATTGAGGTCCAGTGTTTGGTGGCAGAGCTGGGACTAAAACTAACTTTCATGTTAGACTTCATCACCAAAGGAAAAGGAATGGAAAGGCTAGCTAGCTTCTTAGGAAGTCCTACTCAAAAAAAAAAAAAAAAAAGAGCCCAGAAACAGAGGCTTCTTTCAAAGTCATGGAGGCAGTCTAAAGTAGAATCCAGGTGGTCTGCCCTAGAAAGGCATCTTAAAGTGCTTGAATCATTTTAGGGAATCCACTTTTAACATGTTAACAAGCTGGGAAGTTGTACTAGACAGATAAACTAAGTGGGTCTCACATACTCAATGCTTATCATATGAATTTTATTACTTCATCGTTTTTGATGTTCACACTCAATTTAGCCAATGGGAGAATTCTGGCATTTGCCTCTCTCATCCCCTGCTTGATTGGTCAGGGCCTACCACCTGGAGTTCCATCAGCTGACTGGCCAGAAATGCCCTAATTAGGATATTCCACAAAGTTATGTTGAACTGTGCCAAATATGGGTAAATGAATCTCTGAAAGGCACAACTGGTGCTACCATGACCTCCAGGAGAACAGCAACCTGGCAGACATGCTTGGTGAGCTGTCACTGGCCTATGTGATACCTGGACTTAAGTCAGAGATGTGATACTTATGAAAGCCGGGGGGGGAAGGATTCAGACAGACAGAGACATACGGTGACAGAAAAAAGGGGAAGAGACAGAGAGGAAGACAGAGAAAGAGAGATCATCTGCCCAGACATAAAACCACCCACCTTAATATGCCCCCATGAGCAGGGGGATGATAGAGGGGAGGGCAGATTGGGGGAGGGGGTAATCAGAAGCAAACACTTCTGAGGAGGGACGGGGTCAAAAGAGAGAATAGAATAAAGGGGGGTGGTAAGATAGGATGAAGGTAAATATACTTAGTTTTTCACAACATGACTACTATGGAAGTGTTTTGCATGACTACACATTTATAACCTGTAACAAGTTGCTTGCCTTTTCAATGAGGGTGGGAGGGAGGAAGGGAGAAAATTTGGAACCCAAAGTTTTAAAAACACATGTTAAAAAATTGTTTTCACATACAACTGGGAAATAAGATACAGGAAATGGCATATAGAAATCTATCCTGCCCTACAGGAAAATAGAAGGGGAAGGGGATAAGAGAAGGGGAGGAGAGATAGAAAGGAGGGCAGATTAGAGGAAGGGGTATACAGAATGCATGCCATCTTGGGGTGGGGGGAGGGATGAGATAGGGAGAAAATTTGAAACTCAAAATCTTGTGGAAGATATATAAAAAAAAATATGCCCCCATGAGCAAGATCTTTTCATTATTAAGAGGCTACACATTTACTATGGCACCCTTTGTATTGATAGCTTCTCAACATTACAAAAGCCACAATGGCTATATAGTTATTTTATTGTGACCCTCCTCTTTAGTACTGATGGCTTCTCAACACCACATGTAATGGATGCTTGTTTGTTTACTGTTAAATATATATAGCTCATACACATGTATGTGTATATATATTATACATATAAAATACATACATATGTGTGTATACAGTGTGTGCGCATGTGTGCGTATGTGTGCATGTGTGCGTGTAGAACACTTTTATTTCAAGTACCAAATAAATGCTTTCAGGAATCAAAGGTGATTCTACCTGTTACTTTAGAAACCTAAATTAAGATTTAACAAACCAAGCCACAAGTAACAAGAGAAATCTTACCGGTGAAAAGTCATAGTTATCTGAAAGCTCTTATCTGAAAATCTGTCTCAGTTCTGATATAAAAAAAAGACCTATTTTCTGACCTAAATTGACCCTCCAACTGGAATGAAAATCCTAGATTACCCCTTCCACACTCTCTGCCTTAATCTGGGTTATTCCTCAAATCCAAGATTAGCTCTAAGGCAAGAGATGAGCTCCTTTCCTTCCAGACCCCCCTCCCCCAGCATCCTGCAGTCTATCTACAGACTGGTACAGTCTCTGAATGAATACCTCAGGACTACAGTGAGATGCCTCAAGCAGAAACAGTTCCCTATCTCCATTAATTATAACTCATATTTATATAGCACTTTAAGAATTAAAAAGTGCATTCTTCACAACAACCCTGTGAAGTTCAGATATTTAAAAATTCAACAAATATCTATGAGGATAAAAAGACAAAAACACAAGTCTCTAACCTTACAGAGCTTGCACTCTATATAGAGTATAAGTATTATTACATACCTATTTTACAAGTAAGGTCTTTGAGGTTCAAGTGATTTGTCCATGACTACATTAGGATTAATTGTCTGGAGTGGGATTTGAACCCAGATCTTTTGATTACAAAAGCAGCATTCAATGTAATAAGCCATGTTGACTTTTGGTTCCACACAGAAAAAGTGACTAGATTCAATCTAATCTCTACTCTCACATGTACAGAGGAAGCCCTAGATCTCATGTTTTTTCAGTGACAAGAGAAGTTTCCTGTAATAGCATCTTCATCAATATCCAATAATATCTCAATGAATACATGATCAGATGTTTATCTAAATTGAGAGGGTATTTCCTACTCCTTTACTGTGACTCAATTTAGCCTTCAGCCTGGGACAATATGACATAACAGAGTCAGAAGACTTGGATGTGAATCATATCTTAGACAGTTTTGTGATTATAGGCAAGTCACTTTACTTTTCAAAGTTTCCTCATCTATAAAATGGGGTTAATGATACTTATGCTATTTTTTCTCACAGGACTGTTGTAAAGAAAGCAACAAATATGTTATCATCGTTGTCGTCGTCGTCATCATCATCCTCATCATCATCATCCAGCTTGGTAAACTTTGCTCAGCCTAGGACACAATGATACCAAGTGGGGACTCCTTTGAGCATAGGTCCCAGTCCTGACACTGAAAAGTGGCCTAAGCATGGCCAGTATCCCTCCCTTTATAACCTGCTTTCTGCAACCACAGAGTAAGGTAAGGGATCTTACTGGCTCAAAGATGCTCAGGAAAGTAGCAAGTGACAGAGGGAAGAGGAGCCAGAGGGCAATGCAGAATCCAAGCACCACCATGTCACCTTTTCAGTTTTGTCCAGAAAGTTTTTACGGAAAGAGGCAAGAATTACAGTGGCCTTATATTCTCTGACCAATGCCTTGTCAAAGAACTGGACAGGGCCTATAAGGGGCTGCCTGAATCCTGATGTTCTCCCTTTTAATGGGGGAGTATTCTTTTTCTCCTTCCTTTTCTGAGAAGGCAGCTGCTCAGGTATTCGGCAAAGAGGATAAGAAACTGAACACCCTGGAACATCTTCAGGACACTGGAACCATGAATTCTTTCCTCCTCAAATATTCTGTCCCAAAGACCAAAATAAAGCCAATAAGTGGACACACGACCAACCTCTTTCCTTGTTTTCCCAACAAAAATCTTTGTCATAAGTCAAGTAAAGATGCATTCTGCAGTATGGTTTGGACGGCTGAGGTGAAATTTCCTGGCTCTTGCCTATCATAACAACTGAGCTAATATTCATTACTCAGCCGGTACCAAAGCACATTAAGGTTACTGGGTATAACTGGCTGGATACATCTAAGTTCTTTCAAAAACTGTCCAAGTTTATGAAAGAATATAGGTCAAAGAATCTGGAATCAAAAACCACTGCTCTGATTAAATACCATCCTTCTTCCTACCAGTCTCCCACTTAAGGATCAGTAGCCACCCAATCCACTTGGTTTTGACTAAGAGAAAATAAACAGTTGCAGCCCTGTATAAAGTCCTGGGCATATCAATATATCAAGGGGAGCAAAATTTGACTCCAGGGAGGACACGGAATCTGTTTGCTAGCTTGACACTATGAAATATACTGACTTTTGACTAAATGTTCCTCCCTTCTAAGAACATTCCATTACCATGCAATCACCAATTTATTTCACTTTGTGTCCAAAGGACAAGGTTATACAAGGCCAATAGGAATACACACATGAGCATGCTAAGTGGAATACATATACAAATATAGCTAAGACTATCAATGTTGCCAAAGATCCCTAAATTGTATTCCATAAGAGATGTGGACTCTAGACTGAAACATGGCATTCACTCATTCAAAAAACATTTAACATTTACCCAGTATCTATTTCATCCAAGTAAGGTATTCTGAAGGAGACAGGATGAATGAGAATCACAGAATATCAGCAATGGAAGGCACCTTGGAAGCCATCTAAACCAAAGAGTATCCAAGAGTATCCAGCCAAAGATCTCCTCTACATCAGACACAACAAGTGGTCACCCAGCCTTTGTCTGAAGACTACCAGGGAAAGGAAATCTACTATCTCCAAAGGCATACCATTCTAATTTTAGATAACTCTTTTAGGAAGACACAGTTCCTGTGTTCAAGGATATCCAATCTAATAGAGAAATAATACATATAGATAATAAACATAACAAAGTAGGATCACAGGATTTAGAGATAGAAACCACTGAAGGCACCTACTCCAGTCTCTTTATTTGACAAAGGCAGAAACCAAGGCCCAGAAAGGTTAAGTGATTTATCCAGGATCACAGCTAGTAAACATCAGACCCAGGATTTAAACTCAGGTCCTTTGAGCAGACTATAAGACAAATGAGTAAATGAGGTATTAGGACCCAGTAACTAGTACTAACAACTAGGTACGTAAGAAAATAGTTTAAAGACAAGAGAGATTACTTCCAGTTAGGAGGGGATCAGAGAAAGTCTCATGGAAGAGGTAGTATCTGAGATGCACCTTGAAGAATAAGGGAAGATTTCAATAGGCAGAGGAGAGAAGGAACTTCAAGCACAAGGAATGGTATGGGTAACAGCACAGAGGTCAAAAAGCAGGCAACATCAATAAAATAGTGAGTAGTCTAGCTTGGTTACATCACACAGTACGTGAAAAGGAGTAGTAGATGAGGAAAGGTAGGTTAGGGTCAGAATGTCAAGGGCCTTGAATGCCAGGCTAAAAAGCTTGTACTTAATTTGTTAGAGAACCATTTGAAAGATCAGCAGGACTGTTATCTTGGGGGCTGGGTGTACAGACATGAAATCAGCAGGAAAAGCCAAATCAATCCCTGAACACTGCAGCACTCTCAAATTGACTGTACCTTACTCTATTTCCTTCTTGTTCGATGGGCCCCAGGGACCAGCAGGATACAGGGCCAAGCTAACAAGAACCAACAGAGCTGAACATTTCTCTTTCTATTAACTTAAAAAAACCCCAGAACCACTTATTTCCAAATACAGAATACAGGTTTGGCTGAAACTTCATTCTGCATTGTTTCACCTGGGAACGGCAAGTTCTTTGATAGATGGGCTGAAAAGATGACATGCACTGCAGATGTCTCTAAAAGTCACTCTGTATCCTTTGCTCCAAAGAGAAGTCGGATATCAGCAATAAAGCTCAGTGGGCTAAACAGGATAAGAAACTCAGGGGCTATTTGTTCTGTTTCTGCCCCTCACTTGTCTAAGATCTTCAATGTCCGCAGTGGGACCACAGGGCCAGTTCTGATACATTGGGGTTCAACGCTGATGAGATAACAGCTGAGAATAATATACTCTTCAACAAAAAGCCACTAGATTTCTCTGGAGTTCTAAAATAATACACAATCCAGTGGTATCTTCTCTTCTCCTGATTACAGCGAGGAACTTCTGGTCAAGCCTCTCTTGGGTTAGTTTTACCCAGAAATCCAGAACTCCTTATTTCAAAGAAGTAAAGTTGAGCCCTCTTCTGAAATTCTAAGAAGCCCCAATCAACATCACTCTTCTCTTTAACACAGTCTAATTTAGATGGTCTCCAAGTATAAGATCAAGCTCAGGGGAAACTTCCCCAAAAACATTGCTCAGAGGCCCTGATGGACTCTCTCCTCACCTCTGCCTCAAAGCTCAGCTCAAATACCAACCACTACCTGAGGCCTTTTGGGATCCTCTCAGTTGCTAGCAACCCTACCCCTCAGTTACTTTGTATATATACTTATATGGGTATGTGTTCTCTCTCCCCATAAACCATAAGCTCCTTGAGGGCAAGGACTGTTTTATTTATGTCTTTGCATCCCTAGCACCTACAACAGTGCCTGTCACATAGTGGGCACTTAATAAATGCTTGTTGAGTATCTGATTGATTCCAGCTGCGGGGACATTCATCTCGGCAATTTTTACTTGGTCCCAGGCCTGGTTTGTGGGCGTGGTGCTGCTCAGTTACCGGACATCTGAAATGGGGTGAGGGCTAATAGTTTGTGCTTCTTTCCAAGGTTTGAAATAAAACCTCAGAATTTAGAAGAGCATAAATCCAGCCATCCTTACAAAGAAGTAAACAGATGAGAATGAATGGCATAAGTTACCAATTAAAAGAGAAAGTGGGATATGTAAGGCTCTAACCATTACTGAATAAAATATTTCTTCATGGAAACAAGGTAGAGACAGATTCGATCAAGTCCAAACAGTTAACTCTTGAAGAGGCTCTAGCATGCAATGATCTCAGCAGCTGAGAGGAAAGGCAAAACAGCTACATCAACGAGACAAGTCCAGCCAGAATGCTCACACAGCAACAGTAAGCAGTCTCAACATAAGGCCACACCAGTGCCCAAACACTGGATAAAGCAAGCTGCTATTTCTAAAAAGCATTCCCACTATTCAGATCTAAGTAGAACCAGTCTTCTCTCTTGAAGTAAGCAACTATAAAAAAGCAGGCATTTATTCGAGCCCCCACAGATGGTGAGCACAAACATGGCAGCCTCATCAGCAAGGGCCAGCATATCAAGATGCCTTCAACATACCTCTCAACTAGCCAGGGATGAAATAGAGGGCTGGACAACCTCTAGGAACCAATTTCCCCAAATGACATAGTTTGGGGAAAGAGGGAAGCAGGGAAGGCTTAAAAGAGCCAGTCAGCTAATGGAAGGTAAGACTTGAAATGCATCTCTGGTGGGAAAATCCTAAGAAAATAGCCAGTGAAAAAGTAGCATGGGTATTTCTTAGGGAGTTCCCAGACTACCTTTGGGCAAGATGGAGATAACAACGGAGAACTATGCATCAGTGATCTTGGTGCCTGAAAATAACTCAATACTATTTATCTACAGATACTTTGATGACAAGGAAGAAAAAAGAAGCACAAAGGAAAATACAAAAACTTCCTTTGTGAGGGGTTTGTTCTGAGGAATCTCTCCTCTTCTATCTTTTTTTTAATGATCTCCTTTTTGGAACAGACCCCCTCCCCCCAGGGCTGAAGCTGATTCCAGCCCTGCTGTCCCACTATCTTGGGGGCCAGGGGCCAGTTGAGAGGTATGCCACAAGCCTCCTTCCCCTACTTTCTTACCTTCGTGCCCTGGGATGTAAGTGCTGATGCTGCCGAGTTATTAGGGCACTTTCCCACACAGGACCACTGTGGCTACTCCTATACCAGCCTGTAGCCGGGTGCCCGGGATAGGATGGGCTAGTGAAGCCGTGGTCTGATTCCGTCTCTGCAGCCAACGAGGAAGCTGAGCTCCCCATGTCACCCCCAACCTGGGCCCAGCCAAGAATTATCCCAGATTAGGTCCAGGCGCGTGTAGTCGGGTGGAAAGGGTGAGGATTGGAGGCATGGACAGGCAGAAAGTTCCCAACACTGGAGAAAGGGAGGTCGATTCTGATTAAAGTAAAAAAAAAAGAGAAAAGAAACAAAAAGAAGAAAAAAAAGAAAAAAGAAACAAAGTATGATTTAAATGAATAAAGTTTTCAGAAGCTTCATGAAGAATTCTCTGAAGGGATCATGCTTGCATACTAAGGTGACTAAATAAGTCAAAGTTTTAAGATTTGGAGTAGTGAAGATAAAGGCATGTGACTGAAACAGTGGGCACAGGGGTCCTGAAGAGTCAATAAGTCATACCCCAGTGCAATAGGCCTCCACACTACTAGTTCCTATGACTAATACCAGCAGTGGTACAGGCAGTAGGACCAATGCAATGAGACTATTATTTCAATTCAACATATATTTACTTAGTACATAATATACACATATATGTATATGTATATGCATGTTCATACATGTATGTGCATATGAGTACATGTGTATGTGTGTATACCTATATGTATACATGCATTTATGTGTGTGTGTATATATATATATATATACACACACACACATATATATACACACATATATTTTCCCCAATTTACCAAGCCCATCAACCCACATCTCCTATAACTAACTTCAAACTAAAACCATTCCAAACCCAAGGGCAGCCAGCTCTCTAGCAAAAGTAGGGTATTAAATGTTGAAAGCAGACAGGTAGCAGGATCCAAAGAAGGTCTTATGGACTGCAAGATCAGCCCAAGGTAAATTGGGTGACTCATGGAGAATGTAAATTCTTCCAACCAAACTCAACCTGGCATTTTACACAATGCTTCCAACTCACTGAAAACACTGCCTTCATCTCCAGGAAAAGTCAAAATTACAAGAACGTTAATTTCTCCATCCCCCTGCTCTACCCTTTCCCATAAAAATATGACCCAATCCTCTCATTCTCTGTTTGGAAGTGAGGTAGCATGGTGTAGTGGGAAGAGCCCAGGGTTTAGAACTTGAAGACCTGGGTTTCAATCCTGGCTCAGATACTTACCAGCTACATGACAGACAACAGACAAACAAGTCACTTAAGCTCACTAAGTTTGAATTTCTGCATCTGTAAAACTGGGGAAATAATACCTATAGTACCTACCTCACAGGGAGGTTTTGAGGGTTTTGATGTATGTGTATATATCTGTGTGTGAGTGAGAGACAGTGTTTATTTTACCAGACCTATGATTTCATCCTTGTAGGGAGAGTGAGTAAACTCATTCTACCAACAGAGACCAGCAACTGGTTTGTAACTCATAGTCTTAGAGTGTTGCCTGTGGCACTGAGAGGTTGTGACTCATTCAGGTCACACAGCCAGCATGGTTCAGAGACAGGATCTGAATCCAGACTTCCCTGACACTGAGGCCAGCTTTCTTTATGCCATGCTGCTTCTCCAAAGAATAGTTGTGAGAACCAAATTAGATAATACAGTCTATGTGTGGTACTGTGGAAAGGGTGCTAGCTTTAGAAACTCTAATTCAGATCCTTGTAAGTCACTTCCCCTTTCTAGGCCTCACTTTTCTCATCTATAAAACTAGAGGACTGAACTCAAAGGTCTTGTCCAGTTGTACATGAATGATCTAGATAAAGTACTTTGCAAACCTTAAATGAACTACATAGTGTCATCTCTTACTGTCATTCTAATACAGCCATGCGTCACATTTCCTGAATAGGTAAATACAAAGAGTTTGAATAAATAAATAAACCAACACTTTTTTTCTGATTGGAGGAAAAGGAATCATATCATTTAGATTTATGACAGAATAAAAGGATCAAGGGAACATATAACTGAGCTAAAAAGGAGAAACAAAGGAAAAAATTAGCACAGCTGAGCTTATCCAACTGCCCACCATAATTCAGAAAGACCTTTATGAAGAAGCTATTTAATGCAATCAAAGAGACAAAGAACCTGGAAAATGCAGTGCTTGAGAGTATCAAGTGAGAACTCTGAAGGGTGTCCCAGCCTATTCTCTTGCATCTGGCATGAGAGGTAGCCATGGCTGACAGATTATTACCAGGGTGACTAACAGCAGCAACTTCCATTCATAGAGTGCTTTATATTTTACAAAGCATTTTCTTGACAACAACCTGTTATCACCACTTTACAAGTGACGAAACTGAGGTCCAGAGAAGTAGGTGACCTACCCACGATTACGAAGCTAATAAATTATCAGATCAAGGAATCAAACCCAGGACTCCTGCCTTCTCCTCCCAGCATACATCCCAATAAATCATGCTGCTTAGTGGCCAACGTATTCAGATAAGGTTCATGGACAATATCCACCTCAACTTCTCAAACAACTAGAAAGCAATTTCTTCTCCCCAGATTCCCCCTCCCTATTTAGTAAATGCTAAAATCCATGTGCTAGAACCAGAAACTGAATAAAGTAAGGAAGGGGATTTATTATTCCTTCAAAATTAACTGACTCAACAGAGCGTCTTACATCCAAATGACATAACTTAAGAATAAAATTTGGAACAGAACATACTTTAGGAGCTATCGATTGTTTCCGTACAATTTTGACAACATTCATGCAGCCCAAATTACCCAAACCTCCAGTAGTCCTGGTGCCTCAAGGCCCAGGAAACATTTAATCATCAAGTCTGGCAACTTCTAACCCACCTGGGACTAATGAGTGGGGAAAGCTTACTTACATGTAAGGAAGGGATAGAAATAAACTCAAAGCCAGATAGATTTAAAGAAAGATAACAGACTTAAGCAGAGGAGGCAGGCTTGCAAATGCCTTTGACTTCTCAGGTAAAGCTGCCCAATTCTGGAAAGTGACAAAGGAGACTACTCCAGCTCACTCTTGATAGCAAACAGAAGGGACTCTTCATTCAAAAGTAAAAGAACTGAAGGTAATTGTGTCCTTTCCTCTTTGAAAACATACACTAACTCACATCACACATACACCTCTGAGGCAAAAATTCTAATCAAAGATGGTACAACATTACAGGCCAGTAAGAAAAGGACCACATCCTTCTCTTCAAGAAAAGCACCATATTAGTCACCTTTCCTACAGTAGAAAGGAGTTGGATTTCTAGCAGCATAGCTGACCAAAGTGAGAAAACCCAGTAGTTCTCATTACTATACAATTTGAGGAGAGTATCATCCTATTTGGTACCTTGAGGTTTCCCTCTTGAAAATGAAGCCAATTCTTAGCCCCTCCCAATACACTGCCCTTATGTTATTCCCTTAATGAGAATCCTTCAGCTGGCATTCAAAGTTCTTTCCAGCCTACCTCTAACCTCTGATAGCCTTATCTATCTATACCTTTTTGAGTATTCTACATTCCAACTGAATTTCTGGCTGTCCCTCTTGCTCTCTGACCATCTCTGTGCCTCGTGGTTAATGACATCCCTTAGGCCTAAAAATGGACCTCCTCCATTTCACATCTCTGCTTCCAGCTCTCAACCCCCCTTGAAATCCCTTCCTTCCTCCAATGACCAACCCAGGTAACTTCCTGCAGAAAGCTTTCTTCATCCCTGCAGTGGGGAGTGATCTCTCCTAATACTTTGTCTGAACTTGTCCTTTGCCCTTACCACATTCTAATTTGTATTGCAGCTATCCAAAGACATGTCCTATTTCCCTTGTAATAGACTGTAAACTCCTTGAGAATGGCTGCCTTGTTTCATCTTTGAGCATATACACTTTAGCAGAATTTAATAAATGTTTGTTGAATTGGACTGAAAATTAGGAATATAAGATTACTGCTATACTTCGAACTCTAGGCACTCTATTTAGTAGTATCACATTGCAGGAATCACACTGCAAAGCTGAGGAATAGGGAAAGAGAAGGGCTCCCCTGTGATAAAGATCTCTTGAATAGATGTGAAAGTCAAGTTGATTCACTGAGGCCACTGCTGGCAAACACACTGCTGGGACCTCCTCTCTGACTCTCATCTTCCTTTGCTCCCTTTCTCTACACCTGCTGTTCACCTGCTCCTTGCCTTTCTTGACCATCAGGTTTTACAAAGTCAGTCCAAGAGGGAAAAAAAAAGTCAGTCACTCCAGCCAAGAAAGAGACTTTGGCCAGGAGGCCTGCTTTAAGGCTGCTTAGGAACAAAATTCTGCTTGTGGTAGTGCTGGGTGTGGAAAGAGAGCTATAAATAGATACAGGATAACCCAAGCTAAGCTGGAGTTACTCTTGGGACAGATTTAGTTTCACACCAGCAATTGTTCTGTGAAACAGAGACTGCTCTCTGGTCAGTAAAACTTATCTCTGGTTAGTCTAGAATCCTGCAACAAGACTGTTCTAGTAAGCTGACAAACTGTATGTTCCCTAATCTCAAGATATCCTTGTTTTTCTTTGTAACCTTCCTATCCCCAGAACAACATGTTAGACATAATAGATGCTTAATAAAAATATTTACTGAATGAATGAGGCCTATTTCAGGAGGAAAATAATTCAAATTTACAAATAAATGAGCCAAATTGTTCCACAAAATGGTGACTGCACAGAATTCACAGTTATTCTCTATGCCTAAGGCTGCTGGACAATAATGGGTTAAAATAAAATCGAACCAGAAAGAATAACTCATCACCTGAATCTGCCTCTCACAAAGCAAAATCGAGGCAGTGTTTGTGCTGAAGCACCTCACATTCACTGGTTTGTAAGATTCCCAAATCAGTAAGCATCTCTTCTCCCACTCACCTCCCTCCCTGTATGAACCAAAGGGTTGCTCCCAACAGAGACAAACAGCACTGCTATGTTTTAACAAGAGAGGATGCAGAAATCTGAGTAGAACTGCTTTCTCAGAGCAGAAATGGAGTGGGAAAGAAAGAGTGAGAGGCAAGGTTCGAGGTGGGCACGTTCCCAGTTTCCATTCCACCTCCTCCAACAAATCACCAGATAAATGGTGAATAGCAAAATGCCCTGACTTGGCAGGATCCCTGGCTGGAGGCAGCAGGAAGAAGGCTCTAGGAGGGCTGGAAAGTGGAAGAGATGAATGGGCGGGGGGGAGGGGGAACAACAGACCAACAGGGAGAGTTCCTTTCTTTTATTATTTCTAAACACAATGATGACTGGTTTTCACAGGTTCTCATTAATTGCTTCTGAAATGTTATTTTCCAAGTAAGAAATTGATTTTATCCCTCCCCCACTTCCAAGCCCCCAGTAATTTGCCACTTCTTTTTCTCCCTCTTCCTCCTTAAGAGAAAAAAATTGAACCGTAGACCCATTTTTCAGTGGGAGGAGGGAAGTGGGAAGCAAAAAAGGTGTCTCAGGGAGGGGAATGTTCTCTGCCCTCTGGCAGACTTCAATAGCTGCTTCTAGTTCTTTCACCAGGTCCTCATGCCCCTTCCACCTCCACAGCCCACTTTTCCAGGAAACCAGTGAAACACAAAGCCTTTCCCCTGAAGCTGGTGGAGGAGAAAGAGCAGTGGAGTCAGAAGACTGGATTTGCATCCCAGTTCCAACCCTTTAGGACTACACAAGTTATTTAATCTCTCTGAGGTTCAGTTGCTTCATGCATAAAATGGGAATGCTACTCTTGAACTATCTACCTCACAAGGTTGCTGTGAGGAAAGTGCTTTGTGAAGCTTTATGGACATCTGGGTTATTACTATTATTATGAATAACATTGATGCTTAATCTTCCTAAATCCACTTCCCAGGGGAGAAATGGTTTAAGTGGCGCCATACCAGCTAAGCTTTCTCTGAGGCTGCAGATTTAACCAAATACCTTCTACCAGAACTCAGAGGAGAGATATGGGAAAGGAGATTTTGGTTAAGAAAGCAGAGGAGGGACATGTGCTAGTCAGAAATATGGGAGGAAAAAATATCCAATTAGAGATACTTACAAAGCCCTTTCCTTGAGAAGCTAAAAAATATACACGCAAACACAACTGTCATCTCAAAAATCTGGTTTGTGGTGATAGCAGAAGCCAAGCAATAGAGCTCCCTACTATGGACACTTCACTATCTCTCTTAGAAAAAGTGAAGGGGAAATCCTCCCCTCTCCAGACAGACATTCACTACCTCTAAGAGATAAGGAGAGCCTATGCCCACAAAGAAGGTATGACAAATTTAAGGCAGCTACACCATGATGCAACCAATCCCACAATCCTTTCATAGAAGGCTTTTCATTTGGTAAGAAGATTCTGCCCCAAAAGGGAGGTGTGGGTCTTTCTCACCAACCCTTTCTGTAATGTGACCTGTCACCTCCAGGAGAGGGCACTTGCTTTGCACAATCACACAGCTAGAGCTACAGGAGACCCACAGATTTGCCCCACCAGTTCCCTTCTCGGCAAGCAGATCAGAGGTAAAAGTTGCTTGATTAAGCAGAGAAGGGCTTTGAGGAGAAAAGGAACATACAAATAAGGCTTAAGAGGTCTGGAAATGGTGAAGGACTGGAGCCCTCATCAGCCCCACACTGCCTATTTAGAGATTGAATCATACTCACTTCCTATTTTTCTAGTTTCATCTAGTTTAGAGGAGTTTCAGTGGTCACAGAGAAGTTGATTGATTTGCCCAGAATCACATGGCCATTATATGGCAGAGATGATACGTGAATTCAAGTCTTCTTGATTCTGATGCTGGCTGGCCATTCTGCCAGGGGCTTCCCTAACTTGTTATATGCTTGCAAACAGTTGAGTATATATCTTCTGAAGAGAGACTGCTGAGGAAATCCATTGTCTGAAGGGAGATGAGGCACTCCTTCATCCATACACTCTCTCTCCTGGATGCCTCTAACAACAAAATTCTAACCTTAGGGCTAGAGAATTCAGTCCATGAACATACTCTATGAAGTGTCCACAAAGTCTACATATCCCCACCCACACAATATCCATAGTAGCAAATACCCTGTGTTGCAAATCTTGAGGATACAAAGGGTAGACACAAAATGACACTAAATGTCATTGGAGAAGGGAGGAGGAAAAAGTTGCTTAAAATCACAGGAGTAAGCGGTGGAGAACCAGGAACAGCCAAAGAAGAAAGTTATTGTTCCAACACACTTCAGGCCAAAGACAGTGGGGTTGAGGATCAAAGTATGTACAAACTGACTTCTCCTGCTCTTAAAAAAAAAAAATAGCAAGATCAGTGCTAAATCACCAACTTTTAATTTTGAACTAGAGATTTCTTAGATGCTCATAGCAACTTCTTTCTCTATGTTATGACCAGGTTTATATGCCTGGTTGACAGTCTGATATCCTCTACAAGAGCACAAAGCAGAAAAGTAATTAAAATTGAGGACTTCTCTGGAATCACCATTCAAACAAATTCATGGACATGATAGATATCCAGAGTGTATAAAGGACAATTAGGTGTTCCCTTCCAAAAAGGCCAATAAAGATTTGGAAGTATACACCTTAGCTTGATATTCCTTACTACCCAATGACACTAAAAGTAAGGTCTGGAATGAAGCCCTGAAGACCACTCCTAGGAGAAACCTAAAGAGAAAATTATGTATCTTGCAAATTCACACAAATCAGTGTTCCTAGAAATATAAAAGACCCTCTCTACTAAGAATAACAATATTAAAGTTTCTTCCCTGTGGTGAACACAAAGTTACCATGGTTTGGCCAGATGAGTTTAACCAGTGGCAACTGCATCTGACCTAAAAGACCAACTTCAAAAACCTGGTCAACACTTGGATCATCAAGAGAAAATACTAACATAAAAAGGATACTGGTATTTCTAATGTCAACCTACAGCATTTGAATATTGTATAAAGTACTAACAAAAACAAGCGTGGGTTGGTATGATGTGCCTCATTAGGAAGATCTAAATATCATAAAAGCTATCACAAAAAAGGAGGAAAAAACCCAATACACCAGGCAACAGTGCTCTAATTACCATAAACTTTCACCTAGGTTTCTAATTTCCAAATACTTATCAATTCAATTTCTACATCTTACAGACAGCTGAGCAGAACCCTTATGTTTTTCCCCAGTTACTAAAGCCAGTTTCAACTGCATGACACCCTCACAAAATCCTACCACATAGTACCTTATGAATACCTATTATAGTTCACTTGCATTTAGAATGAAGATATATACTCAAGTGTTTGCAAGCATATAACAAGTTAGGGTAGCAGCTGGCAGAATGGCCAACCAGCAACAGAATCAAGAAGACTTGAGTTCACGTTATCATCTCTGCCATAAAATGGCCATGTGATTCTGGGCAAATCAATCAATTTCTCTGTGAGCACTGAAACTCCTCTAATTATAAGCTGCAAAGTACTTGCCAATCAGCATAGATAGAGGGAGTCTCCTTCTCTAGGAATTCCCCACATCAATGGAATCACAGGTCTTCACCAACACCGCCACCCTCCCTCACAAAATATATATGTGTATATATATATATATATATATATATATATGTAATTTATAGGCAGCATTTATAGGTTTCTCAATGGGGCCTATGTGTATATGTATATGTATATGCAAATATACATACACATATATGGAGGGAGGGAGAAATAAAAACAAGAAGGACAGAGAGGAAGAAAGAGAAATATAGCTGGCTCTCCTAAGGACCCCCTCCCCCAACAAGGGTTGGCCAGTGAGAAACTTGTGGCTTTTCCCTTCCATTTCTTCTTGTTCCAGAAGCCCCCCTGCTCACTTGACAAAGGCCATGTATGAGACTATCTCTATATACGGACCAGCTGCTGTGCTGATTGGTGATGCCTGCTGGAAGCTGTATTGCCTGGAAAATGATATCCAGTCTAATGGTCAGATACCAAGTGAGGTACCACTGAGGAAGAAGATAATTCCTTCAACATCGTCAGTGAAACAGGCTCTGGTAAACAGGTCCCCAGAACAGTATTTGCAGAAATAGAACCAAATGTCATTGATAAACTGCCAGTTTCCACTCTGAGCAGCTGATCAACAACAAGGAAGATTCTGCTAATGACCATACCTGAGATCCTTCCACTATCAGCATCATTGATCCAGTTCTGGAAAGGATACAGGAGCTTGCTAATCTGTGCATAGGTCTTCAAGCCTTCTTTGTTTTCCAGAGTTTTGAAGGTAGGACTGGGTCTGATTTCAGCCGTCTGCTGTGTGTCCCTTGATTATGGCAAGAAGTGAAAGCTAGAGTTCTCCATTTACCCAGGTTTCCACAGCTATAGTTAAGCCCATCAACGACACTGATCACTCACACCAACCAGAGGCATTGATTGTGCCTTCATGGCAGATGATCACGCTACCTTAGACATTAAACACTCAACCTACACAAACCTGAATCACCTTAATCAAATTTTGTCTTCTATTACTGCTTCTCTTTGATTTTTGTGTCCTGAATCTCAATTTGACAGAATTCCAGACCAACCTCATACCATATCCCAAGATTCACTTTTTTCTGGCCACAGAAGCCTCAATCATTTCTGCTAAGAACGTCTCCTATGAGCAGCAGACTGTAGCAGAGATCACCAATGCTTTCTCTGAGTCAGCTAACCAAATGGTGAAGTATGACCGTCACCACAGAAAATATATGGCTTACTGACTGTTGTACTGTGGTGATGTGGTTCCCAAAAATGTTACTGTCACCATCAAGGCAAGGTATGGCATCCAGTTCGTGGACTGGTGCTCAACTGGCTTCAAGGTTGGCATTGATGACCAGCTTTGCACTAGGTTTCCTGGGAAGACCTGGCCAAGCTACATCAGGGATGGGTGCATGCTGAACAACACTCTTCAGCTGCTGAGGCCTGAGCTTTCTTGGACTACAAGTTTAACTTGATGTATGCCAAGCATACCATTGTTCAACAGCATGTAGAGGAGGGGACAGAAAGGAGAAAGGTCTCTGAAGCACATAAGGACATGGTTGTCCTATAAAGGATTCTGAAGAAGTTGGAGCAGACACTACTGAAGGGGAAGATGAACGTGAGAAATATTAATTTATGTTATTTTTCATACTATCTGTGTTTTTCTGTCCTATGAAAATATCTTTTGTTGTTAATTAGTTGTCAATCAATAAAAGTATAATTGCAAAATAAAATAAATTATATAGATATGTCTACAAATATAGATAACCTTCTCCATACAGGCAAGCACTAAAAAAAAAATGTGTT
This sequence comes from Vombatus ursinus, assembly GCF_900497805.2. NCBI lineage: Eukaryota > Metazoa > Chordata > Mammalia > Diprotodontia > Vombatidae > Vombatus > Vombatus ursinus. Next base: position 329,915 of record NW_020954548.1, read on the forward strand.
GTCCTTTCTATAAGATGATACTACTAACTCATGGTCAAAAAGATGGGCCAGCTGGGTTTCAAAACTCCGTGCCTCATAAATGGATGAAAATTTTGATTAAGATCATAGGCTGTTATAATAGAAAGGAGCCTTGAAGATCATCTAGTCCAACTCTCTTGTTTTGCAAATGAGGGAAGTAAAGCTAAGATTTAGGGGAAGTGACTTAACCAAGGTCATACTACTAGTTGGCTTCAGAGCCAGAACTGAAACTTCGGTCTTATAGCCTCCAGATCAGTGCTCCTTCTCAGATGTCTTTTTCCAGTAATGATGATGCACTTGCATACTACAGTTTCATCCTCTTCACAGACAGCTGGCCTGCATCAAAGGGTGCATTCTGTAGCCACAGAGGAGTTTTGTCTTGTTTTGTTTTTCTCCAGATGTTTCATTGTTAGATCATTTCATGAGTATCTTCATATCCATGCTGCCAATCACCTCTGATGAATTGTTATCAAATTTCTCCTCTCATCTTATAGCATTCTGTTGGAAAAGAACTCCTCTGCCCGAGTCAAAATAAAGTAACACCTAAATATGACCAGCATATTCAATTCAACTATGTGCACAGTGATAAGTATTGTGATTACAAAGACGGGAAAAAGTTAAAAAAAAAAAAGACCTCAAACAACTTACAATCTGATAGGGAAGATAAAATACACACTAATAATACAAGTTAAAATGTGATAAGTACATCCGAGAGGTAATAGGTACTATGGACTGAATTATGGAGGGTCCTACTTCCTAAATCAAAGCTGAAACAACTGATAAACCAGCTGGACCAGCCAAGATGGCACGTCTCAGGGATTTGCTGCAAATAATCTAGGACTAGTGCAAACCACAAACCAAAGCTTGACCAATAATTAGACCAAACACGTAGCCAAAGAAAGAAAAGTCAAAGACATTACAAAGTCTTGGTTAATACGGTGGCCAAATACCAGGAAAACCAGAGTTGAAAAGGTGTTCGCTGATTTGCATCATTACATCCATTTAACAAATAGTTACAGGTTATCTACCATATGCAAGACACTGTCCTAAGCACTTAGCAGGATAGAAAATATAGTCTCTGCCCAAGAAGTTTACAACTACTAATTTCTATGTCATTGCTCCGTGGGAAGAGCAACAGAAAATTGATAAATTTGGGGAATTAATCTGATCTCATACACATCATCCCACCTAGTGCTCCAATAATAATCCAGCTCATATTTCTATAAAGTGCTTTCCTCATAAAAACTCTATTGAAGTAAAGAGCTGCAAACATTATTAACCATTATTATTATTCCCATTTTACAGATTAAGAAACTGAGCCTGGGGAAGTTAAATGACTCATCCACATTTATCATAAGGGTAGTAAATGTCAGAATAAAGATTGAAACGCCATTCTCCTAACTTCAAGTCCAGTATTCTTTTCCATGCTATCACTAAGTAGTCCCAATCCAGGAAATTATTATGAATTATAATCATTATAATGTGTTACACGAAATAATTATAATTTAGCAATAATTAGCCTGTTATAAGAAAAAAGGAGTTTTCACATGTTTTCCATGACATAAGAGCCTTGTTCTCCTTTTCTGCTGCTAAAGAATTTATCTCTCTTGGTGACAGGTGCTGGTAAGGTGTAATTCAATTGCATTTCCTGCTTTGGGCCAGGTCAGCAAGTGAACACCTTCTATGACTGTGATCCAGATGTTTCATTGTTAGATCATAGCATGAGTTTCTTCATATCCAAGCTGCCAACCATCTCTGATGAACTGTTATCAAATTCCTCCTCTCATCCTACAGCACTATATATTGGAAAGGAAGTCCTCTGCCCTAGTCATAATAGGGTAACACCTAAATAGGACCAGCATATTCAATCCAATTATGTGCAAGATATTATTCCTTCCAACTTGCCCCTAGATGCCCATAACCTACCATGAACTAAAATTGAGAATTTTCAGTGGCACAAGTTGAAACTTCTGGTTGGAGACCATGTAAAGGCCATAGTCAGGAAGTTTCAGTGCAAGTAAAGCCCAGATACATATTCAATAAGTTAGAATCAGTAACTGGGATATAGCGAGCTGAGCTGAGTCATCAAAGGCAAAAAGTACTGTCAGGACTAGAAGCTGTCAGGGGCAGGACCAAAAACAGATTCAAGAGGCAAGCAAATAAACATGATGCAGAGCAGGGATTCTTAACTTGGGATTGGAGGAGAGGAGCTCCATGAATAGATGTTTATTAACTCGGATGGAAAAAATGATATCTATTTTCACAAACTTCTAACTGAAATTTAGCATTTCCTTCACAATTATTTAAAAACATTATTCTGAGATGGGATCCACAGGTTTCATCAGACTGCTAAAGAGGACCATGATACAAAAAAAAAAAAAAAAAAAAGGTTAAAAACCCTTCGTTCTAGAGTCAGGAAGCAGGGTTCAATAGTGAAACAAAATACATAGGTGTTTAAGTTCCATAATGAATTCCTTCAATTTGTTTTACTCATCTTCTTCCTAGAACATGTATGTTTTTATGCCTAGTACATGTGGGAGGCCAGCTCTATCCTCCTGTTCTTTCTAAATTGACTATAGTTGGATAACTGACATCACCACTGTCCTTCTATGGAGCAGCCACTTTTAAGTGGCTTAAAAAAAGGAGAGCTTTGTTTTATTCTGTTTTTTTTTCTTTCTTTCTTTCTTTTTTTTGTGAGGAATTGGGGTGAAGTGACTTGCCCAGGGTCACACAGCGAGTAAGCGTTAAATGTCTGAGTCCACATTTGAACTCATATCTTCCTGAATCCTGGGCCAGTGCTCTATCTACTGTGCCACCTAGCTGCCCCAAGAAGAGAGCTTTGAAGGCTACCTAAGAGAAGAGGAAGATGGAAAAAGAATCTTTTTTTCTTTTTCCAATATTGGAAATAAAGATTTATAAAACTTTTGCCTACTGAAAATTACAGGAGAAAAGTCAATTGTCACTTCACATCTAATTCTATCATGCTAATCAAGCAAAAACCTTTGTGCAATATAGCCTAATACTAATCATTAACGTGTAAATAAAAAGCATGGTACTGATTCTGAGAAGTTTATGGTTATACTCAAGTAATAAGCCTAAGAATCCCTCAAAACAATTTTTAAAACAACAAATAAAATTTTTTCCCCTCAAGTCATTCAATTGCTGAGTGGAGAGGCAAAAAGAGAGCTTTTATCCTGCTCATATTTCAGAAAAAGGCTTGAATTAGAGAATTGGGCTTTGAAGTGTCTCTTAAAAATGGAAGCGCAAGGAAATGCTCCTAGGGCTCAGGGAAAACAAGACAACAATCTCACTGAGGACTCTCCCCATTCAGGCTTCTTGTAGCTTTCTTCACATGATGATGGTGATGGCGATTACAACAAAGCGCAAGGGCTTATTATGTGCTAAGCATTGAGGATATAAATACAATCTATCAAGGCAGCCCCTGTACTCAAGGAGCTTACATTCTAATGGTACCAAGGGCAGGGAACAACAAAGAGAAACTAGAAAGGTGGGGGAGGTACACATGCAGTGGCATCATTTGAAAATGTGTGGAAAGTAGTATTATAGCCCAGTTCTAGGCAAGATAAAGCAAAAATTCACTTAACAGATCCCAGGGGCAGAGTCCAAGTGTCCAGTGGGAGGGAAAATGACTGAAGTGCAGGTAGCATGGTCTTCGGCCACACGGTTTAAGTGGGTTTAAAGATCAGATCCAAAATACAGGAAATTAGCTAAGAGGAACAAAACTGGGAATACTGCAGTCCATACTGTGCAATGAGGTGTTCCAAAAGAGAATGTGAGCTTATGGCTACCTAAGAAAGGATGACTGCTCAATGCTCTTTAACTACAAGTGCCTAAAGTCTGGACATCCAGTTGGCAGAACAGGAGGGTCATAAGCTGAGTAGATGTTGATTTTGTGCTTTAAAGAAGCCAAATGCCTGCTGAATGTGGCTGCAGAGTAGCCTCAATAACATACATCAGAGAAAGCAGGCAACCTTCTACTATGTAATTGGTCCCCAACCATATAGTATATGAGTGGTGTGATGTGTGAAAAGTTTTGTTTGTACAAACTCTTGAAAGAATAATCCACTTTTTTTAGCCTCCTCTACAACAATTAATAAGCATTTAATAAGTGCCACAGAAATGTGTACTTTATTATGCCATGCTAAGAAAACCTCCTTTCTTCTACAATCTCTCCTCTGGTCTACCTCTCAGACCATTCATAGACATGTCTTACTTCAGAATCAAAATAACCATTATTTAGTCAGGGTTTAATACATACATTTGAGAAGAGACTTAGCCTAAAAAAGATTGGTATCCCAGAATCTAACCTATTCTGAGCAAGCTAGAGACATCTACAATAAGTGAAAAGGAAAATTTGGCAAGGCTTCAGAGAAAGGTCATAAAGATGATTAAAGAGTTGCAAAGTAAGACCTCTGGGGAAAGAGGAAAGGACTTGAGATTATTTTACTAGAAAAAGAGAAGTGGAAAAGTTTAACTGTCCTACGTCTCAGAAGGATTTTCATGCAGAAATAGAAATCAATTGTTCTCCATATCCACTAAAAAAACAAAGAAAACAGGCTTATGTAGCACAGCATACAGAGCAAGATGTACTTCTTTAGAATAGATATAATGGAAAACTGACAGAGAAAATTATTCAATACTGTAGCAGGTTATGAGGGGTCATGGTGGAATCTTCTAAGGATTCTTTACAAATAAGATAAAAACACATTGGTCAAGATAATTTAGATGGTCCCCAATTGATAAATGGTCAAAGGATACGAACAGACATTTCTCAGATGAAGAAATTAAAGCCATCTATAGTCATACGAAAAAATGCTCTAAATCACTATTGATTAGAGAAATGCTAATCAAAACAACTCTGAGGTACCACGTCACACCTATCAGATTGGCCAACATGACAAAACCGGAAAATGATAAATGTTAGAGAAGGTGTGGGAAAATTGGAACACTAATGCATTGCTGGTGGAGTTGTGAAATGATCCAACCATTTTGGAGAGCAATTTGGAACTATGCCCAAAAGGCTATAAAAATGTGCATACCCTTTTGACCCAGCAACAGCACTTCTAGGGCTATATCCCAAAGACATCATACAAATGGGAAAAGGACTCACATATACAAAAATATTCATAGCAGCTCTTTTTGTGGTGGCAAAGAATTGGAAATTGAGAGAAAGCCCATCAATTGGGGAATGGCTGAGCAAGTTGTGGTATATGAATGTGATGAAATACTATTGTGCTATAAGAAATGATGAACAGGCTGACTTCAGAAAAACCTGGAAGGACTTGTACGGTCTGATGCGGAGTGAAGTGAGCAGAACCAAGAGAACGTTGTACACAATAACAGCCACGTTGTGTGATGACTAATATTGATAAACTTAAACTTTCCTGGCAATACAAGGATCTAAGACATCTCCAGAGGCCTTTGTGATGGAAAATGCTATCCACATCCAAAGAAAGAACTATGAAGTTGCATTGCTATTTTTTTTCTTCTCTTCTGTTGAGTTTTGTTTCCTCTTTCTGATGGTTCCTCCTACTGGTTTTAATTTTTACTTACAACATCACTAATGTGAAAATATGTTTAATATGAATGTAAATGTATAGCCTATATCAGATTTTGCACCGTCCTGGGGAGAGTGGTGGGAAGGGGGAGAAAAATTTTAAACTCAAAAGCATATGGAAATGATTACTGATAAATCAAAATAAATTAATAAAAAATGCAAAAAAAAGATAATTTAGATGGAATGTTACTGGAAAACAAGCTGACTAGAATACTCTTTCAAAATATTATCCATTAGTCAGCCAATAAACATTTATTAAGTACCTACCACGCGCCATGCACTGTGCTAAACACTGGCAATAGAAAGAAAGGTAAAAGAGAGGGCCTGTTCTTGAGGAGCTCACAGTCTAATGGGGAAGACAACATGCAAATAACTATGTACAAACAATCCTATTACTTTACAAAAATTGTACCAATAGGAAGTCATTCCTATTCCCTATCTAACCAAACAGCACTCTCACATAGCCTCATATCTATCTCACAAAGCTTCAGAAGGCATCTTTGACTAAGGGTCATGGAATCATTATCAAAAAGGATTCAATATCCACAAGCATATGTTTAAGAAACAGTCCATGTTAACCTTAAGCACATAATCCCAGACCGAGAATAAGCCTTTGACCTACAGACACAACTCTACTAATAGTGACCTAACCTAAGACAGAATTTGATACTTAATGGAATCATTATTTCAATGATGTAAGTATTCACTCTGCTGATATGGATTAGAGCCCATCTATACCTTATTAGCCTGGCATCTTCATGAAGGGCTGTGGTGGGAAAAAATCATTACTGCTTGGCCAACCTTCTGCTGACAAGCCTTTCTTAACTTCTCTGGGCCAACCCCTGATAAACATAGTTCAAGCCTTTCAAGCTTGTTAAGATTTACCAGAAGGTTCTCTGTGCTGGTAAACTTTGAGAATTCAGTCACTTCTATATACAATGAACTTTAGCAAAGCAATCAATACACAAGGGACACTTAAAAAAACACACACATTATACACATGCTTTAGTACAAATATTAAATGAAATTAAGTGTGTGTATATGGAAAAATAAAACATTTATGTTGTAATTTTATCCAACAAGGGTTTTATCTCCAAGCCTATCAATATGAATTCTCCTCCAAAGACACAGCTCTCATCATCCAGCAGGGTGAGGTGCTGTCATCAGCTCTCAGCAAACATATAGTTACTAATATCCTTTGTAGACCAATATGCAGAGGAAACCCTCCAGAAGCCAAACTACATTACAACTGCAAATATTTATCTGAGTGCATGTCTTACCAACTGTAAGCTTTTTGAGAAAAGGACTATGCCTTATCTTTGTATTTCTCTCAATGTCCAGCACAATGTCTCTCAAAGAGAAGATCCTTAATACCACTCAATTCTATTTCTTAAGAAGTTTTACTTACCTAAGAAAACCCAATTAAGAAACAAAATCTCCTGAAGCTGCCCCTTACCTGGAAGGCACAGTTGGGAAATGGTTTGATGTGTGTATATATCCACTTCTATTCTTCAGATTGACTTTGGTCCCTTTCACATCAGCTCACAGAAATGAAAGCGTGACAGCCAACCACCACTCAAATGCAAAGTTTAGTGTGACGAATGATTAAAATGACTGAGGAATCAAAGTTTCAGGTTTCCAAGCATACTGATTTATTAAGCAATGCATGCCAACTGCATAACAAATCAAGACCAGGACTCCTCGGCTTGGAACTGGGCCCCGAATATAGGTGAAGACAGATTTTTATGCATTGAAGGAAAATAATTAACAGGATATAAACCAGGATACAAGATTAGGTCATCTGATTTCTAATTGGAGGAAAGATTAGAGACTTTCCAAACTGGGACGGGGAGAGCAAACAGGTGCAATTCTCTGAAATCAGAAAAAGAGGTGTCCCCCCAAGTTGTCTATATTCAATCAAAGATACAAGGAAACAGTAATTGATTGACCAGAATGGGGCCAGTTTTCAGGTAAGACACTTATATGTGTCACTTGAGATGTATAATTGTGAGAAAATTCCCTGGATCAATCTTCAGATATGACTGGGTTTCTGGTCAGCACAGTCTAGGTCCTTGGTTAGGGGTCTCGAAGCAACAGGTGGTCCAGCTTCCCAGACACACAGGTTCAAACAATGCGACAAAGTTTTCTCACAATTCCCATAATTGAATAAAGTCTTCTCAAAAGACAGAAATTGGATTGGACCCGTAATTGAACACAAAAGAAACTGAGCTAGATCCAGAACTGAGTCACAAGACGGAGTCAGTGTAGTTCACTCAATACCCACAACTCCCACATGAGAAAGTCTTGTTAGGCAGAAATGAGTTTTCAGGAGTTGTGGCACTAACCACTTGGGCTAGAAGATCACTGCACAACACTTCTTACCCAAAAGATACACTCTTCTCTTCTCTACAGGGCTGTCAATGTTCAGGTCTGTGCTCCATCACTCAAACTGTAATTAGCAGCCTTTTGTGCTGCCAAAGTCAACAGCTCTGGCTGCCTTAGGAGAGGCTCAACTACTGGCCAGAAGCTATGACTTACATAGCATCCTGAGTTTTCAAATTATAGAAAAGTCTCTTCATTGCCATGGAATCTGGTGCTTCCCTGAAATGCTATTCTTCACGCCCTCATTCTGGAGCCATTGCCCTAGTTTTTCATAGGACCAGTGGCCTAGATTTGGACTAAAGTAAATGCAGAGGTAGGCCAGTCATTGTGGCATACGTTCAAGGTGTTAATTAAAGTGGATCCAAGAAGAAGATGAGAACTCATTGATACCTCAGTACCTTTAAAGAATCAAATACTTTGTCATGAAAGTAGAAATATAACCCACCTGAAGAACAGCTGTTCATGGAAAAAAAAGAGACATTATCAAGTATGCAGATTCTAAATGAACTGAAGCTGGGACCCGCATGCTATTTCTAATTCACTCAAGGATGGTAGTATAAAGGTGCTCCTATTAAATACCTATAATCACCACTAGTATCTAACACCAAATCTCACCACAAGAAGTTTGTCTATGACATCAAGGTCATGACCTTCTCCAAAAATTTTTGGCAGCACAGCTCTGTAATCTCAAAACATGTCATCTATTGTCCATAGGTACACACTATAAGCTACTTCCCTAATCAAATGAGACTGAGTACATACAGCACCTTTCAAACCTTAAAGAGCAATATAAATGTCAGGGATTATTGTCATTACTATTAGGAACTGCTACAAGTTGTATTGAGCCAACAATCCATTCTTGGCTTTCTTGCTAGGACCATGCATATAATCTGAAGCCACAAAACAGAATTTTCAGTATAAACTTAACTAGTCAGCATGGAAAATGAACCCATAACCCTATAGATAACACCATGGTACTATTCTCTAACTGTGCCTAAGTTGTTGAGTGTATAGATAGGTGGCTTTGAAAGAAATGACTCTATCCAATGATTCTTAAGTATTGTTCTAGGAGAAGGCCCCCTTTTTATCCTGGGTTCTAGCTCCTGAGAGATGTGACATAACAAAACCATATTACTAAAAATCCAACCTGAAGCACAAGCTCTACTGAAGGTGGTCAGCAGGTCATCTTCAGATACACAGGGTTTCACATAAATGCATTTTTGATTTTAAGCTAACTCACAAATATAGATACAGCAGAATGAATCTCTACTAGGGACCTACCAAGCATAATGATAGGCACTTGGTGTGCCTAGTCATATTTAATTACTGCCTTAATTAAGGTAATTAAGGCAGGTACATCAATGGATAAAGTACTGAACCTGGAGTCAGGAAGACCTAAATTCAAATTCAGGCTCAGATACTCACTAGCTTTGTGACCCTAGGTAAGTCACTTAACCTCGGTCTGCTTTCCTTAACTGTAAAATGGGAATAGTAATAGCACCAGCCTCCCAGGGTGGTTATGAGGAACAAATGTGACAATATATGTAAAGAATTTTGCAAACCTTCGAGTCTATATAAATGCTGGTTGTTGTTGTTGTTGTTATTATTATTTTGTTAACCCACCTAGAAATCAAAGAGAAGAGATAATGAGGATGACAACCACAACAATGACACTGTATGTACACACTGCCTCTCCAAGGATCTTAAAAAAAGCAAATCTTATCATTACAAATAACAAGCCCACTGCTAATGTCACAACAACAATAATTAGTAATCACATTTATGTTTTCAAATGGCTTCAGGAATACTAATGAAGCTTTCACCATCCCACACAAAGTTCCACTTTGGAGAAAGAGAGAAGCTATAGAAGGATAAAATGTGCCTTACTTGGGTTGCCAAGAGCAAACTTCAAGCTCAAAGTTCTTCCCTTCAGCCCTAGGGTCTCAGTCCCGGCCAAAAATGCCCATTTCCTCTCTGCCAAATTCACAGTACCCTCAACATGCTCTAACTAGATTTTTTTCAGACTGTGATGGGAAAAGATGTAGGCCAAGACCCTAAGAATAGTTTGGGAATAATAGTTTGTAAATTTTCCAATGATATATGTCCTGTGAGTCATTATAATTGTATAGGAAGGCAGTCCAGCGTAGGGGACTGAGCACTAGTGTGCTAATTAGCAGAGTTCAAGTTTCAGCTATAACACTTATCAAGTGTGTAACCTTGGGAAAATTACTTCACCTTTCTAAGCCTCAGTTTCCTCACAGACAAAAAAATGGCAACAGTATTACTTATACTACTCACCTCACAGGGTTGCTTGCTGTGTGGAAAGAGCTTTGGAAGTATGAAGCTATTATAATTATGTACTATTGGTGTGAGAGCCAAGAGAATTCTAAAATTGTACTTTTCTTATCACCATATGGACTGACCCTCAAGTTCTGCCCTAAATTCAGCTGGCCTCAAAGGAACCAGAAACATCAGGACAACATTCACAGGAAAGGGAACTTTCTAAGTCCTCTCCCTTGCATTATATTGATAGAACTTTAGAATTTATTCAGGTCTTCTCCAGGGATCCTGCTAACATCCTCCCTTATTGGCCCAATTAACACATGCCATGCTTCCGTCTGAGGTCAAACCACAGAGTCTTGTTCAATTCATCACATTTTACCCAGTTCATAATCTTATACTTTCCTAGAACCCCTCCTTAGGGTTTTTCTACCCATTATCAATAGGCATCACACATAATTAGGGTCAGAAAACCTACTTATTTAAAGCATTCCCCCTCCTCCCAATGTGCTAACAACCAATCACAGCCAAGAGGCACCTTTGGAAAAAAGGAAGGCTGGGGACATGCCAACTGAGCCCCAATTCCTCTGATCCAAATCACATCCCCAAAATACATGTTCTTCTGGGAAGATGTTAATACTGACTGAGAAGGCAAGAACTTGTTGTTAGAGAGCTGGCTGATGCCACCTAGACCAGAGGTTTTACAACCCCACCCCAAGAGAGTCTAGCTTTCTGGTTGGAGATGCAAGCTGTCAGACCTGACAAAGAAAGGTAATGGAGTGAGAAAGAAGGGATTGTACGTACACAGTCAACCAGCAGGAGAGGATAGAGGCAGGGCCACAGGGGGTAACTTAGTACTTTGTTTCAATGCACTTCTCAGTTAATTATTTCTTCCAGAACCCCTATGAAACAGGATACAAGTAGAATCTGCATTCTACAAATGGAAAAACCAAGGTACCAAAAGGTTATAACGTCTGGTCCAAAGCCACCCAGAAAGTCAGTGGCAGAGTAAGGAATAGAAGTCAAGGTTCCTTGACTTACTTGCCTGTACTCAATGAGACCTGTTTCTTAAAGTTGGCTGGGGGGCTCCATCTGTTGTCATTCACTTGGGGGTCTTAAAAACTGTAACAGCTGGAAAGGAATCTGGCAAACAAGGAATGGGGCCCAGTTGGGGCATTCTGAAGTAGAAAGGTGCAGAGGGAAACAACTATCTGTTGAAAATGCTAGAGATATCATGCAGAGTTAAACATGTACTAACTGTGTGATACAAAGAGGAGAAAAACTTAAGGGGGAAAAAAGAAAAGGTGAATTGAGAAATCTTAGTAAATGAATGAGGTTTCACTACCTCTCTGTTTGTTACTGAAAGTTAATCCAGAATAAGCTACCTGTAAAGTTTCTCAACAGCAGAGCAGTCAAGAAGATACCTGATATTGATGTTTAAGTTTTCATTAAATCCTAAAGCAGGTTATCAGGGTGTAATTCCTATCAACTAAACAATAAATACATTAACTGTATAGTGCAGAGCAGTGGTGTCAAACTCAAACAGAAACAGGGTCACTAATCTGTACACAGAATCCCCCCAGGCCACTTTATTGACTTACTTTTAAAATCTAATATTATCCATGTTTTATTGTATTTCTATTTATTTTGTTAAATATTTCCCAATTATATTATAATTGGTTCCTACAGCACTAAGGAGTGTTATGAGCCACATGGCACATGTGTGTGACACCTCTAGCACATAGCATTGTCAGTTACTAGGGGAGACAGATGAACAAAACACAGTGCCTGCCCCCAACGAGCTGATAATAGGAAAGAGAAGAGATATACATAAATATAAAAGAAAATAACAATGCTATGATAGTTCCAAGGAAGAAGAAAAGATTATTTCTGACGTAGGGAGGATGAGGAGAGAGTCCACTGAGGAAGTGTCATTTCATCTCTGTCTTAAAGGATGGATAGATGAAATTACAATAGAAGTACATGAAGGAGAGTCTAGTAGAATTTCAGGGACAGGAAAGTGCAGAATGTGTCCTTAGAACAATAAGCAATTCAGTTTGGAAGAAGTATGTAGTAAATGAAGGTGAATGGTATGAGATAAAATTGCAAAACTAGGTTAGAGTCAAACTATAAGTGGTCCTGGGATATCAGGTAAAGGAGTATGGTCTTAATATAGCAGGCAACCTCTGAGCCCCTGAGGTGCTTTAAACAGGGGAGTGTCAAAAATCAGACCTGCACTTTAAGAAGACGAATTTGGTATCAATATAACAGGTTACAAGAGAAGGAAGTTAGAAGCAAGTAGAATGGTTAGGTGACTGTTGTAATAGCCAATTTTATACTACCTGGACCACTCTGAAATTGGTATTTTTGTAAATCAAAACACTTGAAATGCACTAAGGAACTGAGTAAAAAAACTGGAACTAATTATTTTGCAATACGAAGAATCATCTTGTATTTATGTATTGAAGGTTGTAATTTTTTGCATACTATACATACTATAAGGCATATAATAATTTTTTCTGTACCCCCTAATATATACCATATTTACTTAAGGGAATGGGCATGGAACACCTTAGCAAGCAACTACCTATTCTAGAAACAGGGTTGGCTCTGGACAGAAACACACTAAACTCCCAGGTTAATCATTCTTAACAAGTGCATTCTTTAAAAGTTAGTAAATGTTTTAAAGTAAATTTCACTGTCAGCAAAACAATGCTGTAGGATCCAAATCAGAGGGAGAAAGGGTCCTGTGGGAGCACCCCTCCAATCCCATCGAAATGACCAAAAGTGCAAAGCACAAACCCCAGCACATTATTCATCAGCTTTCCATAATTTTTTAAGTATTAATCAACAGGAATTTATTAAGCACCGACTATATGCCAGGCACTGTGCTAGATTCTGAGGATACAAGTGCAAAAAATTAAACAATACCTACTCACAATAAGCTTATATTCTAATGCGAGAGATAAAAAATACATATAAAATATATACACAAAAGGCATGAATATAAAGTGAATAAATACAAGTAGTTGAATATAAGTAGTCCTGGAGTGGGCCCTAGCAATTGTGGGATCAGGAAAGACCTCATGGAGATGCCTGTGCTGCATTTTAAAGGAAGAAAAGGACTCTGGGAGGAGAAGGGATGTGCAGGGCCAGTGCAGAGACACTAGGAGATGGAGTGTTCAACTAGTGGAACAAGCTAGCACGCTGAATAAGGAGATCCTTCTTCAGAAAAATCTAAAGATTTGATACAATATGTGTTTTTAAAAAAAAAAAACTAATCAGTTCACTCATACCCATTTTGGGGAGGGTGGCATTGTAAATGACCCTAATGAAAAGGAAGGAGCAACAGTAAGATATGCAATACTAAAGCTGAACATGCCCTCCTGGGGACTTTGTCTTTTGAAGTTCAATCTGTCCTCAGCCAACCAGAGAGGACTAGAAGGCCAAGGGGAACACAAAGGAGTTAGGAAGAGCAGCACTTGTCTTAACCAGTCCAAGAAAACACAGCTGCCCCTGTTTGAGAGCCAAATAGACTACCTTGGTTCTATCCTCACACTATTTCAGTGTCCCAGGCCAAAAAGATCAAGGGCAAGGTTCTAAATTAGTACAAAGGGCTTAGTAAGAGTTTCTAAGATATGATGGGTCTCATAAACAACAAGGGAATAGGGCTGTACCCTTTACTCTTTCTACAGGAAGCAGAGCCATAACATGGCTAACTAATATAGGAATTTGTTTTGTTTGAATATGCATATTTGTTCTTTTTTTCCCCCTTTATGGTTGGGGGAAAAGGAGAGAGAGTTTGGGGAAGGGAGGGAGGAGAGAGAAAAAATAAATGCTTGATAATTGAAAAAAATTTTTAATTTAAAAAAAAAAAAAAGAGGCACGGGCCTCAGACAACAAATCCACTCAATTAATGCTATCTAGCACTAAAAGTAGTCAGGTCCAAATCATTTTGAGGTCTTCAAGCAGAGGCTAGGTGAGTACTTGTCAGAGTCCCTGTAATAGGATTTATGATTTGGATGTGGATTGGACTAGATGACCTCTGAATCTAAGGTCGATGAACACCAACAGAATTGGTTCGCCAGTTCTACAAACCATCCCCAGAAGCCAAGTAAGGCATCAATGGACAAAGCCCATGAGGATCAAAAGAACTGTACCAGTGGTGATTGCACTATGGGTTCCAGGTGAAGGACAAAAAGGAAGAAAAATAGGAAACTATTCCCAAAATATGGAAATGGGAAATATTCCCAAACTGGAAACAAAATGGGTATCCAATGAGTGGGGCATGGCTGAACAAAATGTGGCATATGAGTGTAACAGTATGTTATTGCATCATAAGAAATAACAAACATAAATAAGTAATTCTGAGAAACAAGGGAAATCCTAAATAAACTGATGTTGAGAGGAGTAGGCAGAACCAGAAAAATAACACACGTAACAGCTACAATTACGTAAACAAAAAGAACAATAAAAAGTGGCTTAACTCTAGATAATCATAATTACCAATCTTGGAACTGCATAGTAGACGATGAAACACACCATTCTCTCCTTGTTGGAGAAGTCTGGGACTATGCGTGAAGAATGTGGCAGACATTTTCAGATAAGGTCACTGTGTTAGTTGGTTTTTGCTAACTGTTTTTCTTTATTACAAAAGAGTGCTTAATGGTGGTTTTAGAATATCTAGAAGTAATGTGATGTAAAAAAAAGGGTATCAATAAAACTTAACTGCGTGCTGTAGATAAAGGGAAAAATATTGCTTGCTGATGCTGATGCTGTCATAAAACATAACTTTATCTTGGCTGGGGTCAAAGATTTTCCCCATGTTACATTGTTGATTATGATAAGTGGTACTTCATGGATGAGGGTGGCTTTTCTTTTATTTGGGTCTTTAAACCACATTGAACAAAACAAAAGCATAAATGACTTCATTCTCAGTTTGGAAGAGGATACACCGCTCCTTACTATGTTCCTGATCCACTTCCTTCTTCCAAAAAAAAAAAAAAAAAAAAGGCACCTCAAACCCATTTCTTCATTTTATGCCACATATACTTCTCTCTAGGCAAATCACGACAAACTCTAAGGCAGGATGGCGCAAGACTATACAGGAATGATTAGAGATACAAAAACACCAATGATAAATCAGACAGACTATCATTACGAGGAAGTATTGCTCATTAATGGTTTATTTATAATGCCAGAAAGATAACACCATCTGACAACTTCTGACCTCTGGAGAATGAATTGCAGAGGTTTTGCTGAAAACTGAAAACCAGCTACCCAAGATCAAAACGAAAGAATAAAAGCTGATGGCTGTGGTTTTGAAAAACACAACTAATTAGCACTTTATGTTAACAAACCTGAATGGAAGCATCCAATCCCTCAAATTCTTGAGATTCAGAGATGGTAGTGGGGCTAAAACAAATTACAAGACAATCACCATTGTTATCTGGCATTTCTATAGCTCTCTTTATTGGCCTGGCATTTTACAATCATTAGCATCTCCTTGCAAACACATGAGGCAGATCAGTGCTATCTGACCTCATTTTTCAGATGGGGAAACTGAGACCCAGAAACACTCTAAGACTTAGTGCCGTGAGTCACAATGTCTTTTAAGGTAAAGGGTCAAACTAGAACTTGTCCCAAATCTTTGAGCCTGAGTTAAGCCAGACTCAAAGTATTCAAAATTAGGTTCAAAGTTTCCTTACATTCAACTTACCTCCTCAGAATTCATTTTCAACCTTCTAATCATCTTTAACCTCCACTCAAGTCCACTCTGGTGCTTTGTGGCACAAAGAAGAGGTGACCCAGAGCTCTTACAGGCTACGCCAGTAGGTCCTACCAAGATGGAAAGGCTATATCTATTGTCTGAGAACAAGTCAATTTCTTTTGGAGAGACTGGCAAGAGGGTGATCATGATATTTTTGGCCACAGCAACTTACCAAAATTATCTACTAAGGTGAGGACCTTATCGATGAGAGAATCCATGCCGATAAAATTACTATTCTTTGCAGTACTAAAATAATTCTATTCAAAGTATTTCTTTAAGCCTGAGATTTCTCTTGGTTATGGTTAGCCCACAGGCAACGTCTGTTGGCAGGGGATTCTCAATTCATTCACTGAGTCATCTGGATTTATGTGCTGGGGAAGCAAGAGGAAATAGGTCTCTTTGAAGTAATAGGTACAATGGCAGGGAAAGCATTCTCAGAAACTCAAAAATGAAACCTGAAACCTAGTCCTAAGTTGTGAAGGAAGACACAGAGGAGCTGACAGAAGTTTTGCTTTACCGGTCTAGAATTGGTAATGACCAAAAAAAATCTACAACACAGATAGGACCAATCTACAATTCCTCTCACACAACAAGCAGTTAGAGGAAGGTATAGGTCAGATCTTAATAAAAGGTCACCCTAAGGACCCAGAAGGCCACAAGTGGCCTCAAGGCCAAGGCTTCCCCAACCCTGGTAGGAGACAGAACTTGAGGTTTCTGCCTCATCCCATAGAGTGGTCCAATACAGGGAGGGCCACACAATTTAAAGAAAGAAGAAAAATGAAGTACAAGCTCTCCAGGCTTCAAGTCCAGTGCTTTTCTATTACCTCAATAGGATAGTGTAGTGAGCTTTAATAGCCAGGCCTCAAATTTGGATTGGGTCCACTGGTTCCAAGTCCAGGGCTCCTCCCATTATGTCTCCAGATCAAGTTCTAAAACCTGATTAGCTTTTCCATTTAACCCCCAAAAGAAAATAATATCTTAAAAGTAACTCAAAGCTCAAGAAACATGGCAGTAAGGGATTTCAGGGTGAAGACGGGAATTGACAATATGTCTGAGAAATGTGGAAAAAGGGAAAGAGAAGGAAAAGTTCCCTTAGCAACTGACCACTCAGCCATTCTCTATAGGAGTCATAAAGGCAGAGGAATCAGGAAGCCTGCAAACGATTATTTTCGATCGGGTGCAGACACACCAGTGCCATTTTAAAACAACTGGTATCGACTTGTTTTCCTTGTGATATCTTCCAGCCCCCATTCAAAAGCATGTCTTCCAGGCTGACTGTCTTACTAACAACCAACATCCAAGTCCTAGACTCTGGGGAAAGAGTTGGTGGGACAGCAACCACCAAACCTTCCTCTCAACTGCTGGGGAGTTAGAGAAGTCTACCAAACTGGATAAAATTGCCAGACAATTAACAGTCACAGAGGGAATAAGATAGTTTGCAAATTTTCATTCAATCTTATAAAAATTAGATATAGATAGACAGACAGACAGACACACAGAGGAGTATTGGGAAGGCTGAGGAAATGACCTTGGAGAGGAGGCATAATGAAGAGACAGCAGAAAGTAACATGAAAGCCTAGGCCTTGATAAAATAAGGCAGAAGTTCACCTATCAGGATTGTGTGGAGGACTTTGGTGTGGAGGACTCCCAGGTATGGAGGAGAGGAGGGGATAAGGATGATGGCCATGGAGTGGTCAGCATGGTGAGAAGACAGCAAGAAGTCTTAACTCAACATTTAAGATTTATCCTTTAATAGACCCAAACTCTGATGTTTCTCCTGGGCATATCTTTGTTAACAGCATTACAAGGTTCCTAAATATGTTACTCCAGTAATTTCAGATTAAATTCCCCCTTTCCCCCAAACACACCATTATTGCAGCTGACCAATAGCAATACCCTCATACATGGGAAAGGTCTACATTTTTTCCTAAAACAACACAGGGAGTTCTAGAAGCTATCATGTAAAAGCTTTAGGTCAAAGACAATGAAATACTACAAGCAAAACCTCTACACTGGAGGGCCCTCCTCTGTCTGACCTTGCTTCTCCACATTCAGCACCCTATTTAACACTCAAAGTGAGAACTTAGAAAGACCTTAGCTTAAAAAGGCCAAGGTCTCCCACTGAATCCAGGGGGCCATCTCCAGTCATCCTGATCTATATCTTGCCACTGGACCCAGATGGCTCCAGAGGAGGAAGGGAGCCTGGTGACCGTGCACAACCCTCTCTCACTTAAATCTAATTCACCTGCAAATCATAGCATCATCTTCCTGATGTCATGATTCTCTTCAAGAACTAAGAACAAACAATAACCCTATTTAATACCTAAGGCATCTCAACTCTAACTGGAAGAACCCAAGAAACAACTATAAACTAAAAAGGTGGTTGACCTAGAGTGCCATGTCCAGCACTACAATAGTAGCAGCTGATTTTTATGTTGCACTTTATGATTATAAAGCACTTTCTCATTTGATCCATACAACAAGCTTCTGAGATCGGTATTATCTTCATTTTACAGATGAGCAAACTGAGCCTTGGAAAGATCAAATGTCTTGCCTAAGGGGTTACACAGCCAGTAAGGGGTGAATCCAGAATGAAAAATCAAGCCCTTCCAACTCCAGGTCTAGAACTTGGTTGACTGCTTCAAGAAGTAAAAAAGCGATACACAGCAATTCCCTGAAAAGAATAAAAAGGGGTAGCCTGATGTCTACAAATGTAGGGGGCAAGACTGTGTTCTTGTCCATCATCTACTGCATTTACTTTGAGGCTCCAATCAATAGAGCAAGTAAGACAAGTGACCTAGAAATAACTGCACAATAAAGTAGGAAGGACAGAAGGTGGGCAGGGCAAAGTCAACTCAGACACGTCCAGCCTATCCCAGGAGATGAAAAGGAAGGCACATTCCATTATTTCTCTCAGAGCAAAGAAAGGGGTCTTCTACCCATCTACTCTCACGCCAGCTAATGATGCTAAAAAGAATGGCCTACTGCTTGGCCCAGATCTGCCCTGAGTTCTAAAAGAGAGATGGCCATCCCAAAAGAATAAGAAAGCTAACATTCCAAATCACTTAAAAATCAGTTATCCACAGACCCCCCAACAATTTACTACAATCTAGAAATGCTTAACATATTCATACAAGTTCACTGATCATTAAAGCTAGAAGCAACCTCATTTGGATAGGTGAAGAAATAAACAGAAGTTCCAAATGGTGACCTAACTTGCCCAACATTACACAATTAATGACGTGACCAGGACTAGAAACTGGGTCTTATGAATACTAGTCCTAAGCTCTTTCCCTGGAACCACACCTTCCACAAATTCTAAGCCAATTTCACAAATTAAGGGCCTACAGTTCCAGCTGCAGTATCGGACACTAGGGATACCAAGACAAAACACAACTTCCCTCATGGAGTTTCCATTCTAATGGAACATAGAATATGTCCAAAAACCATAGGATCATAGATTGAGAGCTAAAAGGGAACCATCCACTTCAACTCTGACACTGACAGGTTAAGTGACTTGCTCAGGGTCACACTGCTATTAAACATCAAAGGAAAGATTCAAACTCAGTTCTTCCTGATTTCCTGACTTCTAAGTTCTCCTCTTTTCACTACACCATGATGTGTTTTAAGTAAATACAAAAACATATACAAAGTAATTTCAGTGGGAGGGGATCACAACAGATTTTGTGTAAGAGGTAGGAGTTAGGGATTCCAAGTGCCCTAGATGAGGAGGAGGAGGAACTAATTATTCATAGATAATTCATACTTGCCAAAGAATAATTCCCTCTGACTTAATAGATAACCAGACTAATAGATAACAGGGGCCAAGAAGTGAATAGTTCATTCAACAAATCTCAGTTAAGATTCACTATGTGCCTGTAATAGGTACTGGAAATTTGGAAGCACATATTATTCCTGCCATTATATCACTGAACCTATTACCTTCCAGCAATCTTAGCCATATCAAGGTCAGAAGAGAGTTAAACTATAGGTATGATGTTTAACAGGCTCCTGTCAGTAACATTACTACTACCTTGCATTAATATAAAAACTTTTTTTCTGTGAATTCAAATTACTTTAACTTGACCTCATTTGTCTTTCTAACATCTCTGCATCCCTATTAAGAAGACAGCAAGGTATAGTGGAACAGATCTTTAGGCTGGGATTTGAGAGACATGATTCTTAGTCCCAGCTCTGCCACCACTGACATTTCATTTTATCTCTCCAGGCCTCAGTCTGCTCCTCTGTAAAATGGGTGGATTTGGATCGCTAAAACTCTGAGTCTTAGAAGAATAAAAGCAGGTACTAGAATCTCCACTTTACAGAGAAGCTGAAGAACACAGAGGTCATGTTTTTCTTGCATAAAATCATGTAGCCACTGAATCTTGGATCTAGGAATCGAAGACATCCTGCTTCTCCACAAAGAACCCATCTTCCATTAGGTCACACACAACAATATAATACAATCCAGTCTTCTCAACAATAAGAAAGTTGGAAATATAAGCAGCTTGGGGGATTCTCAGTCTTGGAAGAGAAAAAAGAGAATGAATTTTAGATAAATGAAGCACAAAGTGCCACATGACCCTAAGACCTGATTTTTAAGTTGGCTTCTTGAAATATCAGCTTCCACCAGGTATCTGTTCATTATGGAGTCATCTTAACCACACCTATTGGGTGATGGGTTCACTCTTTCTACTGACTCAGGCACTAAAAAATAATATTGTTCTCTACTCTGTTCCCATCTGAGTCACTTAGAACTGAAAAAAAAGAAGAAAGATAAAATTACCCCCACTTCTCTCCTGTACACTCTCCTCCACACAATGCAAACTGGCTTAATACCCTAAGCAGGTATTGTATAGGAGCAATTTCCATACTTTCGAGGGAATGGTCAACTTTGGCTACAACAACAAACATTTATACAAGACTCCATGGTTTATTAAATACTTTACTTACCCCTCCCCAAAACAAACAAACAAACAAACACCCTGTGATCCAGGTAGGGCACCTTTCAGAGATAAGAACACGGAGTCTCAAAGAGGTCAAATGACTCACCCAAAGTCACCTGGATGGTTAGGAGTAGAAGAGAGACTTGCACACAAGTCTCTTGACTCCCAATCCAGTGTTCTTTCCACCACACCACTCAGAGGAAGCAGCTAAATAAATTGCTTCTGAGGTTCCACAAATGAGATATTCTGAGTAGAGACCCAGTTTCATAGAGATCAATGACCCAGATCACAGAGTATTTTTCTTCACCTTGCCTAGCACAGATCTCTACATAAAAACTTACTAGTTCAAGTCACTAAAACTCCTAACACTTCCAGGTAAATCCATTATAGACCAAGAGTTCATTTTGGGGTCCCTATAAATCACTTACCTAGTCCTACTGTCTGCAGTAAAAACCAATGGACCTCACTACTGTAGTTAGATTCCCAGATCTGGTCAGGCTCAGGCCTGATTTACCCTTCCTAAAACAAAGATAGTTCATTCTCTCCCCGTTGCCACTAGAATGGTCTCTTTATACTCCTATCCCGGAAGGACTCTGAAGCCCAAGGGCCTATGGCATTACCCCCATGACCCTGGTAAATGTTGTTTTAATCAATAGTAAGTTCTTCAGAAACATTGCAAGGTGCCCTTCGTCCCCAAAGACAAACCAGGAAATAAAAGAGGAAGAACTGGAAGCCACCACACAGGATGGGCCCCCTAATCTGTGGGGCCTCCGGTAGTTCCTGGAGTCACAGGGTATGGAAGTGTAAGGAAGGCTGAAACTTCCTCTTATGTTGACTTGGGGAACTATAAATCTAGATTGATTGGTTCCCCTCCCCCCTCCTCCAAAAATTAAATTAATAAATAAAAACAGTATTTGAGGAATAAGGACAACCAAGGACAGGCAAGAGGTGAGAGCACCCTGTAAGAGGAACACCTTCTGGCTAGCCCCCGGAGCTTTCCAGGTGACATCTGGCCAGAGGCCACAGAGATCCTCCCTCTGGCCATTTGGTCTGGCCTGGGCTCAAAAACATCTCCCCCCAGCTCCCTGCCCTGGAAGCTCCAGGGTTACCAAAGGGCGGGCTGGCCGCCTGCCCTGCTCTCCTCCGAGGCTGCTCTGCCCACCCCACGGTCGCCCAAGCGTCTGCTCCATCCTCCAAGGACCCAAGTCCCCGAAGCTGAATCAGGAGCCCACACCTGCCTGCCCTTGGCCGCGGAGACCAGCTGCTCCCGGCCACCATCTCCGGGGCATCCTCGTCCCCTCCCGTCCTCTCCTCTCCTCTCCCTCCGGAGAAGACGGGCAAGTTCAGTAAGACGACAGCAACAGTAACAACAGGCTCCCGTCATAAATAAATTAGCACTACCTCCTGCCGACTTTTCGGGATGCCCAGGAGTGCCGGCAGCGGCGGGACGGACGGACGGACAGAGCTCGCGCCGGGCGGGGCTGACCGGGGCCGGGACTGCAACAGTTTCACTTAGCCCGCGTTTCCTCCTGGTCCCAGGTCCAGAGCTCTGGCGGCCGGAGGGAGGGCCGGGGGCGGGGAGGGGGTGCGGAGGGGAGGGGCCTGGCTGCGGTGCGGATCCCCTCCCTCCTTCCCTCCCTCCCTCCTCCCCGGCCCGGCCCCGGCGCGCGGCGGCGGACAAGGCTGGGCTCGGTGGGCCCGGCGGCCCGGCGTGGGGGCCCCTGGGGGGGCCGAGGCGGGCGGCGAAGGCCCTGCCTGGAGCCCTCAGAGCCCCGGCTCCGGGACGCACTCACCCGCGCAGTCCGGAGGCGCCTGCAGACGCCCCGCGGCCCCGGGCCCCCCAGCCCAGCCGGGCCCGGCCCCGGCCCCGGGCCTCCCTCCACCAGCGATCGGGCGCCGCGCCACAACTTCTGCCTCCGGAGAGAGCCGGGAGAGCAGCGCCGCCCCTGCCGGCCGCCCGCCCGCCCTCCTCCCTCCCCGCGCCGCAACTCGGCTCGGCTCGGCTCGGTACCGCTCGCCCGGCCGCTTTGGAAACTGTTTCCTCTGCCTCAGCCTGAGGAGCCCAGCCGAGCGCGCTCGGGAGTCCAGAAACCCGGCCTTACGCCGTCTCCGTAGCGTAGCCCTCCATAAGGGGTTCGGCAGCTACGGCGCGCCGGGAGCGAAAGCGGCTCTGTGAATCGCGCGCCGAGACTACAAGCCCCAGAAAGCTGGGGGGGCGGGTAGGCCAGAACGGAAGCTGGAGGCATGCTGGGAGTTGTAGTTGTTATGGCAGGTCGCCTTAGAAGTCCCCAGGTAGGGATGGATGTTCTCAATCAGGCTTCAGAGCTCAGGGTGCTCGAGTTGCTGATTGAGGGGCCGCGAAGCTGTCCGGGGCTGCACCTTGAGGACAAGAATGCGCGTAGTGGGATTGTGACTACATACCCCGGTATGCTCTTCGGTGGGGGGGGGTTCGAGGAGGTGGAGGACAGCCACAAGAGCCTCAGACTATTCCGAGGACCCTCCTGCCCATTTGCTCGAGCTCCAAAGACGCCCCCTCCACCTCCTTAGCCCCACGGAACCCCCTGCCTCCTCAGCGACCTGTACCTTTGTCCCAGGCCCAAGGACTTCCGTGCCTCTCAGTGCCACTCCATCCCCAGCCCCAAGGACCCCTCTGTCTCCTCAGAGCCGCCACATCCCCAGCCCCAAAAACCTGTACTGCTTCCTGAACTCCCCACGTCTCTCTGCACCTTTGCCCCAGCCTTAGGGACCCCCACCTCCTTAGCCCCCGCTAAGGGACCACCCCGCCTTCTCAATGCCCCCCAGACCCTCCTTCCCCCGTGGCATTAGCCCCAAGGATTCCCCCTGCCTTCACTGTGCCCACACATCCACAGCCCCCAAAACCCCCTTCCTCCTCAGTGTCCCCACATCCCCCTGCACCTTCGTCCCAGCTTCAGCGACCACGCTGCCTTTTCAATCCCCTTAGGCCCTCTTCCCCCTTCTCCTTAGCCTCAAGGATTCCCCCGCCTCCTCAGTGCTCTCACATTCCCTTGCCGGTTTACTCCAGCCCCAGGGATACCCTGCCTCCTCAGAAACTCCTCCCAGCCCCTCCTCAGCCTCCCTATTTTGCCTCCTCACACCTCCACCCCTTCTCCGAATTCTTCATAGGATCAATTTTTCTCAGTGTTCGTCTTTTGACCTTACCCAATACATATCTGCTTCTTTGAAACCCCTCATCTCCTCAGGGTCATTTTGCTTTTTCATTCTGCCTCCCCAGACCTTCTGAAGACTACTCCCTCGTTCCGTCTCAAACCCTTCTCAATCCCCGTCTGCCTTCTGTCTCAGCATCTTCAGAAGGAACACCTTAAACTTCATCATACTTCAAACTCCCCCCAGTTCCCATTTGATTCAGAACCTCTCCTAACTTTCTCGTTCTGCCTCTTCAGTCACCTCTCATCCTCTTTTTTAAAAAAAGTTTTTATTACTAACTAGAAAACCATTGAAAAACAAGCATTTACTATACAAAGAAGGCCGGAAAGGGGGATTGTGTATGGAATTGTGGATAGATTACTCACATCTTGGTTTTTTCATGCATATTAAATTTAACATTGTAGTGCCAACATTCTTCTTCTCTGAGAGAGGGGTAACAGACTAGAACAGGAGTGGAGAACCTGTGGCCTTGAGGCCTTTAATAAAAGGGATTTGTTCTGTGAAGTTTGGATTCAAAGGGCTGTGCTTGAGGACCTAGAGGGCCACATGCAGCCTCAAGGCTGCAGATTCCTCACCTCTGGGCTAGAAATATATCTATCTGCCCTTCTAAATAGTGCTGGTCCAAAGTTAGGATTGATTCAGAACAAAAAAGCCACTTTTTCTCTTAAGGGAGAGGGTATACCTAGCTTTGTCCTCCAGCTTACTGCCTTACTACCTAATGTAGGTTACATAAAAGACCATCACAAATGGCAAATAGTGAATAAACCCATTTATCCAAGCTGAGAGCAGACAGAAATCAGAGAAGTTATGCAGGTTAGAATATACCAGAAAATACACAGAGTGAATAAGCTCTTCTGGTAGAAGAGTGAATAAGCTCTTCAGTTCGACAAAGAGAGAGAGATCCTGATCTCATCCAAAAGGAAATTCTCTGAAGTCTCTAGAGAAGCAAACTGAAATCAGAGACATATTGAGGGGCCGCTTCTCTTATGTGTTGGTTAAAAAAAAAAAAGTCTCTCCTTCCTGGAGTTGGTCCCAAAGAGATTCCAGGAAGGAGACTCCAGTATTATCCTCAGACTCAAAGTCATTACTATCCACAAGGTAGAAGTTCCTAGAGGGAAGGGATGGCTGTTCCCTCAGACTTGGAAACTGTCCCCTCCAGGACTACTCACCCACTTCCCATTCCTATTGGAGGACCGGGGATAACCCATTAGAAAAAAAGTATTTGTTAAGGTGGCATAGAACATTCCCTCAAAGGTATGAAATACATTCTCTCACAAATACACACTGGAAGTCCATGGGGAAAATAGGCTGAAACAATGACAGGGACGCATGTGTGTAGTAACATTTGTGACCAAAGAGTAAACTCACAACCCTTGGTTACTAGGAGTCCTTTCTCGATTCCATAACCAACACTGTTTTCTGGTAAAAGGAGTTATGTTATTTAAAGCTTGCTCTGTCCCTTGAGTGGCTATCTTGCTGTATACACTTGGCTGGAGCTCTTTCACCATTAGACTGGTCCATTGCTTAAGTGGCCCGCTGCTTAATCAAACCATTGTCGAAGTTTCTTCTGCTATTTAAAGTCCCCAGAGGTATGGTTAGCTTATTCAGTTAGCCACTCACGATTTTTTTAACCCAATTAAAGAGGAGTTTGTATTGGAAAAAGGGATCACAAGATGCAAACAATCTTATTTACACATTTTAAAAAGGCAGGGATGTCTGCTGCCTTGATTGATTGAAGTGAGGTTGTAGAACTTCAGTGAAAGCTGGGTCAGTCGTTTCCTCTGGGCTCCCAGGGATCAGGGCCACCCAAGCTATTCTTTTCACAAGGGAGGAGGCAGCCCTGGCCTCCATTAGAGGACAATGAAATAGTAAACAGATACCTCAGTTTCCTCATCTGTAAAATGAGCTGGAGAAGAAAATGACAAAATCACTCCAGTATCTTTGACAAGAAAACCTCAAATGGGGTCATGAAGAATAGGACGCAGCTGAACAACAACAGCAACCCTAGGTCCAGAACCCAAGTCTTGACTCCTAGTCCAGATTTTCTTTCACTAAACCCCAAAACCTCAGACTAGAATCCTGGAATATTGCCCAAGTATAGAAAGGTTTGGGAGGGGAATTGAATTGGGAAGTCCTAGCAGCCTGAGGCCAAAGAGAAGAGTGAGTCCAAGTTACCTCTTTGTTTCTCTTCTGTTTTACCCCTCTGTTCCAATAATTCAATTAAACAGCCAGTCAATAATCGTTTGTTAAAGGCTTAGTACATGCTAGGCACTGTGCTAAAAATACTAGAGAATACTAAGATAGGCAGAAAGACAGTTCCTGCCCTTATGGGGGTCACCTTCTAATGGGGGAGACAAAATGCAGACAACTCTGTACATGCAAGATGTACACACACACACACACATACATACACAGTGTAAATGGGAGGTAATCTCATAATCTCAGAGGCACTGCCCTAGCAACCTCTTTAAAGAAACTGTTCCCAGTAGGATTTAAACTGAGCCAGGAAGGAAACCAGGGAAGCCCAGGAGGTAGATGTGAGGAGGGAGAGCATTCTAGGTATAAAGGACAGTCAGTGGAAAGGCAGAGACTCTTTTAAATGCTATTAAATAGTTATTTGAAGGTTTAAAGCTATTAAACATGCATTTAATAGGGGTCCACTACGTTCAATGATAAAAAGACAAAAAGGAAAAAAAAACCTCTCCCTGCCTTCAGGAAGCTTTCATTCCACTTGAGATACAACTTGTGAACAGAGAAGTCAATATAAGATAACTGGAGGAGGGAGAGAATGCTAACAACTAGAGGGATGAAGAAAGGTGTGCACTTGGAGGTGGCACATGAGCTGAACCTTGAAAGAAGCCAGGGATTCTTAGGGACAGAAGTGAGGAAGGACTGTTTTCCAGCTATGGGGGAACCTCCTGAGGTAGAATACTGAATCAGGGAACAGCCAGTGGGCAGGTTTGGCTGAGTCAGGATGTGAAAAGGGGACTGTCTAGAAAGATAGGGTAGAGTTAGACTGCTTGTGGCTGATTTATGTTGTTGACTTGACCCTATTCAAGAGTTTCAAGGCTGGAGAAACCATAACTCCTCATCCTGACCTTCCCTCCTCCCCCCCTTCCATACTCATATCCCTTCCTAATGCAGAGAAGCTGGTTAAACCAGACAAACCCTTCCTGAACTAGGAAGAAGCCTGGTAAGCTCACACAAAAATGACCTGTTGCTCATCTCTTACTCATAGGTTATTTCCAGGCATTCTCTCCATCTCAAATACCCTCCCTGGGCCAACACTCTCTGATCTTCCCCTATAAACCTACTCAAAACTCACCTCCTTTAAAAAGTCTTTCCTGAACTGGGGCTGTTTAGCTAATGGAAGAAAGACTATTAGAAAGACATGTTCTATTTGGCTCCAGAAAGCAGAATGAGGAGCTAGGAATTGAAGGGGAAAATGTAGGCTTGATTTAAAGAAA
This sequence comes from Vombatus ursinus, assembly GCF_900497805.2. NCBI lineage: Eukaryota > Metazoa > Chordata > Mammalia > Diprotodontia > Vombatidae > Vombatus > Vombatus ursinus. The sequence continues at coordinate 357,542 of NW_020954548.1, forward strand.
ATCTTCAACCAGAATTATCCAGAAGTAGAATGTGCTGCCTCAGAAAGCAGTGAGTACATCCTCATAGGATGCCTTTGACCTCTGTTGGAGGATGGCTGACCATTCATCAGCCGAGATTCTTTATTTATGCACAGGTTGAACTAAATGGCTACCAATTTCCCTTCCCACTCTGAAATTCTGTAGTTTTGTAATTAACTTTTTAAAATCACTGTTCTTTTTTTTTTCTCCAAGAGGACCTTAATCCATCAATAAGAAAAGATACCTTCTTTGGACTGAAGATATCTCTCACATACAAATATTATTGTTTTTACAAACATGTATAAATGCTGTTATCAGGGGAAATACAAATTCAAAACATTACTGAAATCGAAGTAGGTTTTTGTCATTGTGGGGTTTTTTTCCCAATCGATTGCTGTGTATAAGGGCACAAAGGAAAAAAAATGACATTAAAAACCTGTCCTCTTATTCAGAAGCGTTGGGAATCACTTATAATGTACAGGCGCTTTGGACTTGATCAGGAGATTTCACTTCCAAACCTGATTTACGTTTGTGTTTAGGGAGGGAATTTTCTTATTTTTTTTTTCATGAGTATGCCCTGAATGTCCCTTCAGCCTAGGAGCACCAGGAGGGCGGGGGCCAAGTCTCCTATGTCATTTCTCCAGAGGTGGAGCTCTGTGGACAGTGGTTGTTGAATCTTCAAGGTGGAAAGTGGAAGGAAACTTAGCCTAACAGGAAGTCAGGGCTCTAAGCCTCATCTCTGTCTCTTCATTCGACTTTGGTCAAATTACTTGCTCTCTTTGGACTCAGTTTTCTTCTGTGTACAATAAAGAGAGTTGAACTGGATAATCTCTCACGTCCCTTCCAGCTCTGATATTCTGTGGTCTGTAATCTGTAGCTTGGAAAGGATCCTGTAATCATAAAAAGTTTGCAAACAGGAAAATAGAAGTGCAGGAAGTCCAGGGTCTGGGCAGTCACAGGAAGGAAGCCTGGCTCTCTCCTTCTTTCTCATCCATGTGGTTCTTAGGACCTATCTTCCCACCCCTCCTCCCAGGGGTAAGAGGAATAGATAGGGTGGAGGGGAGGAAGGAAGGACTGGGGGAGGCTGAAGGCAGGATGACTGAGGGAGAAATCCCAGGGGTCAGAAGCTAGTGGCTGGCACCCATTCCCCCACCTACATTCTGACACCTCCCCCCTCAACTCCCAACCTTCATGCAAAAATTGCACGTCCATTTTACTGCTCAGCCTGTCCTAAGATCCTGGAGCTAGCAACAGCATCAATAACAATTATTTCAGGCTTTAAGGTTTGCAAAGCACTTTACAAAGTTATCTCATTTGATCCTCACAGCAACCTCATGAGGTAGATGCTATTATTATCCTCATTTTTACAGATGAGGAAACCAAGGATGAGTGACTTGCCCAAGGTCACACAGCTAGTAAGTATCTAGGACAGGATTTGAACTCAGATCTTCCTGTCTCTTAATCTGACACTCTATTCAATGCACTGGAATGAAGCTCTTAGATTCTCCTCACAGTCCTTCCCAGTGTGGGTAATAGCAGAGGAGGAAAGGAGTCGTCTTAATACCAGAAAGTGGCTACATCAGGGCCTAGAGACTGAGGGAAAGATTGCTCTGGGACTGCGTCTCACTCTTTTCTCAGTGGTTATTTGGCACCACCTAGTGTCAAAATACGAACTTGTGAAGAATGGTGGTCCTTTTTCAGAATTCTAATTTTGGGGAAATCAGTGCCTTTGATACTGTCCTACCACTAAGCCAACTGGGAAAGTACCACAAAACTCATGCCCTCTAATTAGCATCTTTTAGTTGTAAGTTTTTGTTTTGTTTTGGCTAGGCAGTGGGGTTAAGTATCTTGCCCAGGGACACGCAGCTAGTGAGTGTTATGTGTCTGAGGTCGGATTTGAACTCAGGTTCTCCTGAGTGGTGCTCTATCAACTGTGCCACCTAGCTGCCCCAATCAACATCTTTTTTTTTAATTTTTTTTTTTTAAGGCAATTGGGATTAAGTGACTTGCCTAGGGTCACACAGCTAGTAAGTGACAAGTATTTGGTCTGAGGCCGGATTTGAACTCAGGTACTCCTGACTTCAGGGCCAGTGCTCTATCCACTGCGCCACCGAGATGCCCCCCAATCAACATCTTTTAAAAAGCAACTACTGGTCATAGAGCCCCGCAATCTCTGAAGAAGTGACATAGGAGACCTATCCCTATCCTCAGTGTCCCCAGACTGATGAGGGAGATGGGCATGTTCATGGGAGGAAAAATTAAGAAAATTTCCTCTCCAAACACAAATCGATTTTTAAAGATAAATTTGATTGAGTGAGGATCTCTAGTGGAGAAAGATCTTGGGGAGAGACTTCAGGACTGTGGTAGCAGAGACCATAGCAAATGACCTTGTGGGCAAAAAAACAAAGACGTCAGGTTTTAAGCTCCATAGATGGGGACCCAGGACACTTCAAATCCATTGGAAATATGTCATCTAATAGCTTCCTTTTTTTTTTTTTAAATTTTAGGTTTTTGTTTTTACTTGACCTGTACTTCCAAACGTGTCCTTTCCTCCTTGTTATCATCTTTTCCTTTATAAAAACTACAAAAAGTAAGTAAAATTGTTCAACAATCAAGTCTGACAGTATATGCAAAGTTCCGCAATCATAGTTCTCTACCTCTCAAAGAAGTTTTTTATCTCATCTCTAGGTTTAAGCCTGGTTATTATAATTATACAGATTCAGTTGGGGGTTTTGCTATTTTTTAATATATTTACATTGTTGCAGTCATTATATAGATTATTTTCCTAGTTCTAGTTACTTTATTCTGTATCAGTTCAAGTAAGTCTTCCCATGCTTATTTGAAGATTTCATATTCATTCTTTCTTTTTTTTTTCTTTTTTTTCATTATTTCTTATAGCACAATAATATTGTGTTACATTCATGTGCCACAATTTAGCTATTCCACAATCAATGGGCATCTATCTTGTTTCAAGATCTTTGCTACTATAGAAAGTGTTGCCATGGAACTTTTCTATCTTTGATCTCCTTGTTGCACATTCCTAGCAGTGGGATTGTGTGATCAAAGGACACAGACATTTTAGTTGCTTTTTTAAAAAGCATAATTCTAAATTGTTTTTACAGAATTTTTGAACCAATTCACAGCTCTTCAAACAGTGAATTAGTGTGCCTGTATTTCCATAGCACCCCTAACATCAATTATTTCCTTCTTTGCTCATATTTGCCAATTTTCTGGATGTAAGGTAATACCTCACCATTGTTTTGGTTTATATTTTTCTTGTTATTAGTTATTTGGCACAGTCTTTCAGACATACAGTAGTATCTGGGCAGTAGCAATTCCTCAATTACTTTGCCTATGGTACAGTTGTGGCCTTCCAGGCCTACCCAGAACCCCCATGCCAGAACTAGACCCCCAAGGTCCAGCTAGTTAACACCATACTCCTATTCCCAAAAATCTCAGCATTAGAAAGAGCTTTAGAGCACTGAAATAGGATTCAGAAAATCTTGGTTTGAATCCTGCTGGTGAATGGTTAGCCATGTAAGTCATTCTCTGAATTTTAATTTCCTTTTTCATACAAAGCTGGTACTATCATTGCCTACCTCATGGACTTGTTAGAAAAGCACTTTCTAAACCTTTAAAAAAAAAACTATAGGACTATAAATTGTCACTCTTATCGTTTGTAATCCATGCTTGGGCCAGTGTGCCCATCCTTGAGAAATGGTTAAGACAACCTCAACTCAAAGACCTCCAGAAATAGATAACTCACTACCTCCTGAGGTAGCTCATCCCACATTTGAATGACTCTAATTGTAAGGAAATTCTTTCTTAAAGTGAAACATAATGAAGTATAACATATGTATGGGGGTAGACCAACCTCACTTGTTGATGGCTTCTCAGTCTGCTACTTGACTCCTTAACATTTTCATCCTCATCATCCTGATTTCCAGGGCAATTCAGAGATATGTTTAGATATTTTCTCATTAATTATTAAAATTGCAACCTTGTTCTCATTTATCAGTGAGTTCAGAGCCCCTATCCAAATTTATTAGATGTTACTTAGTAAATTAGAGAAACCTCTTTTCTCTTAAGCAGTTGCTCATTTCTTTCTATATATCAAAACCTTTCATCCCCATAGATTAACAACATTAAAGTTATTTGCTATACAGTTTATTAACAATGCAATCAATCATAATACAATGGTAAAAATTATCAATGACAATATCTTGCTTGTGAGATAGTCAGTTATCTTTAACCATTACTCTACTTAGAGATGACTTTTTACTTCTGATCTTGACTTTCAAGTAGTTCAATAATTCTTAAATTATCTCTCCTTGATCTATTTTCCAAGTCAGTTGTTTTTCCTATGAGACAGTTCACATTTTCTTCTATTTGTTTTTCAATCTTTTGACTTTGTTTTATTGTTTCTTCATGTCTCATGGAGTCATTAGCTTCCACTTGACCAATTCTAATTTTTAAGGAGTTATTTATTTATTTAGTGAGGCTTTATACTTCTTTTATCATTTGACCAATTTAGATTTTTAAGGAGTTATTTTCTTCAATATTCCAGCCTCTTATTTGTCATTCAAAATGAAAAATGCTGTATGACTCAAACTGGATCTTTTTAATATGTGATTTGCTGGAAAGATTCTTTTTTTCACTGAAGCTCACATTTGACATTTCTAGGTGAGTTAAATTTTGTATCCTCTGACAGTATTTTGTGGATTTTATCAAACTGTACTTTGCTCTCTGTTTTTAAAGTGTTTTTCCCCCACTTAATAGTATTTTATTTTTTCCAATTATATGGAAAGATAGTTTTCAATAGTCTTTTTTATAAGATTTTGAATTCCATATCTTTCTCCCTCCCTCCTCTCTTTCCCCCTCTCCCCAAGATTTGCAAGCAGTCTGTTAAAGGTTATCATATTAAAGGTATATAAAGATACAATCATATTAAACATATTTCCTCATTAGTCATGTTGTGAATGAAGAATTAGAACAAAAGGGAAAAACCACAGGAAAGAAAAAAAAATGAAAATAGTATGCTTCAATTTGCATTCAGACTCCACAGTTCTTACTCTGAATGTGGATAGCGTTTTCCATCATGAGTCTTTTGGAATTTTCTTGGATCACTGTATTGCTAAGAAGAACACAGTCTATCATAGTTGATCGTTGTACAATGTTGCTATTACTCTGTACAGTGTTCTCCTGGTTCTTCTCACTTCACTCAGCATCAATTCATGTAAGTCTTTCTAGGTTTTTCTGAAATCCATTTTGCTCATCACAAAAAAAGATAGCTGAAAACTGCCTGTTCATCTCCTTTGACTATATCAATTGGGGAATGACTTGTTCTCTTATAAATTTGACTCAGTTCTCTATATGTTTTAGAAATGAAGCCTTTTTCAGGCTGTAAAAAAAAATTGTTTCCGAGTTTTCTGCTTCCCTTCTAATCTTGGTTGCATTGGCTTTGTTTGTGCAAAACCTCTTTAACTTAGTGTAATCAAAATTATCCATTTTGCATTTCTTAATGTTCTCTATCTCTTGTTTGGTCATAAATCCTTCCCTTCTCCATAGATCTGACAGGTAAATTATTCCTTGCTCTCCTAATTTGCTTATGACATCAACCTTTATGTCTAAATCATCTACCCATTTTGACCTTATCTTGGTATACAGTGTGAGATACTGGTCTATGCCTAGTTTCTGCTATCCAGTTTTCTGAGCAGGTTTTGTCAAATAGTGACAGAAGCTGGAGTTTTTGGGTTTATTAAACAGTAGACTACTATAGTCATTGACTACTGTGTCTTGTGTACCTAACCCATTCTACTGATCCACCTCTCTATTTCTTAGTACCAAATAGTTTTGATGATTGCCACTTTATAATATAGTTTTAGATCTGGTATGGCTAGGGTATCTACCTTTGCATTTATTTTTCATTAATTCCCTTGATATTCTTGAGCTTTTGTTCTTCCAGATGAATTGTATTATTTTTTCTAACTCTATAGAATAATTTTTTGGTAGTTTGATTGGTATGGCACTGAATAAGTAAATTAATTTAGATAGAATTGTTGTTTTTATTATATTAGCTTGGCCTACCCATGAGCAGGTGATATTTTTCCAATTGTTTAGATATGTGAAATGTGTTTTGTAATTGTATTCATATAGTTCTTAGGTTTGGCTTGGCAGATAGACTTCCAAATATTTTGTGTTGTCTACAGTTATTTTAAATGGAATTTCTCCTTCTATCTCTTGCTGCTAGATTATGTTGGTAATATCTAGAAATATGGGTTTATTTTTTATCCTTTACATTTTGCTAAAGTTGCTAATTATTTCAGGTAGTTTTTCAGTTGATTCTCTAGGATTTTCTAAGTATACCATCATATCATCTGCAAAGAATGATGGTTTTGTTTCCTCATTGCCTATTTTAATTCCTTCAATTTCTTTTTCTTCTTTTGTTGCTAAAACTAACATTTTTCGTACAATATTAAATAATAATGGTGATAATGGACATCCTTGTTTCATCCCTGATCTTATTGGGAAAGATTCTAGCTTATCCCCATTACATATAATGTTCACTGATGGTTTTAGATAGGTACTGCTTATCGTTTTAAGGAAAACTCCATTTATTCCTATACTCTTTAGCGTTTTAAATAAGAATAGGTGCTGTATTTTGTCAAAGGCTTTTTCTCCATCTTTAGTTTTGTTACTGATATGGTCAATTATGCTGATAATTTTCCTAATATTGAATCAGTCCTGCATTCCTGGTATAAATCCCACCTGATCATAGTGTATTATCCTCATGACAAACTGTTATAATCTCTTTATTAATATTTTATTTAAAGTTTTTACATCAATATTCATTAGGGAAATTAGTTTATACTTTTCTTTCTCTGTTTTGGCTATTCCTGGTTTACGTATCAGCACCATATTTGTGTCATAAAAGGAATTTGGTAGGACTCCACCTATTTTTCCTAATAGCTTATATAATATTGGAATTAATTGTTCTCTAAATGTTTGGTAGAATTCACTTGTAAATCCATCTAGCCCCGGAGAGTTTTGCTTAGGGAGTTTCATTGATGGCTTGTTCAATTTCTTTTTCTAAAATGGGGCTATTTAAGTATTTTATTTCCTCTTCTGCTAATCTGGGCAACTTATATTTTTGTAAATATTCATCTATTTCACTTAAATTGTCAGGTTTATTGGCACACAGTTGGGCAAAATAACTCCTAATTATTGCTTTATTTTCCTCTTCATTGGTGGTGAATTCACCCTTTTCATTTTTGATACTGGTAATTTGGTTTTCTTTCTTTTTTTTTTTAATAAAATTAAGCAAAGATTTATCTATTTTGTTGATTTTTCCCATAAAACCAGAACAAATAGTTTTATTTATTAGTTCCGTAGTTTTCTTACTTTCAATTTTATTAATCTCTCCTTCCTTTGATTTTTGGAATTTCTAATTTGGTATGTAATTGGGGATTTTTAATTCATTCTTTTTATAGCTTTTTTAGTTGCATGCCCAATTCATTGATCTCCTTTCCCTATTTTATTCATGTAAGCATTTAGAGATATAAAATTTTCCCCAAGTACTGCTTTGTCTGTATCCCATAAATTTTGGTATGTTATCTCATTATTGTCATTCTCTTTGATGAAATTATTAATTGTTTCTATGATTTGTTGTTTGACCCATTCATTCTTTAGGATTAGATTATTTAATTTCCAATTAATTTTTAATCTATCTTTCCATGTCCCTTTATTGCATATAATTTTCATTGCATCATGATCTGAAAAGGATGCATTTAATATTTCTGCCTTTCTGCATTTTATTGTGAAGTTTTTATGCCCTGATAACATGGTCGATTTTTGTGTAGGTGCCATGTATCACTAAGAAAAAGTTATATTCCTTTTTATCCCCATTCAATTTTCTCCAGAGGTCTATCATACCTAGCTTTTCTAAAATTCTATTCACCTCCTTAACTTCTTTCTTGTTTATTTTGTGTATTTATCTAGTTCTGAGAGGAGAAGGTTGAGAGGATTTGGATGCTATACCATTTGGTACATATATTAGTATTGATATTCATTGTCTATAGTACTTTTTTTTTAGCAAGATGTAGTTTCCTTTCTTATCTCTTTTAATTAGATCTATTTTTGTTTTTGCTTTGTCTGAGATCAGGATTGCTTTTTTTTTTTACTTCAGCTGAAGCATAATATATTCTCTTCTGGTCTTTTACCTTTACTCCGTGTATGTCTCTCTGCTTTAAATGTGTTTCTTGTAAACAATTTATTATAGGATTCTGGTTTTTAATCCACTCTGTTATTTGCTTTCATTTTATGGGAGAGTTCATCCCATTCTCATTCACAGTTATGATTACTAACTGTGTATTTCTCTTCATCCTATTTCTCCCTCTGTTTATATTTTTCTCTCTCTTTTCACCCTGTTCCTCCTCACCAGTGTTTTGCTTCTGACCACCACCCCCTCAATCTGCTCTCCCTTCTATCAGCCCCCCTCTTTTTTTTCCCTTTACCCTCCTATCTCCCTGTAGAGTAAGACAAATTTCTATACCCAACTGAGTATGTGTGTTATACCCTCTTTGAGCCAAATCCAATGAGAGTAAGGTTCAAACAATGTTCACCCCTTCCCTTCTTTCCCTCTATGTAATAGGTCTTTTGTGTCTCTTCATGTGATGTAATTTACCCTCTTCTGCCTCCCCCTTTCCTCTTCTCCCAATACAATCCTTTTTTTCACCCCTTAATTGTTTTTATATTATCACATCTAAGTCAACTTATATCCACACCCTCTGTCTATGTATACCCCTTCTAACTGCCCTAATAGAGATACAGTTCTCAAGAGTTACAAGTATCATCTTCCCATGTAGGCATGTAAACAGTTTAACTTTATTGAATAACATGGTGGGTTTTTTTTTCTTTCCTGTTTACCTTTTTATCCTTGTCAAGTCTTGAATTTGAAGATCAAATTTTCTGCTCAGCTCTGGTCTTTTCATCAGGAAATTTTGAAAGTCCCCTATTTCACTGAATGTCTGTCTCTTCCTATGAAAGATTATGCTCAATTTTGCTGGGTAGTTGATTCTTGGTTGTAGTCTAAGCTCCTTTGCCTTCCAGAATATCATATTCCAAGTTCTCTGATCCTTTAATGTAGAAACTGCTAAGTTCTGTGTAATCCTGACTGTGGCTTCTTTATATTTGAATTGTTTCTTTCTGGCTGCTTGCTGTATTTTCTCCTTGACCTGATAATTCTGGAATTTGGCTATAATATTCCTTGGAGTTTTCATTCGGGAATCTCTTTTAGGAGGTGATAAGTGGATTCTTTCAATTACTATTTTGCCTTCTGATTCTAGGATATCAGGGCAGTTTTCCTTGATAATTTCTTAAAAGATGATGTCCAGGCTCTTCATGGCTTTCAGTTAGCTTTTGTAATTCCTTTTCCATTTGACCAATTCTACTTTTTAAGGAATTTTTTTTTCCATTTAGCCAATTCTATTTTTCTTTTTATGTGTGTGTGTGTGTGTGTATGTGTGTGTGTGTATATATATCTATATATCTATATATATATATATAGATAGATATATATATGAGGCAATTGGGGTTAAGTGACTTGCCCAGTCACACAGCTAGTGAGTGTTACGTGTCTGAGGTCGGATTTGAACTAAGGTCCTCCTGACTCCTGGTCCGGTGCTCTATCCACTGCACCATCTAGCTGCCCCCCCAATTCTATTTTTCAAGGAGTTGTTTTCTTCAATCAATTTTTGTCCTTCTTTCTCCAAACTGTTAACTCTCTTTTGTATAACTGTCATTTCTTTTCCCAATTTTTTTCTGCCTCTCTTATTTGATTTTTAAAATCCTTTTTGAGTTTTTCCAAGAAACCCTTTTGGGCTTGAGACCAATTCATATTCCCATTTGAGGTTTCACATATAGGGCATTTTTGACATTGTTGTCCTCTTCTGAGTTTGTCACCTCTTCACTGTCACCATAGTAGCTTTCTATGGTCAGGGTTCTTTTCTGTTTTTTACTCATTTTTTAGCCTATTTCATTACTTTTAAAGTTGAGCTCTGCTCCTGGGCCACTGTCCCAAGCTTCTTGTGCTGGGGGCCAGGGGCCTGTTCTCTGGCTTTCTGCACCAGGGCTTTGGGTGCTGGTGGCTTGCCCATTGTGTTGGGGTGGCCTGGCCTAGTCACACTTGTTGTACTGGGATTTCCCAGGCTAGCAGTTCACCTTCTGTGCTGGGGCTGGAGGCCTCACAGCTGGCTTCCTGTGTCACTGGCCTGCTGAGCCAGGACTGAGGGGCCTCAGTTGTTGATCTGTGCTGTGGCTAAGAGCCTCCCTCTCACTTGCCTAAACATTGTCTGCACTGGGCTGTGCTCCTCTTCTACTCAAGTGAGTCAGACCTTTCCTGAAGTCTTTCTACATTATCTTAAGCTGGGAAGTTGTTTCACTCCATCTTTTCATAGGTTCTGTTGCTCCAGAATCCATTTAGAGGCTTGATTTAAAGCTGTTTCCAAGGGAAACTAAGGAGAGCTCAGGCAGCATCCTGGCTTTTCTTTGCCATCTTGGCTCCACCCTGTTTTTAAAGTTTTTGAGAAATTTTATTGCTTGATATTTTGAAATATGGTATTCAAATTATTTGTTTCTTCAGTTTTTTATAGGACAGGAATAATTCCCAGTTGTCTCATAAACCCTTTCTTCTAGCTCCATTACCTTAATTTTTTTTCTCCTTTGATACAGAGCTATGATGTATTGGGCTCTCAGTGTAGACTCTCTCCACTCATGTAGACTGGCAACTTACTGGTAACTGATAGTGTTAGCACATTGTCTGGGATACTGAGAGGTTAAGTGACTTGCCCATGGTTACAAAGTTAGTACATATCAGAGGGGACTTGAATCCATGCCTTCCTGACTGTATAGCTGGCTTTCTAATCACCACGCCATGCTACCTCTCACCTTAATTTGTAGATAATCTTCTGGTGGTTTGATTTTTAAAATTTCTTCTTCATGTCTGCATTTTTGTCTTCCACTAGGTCATTCTTTTCCTCAGAGAATATACCATTAAAATATTCCACTTACTGTTCTAAGCTATCAAGTTTTATGCACTCCCCCCTTTTTTTTAGTTCTTTCACTGACTTTATAACTTTTTATTCAAGCCAGATCTTTCTTCATTTCTTTTATTGAGCTTCTTAACTGCCCTACAGGTTCTTATGACAGATCTATATTTTTGCTTTGGAATGTCTTATTGTTGTGTTTGTGTGTGTGTGTGTGTGTGTGTGTGTGTGTGTGTGTGTGTCCTTCTGAAGATTTCTCACTTTCTCTTACTTTCCTTCCCTACCCCATATTTATTCACCATGTGGGGACAAATACTAGAATTTCCATGTACAAAGAACAAAAAAGAGGATTGTATATGAAACCATGAATCTCTATTACATTCAGTTTACTTTTTTTTAGGTGAATAATAGATCCAACATTCATTTTGAAACTGTCTTGCTCATTTGTAACTACAGCTGAACTTTTTTCTGTTCTCTTCTGTGCATTTTTAAATGCACAAAAGCATTTAAAATGCTTCAGTGACTACATTTTCTTTCCCTTTTTTTTTGACATCACTATCACTTGTCCCCTTCTGTCTGCCAAATCATTCCCCCTTAAAAAACAAACAAACAACCCCTCTCCCTTGTAACAAGTAAGCATAGTCAAGCAAAACAAATCCACACATTGTTCCTGTTTGACAATGTTCGTCTCATCTCTCATGCAAAGTGCATCACAATTCTGTCAGGTGAAGAGAATCACAGTGGTCTGTGATTCTGGAGTCTTTCACTATTGTTTTTCTTTACAGTGTTGTAGTCATCGTACAAATGATCATTTTGCTTCTGCTCACTTCACTTTGTATCAGTTCCTCTAAGGATTCCCACTTATCTCTGAATTCACCCCTTTACCAATGCTTATGAAATGAAATTTCATTATATTCATATACTATAGTTCATTCAGCCATTTACCAATTGAGGGGCACCCCCTTAGTTCTTTGTTATAATTTTTAAAAAAACCGTTATGTCTTTTTGTACATTGGGATCGTTTTCCTTTTTCTTTGATCACTTTGGACATATGTGCCTAGTAGTTGTTTCACTGGGTCAAAGGGTATGTATGCACAGGTTAGTGCCTTTTGGTCCTTTATTCCAAAGTGCTTCGCAGAATGTTTGGACCAATTTGTAGCTTCACCAAAAGTGCATTAGTATGATTGCCTCTTGAAGCTCCTCTAAGAATTGTCATTTTCCTTTTTCCTTTATCATCATCTTTGCCGATCTAATGGGTGTGAGGTGGAACCTCAGAATTGTTTTAATTTATATTTCTTAGGGGAGGAGGGGAAGCTGGAGGCAAATGATAGTGATAAAAAATAAGGAAGAACTGAAACATTTAAAAACATACAGAAAAGAACTTAGAGGATGATGAACAAGGGCGGCTTCGATTTTATGTATTTTTTTTTCCTTTTTAGGCAATTGGGGTTAAGTGACTTGCCCAGGGTGACACAGCTGTAAGTGTCAAGTGTTTGGTCTGAGGCTGGATTCCAACTCAGGTCCTCTTGACCTCAGAGCCAGTGCTTTATCCACTGCGCCACCTAGCTGCCCCTGAGGACAGCTTTGAAACTAACACTGAATCTACTACTTTTTTTTTTAAAGTGAGCTGTGCATAATAGAAATTTGGAGTTATACACATAATCCTTTTTTTTGTTTGTTTTTGTTATTGCCTATGGAAATATTCATATTACTTAGTGCTTGCAAAGTTCAGAATGGCAAAAAATTATTTTAAAATAGAATAAGAATCCATTCTAGACAAAACAATTTGCATTTCTTGTTATTAGTGATTTTAAGCATTTTTATATAGCTGTTGATAGCTTAAATTTCTTCCCTTGAGAAGGTGATTCATGCCCTTTGGTCATTTATATATTGGAGAATGACTCTTGTTTATATATATTTTTTATTAGTTCCATGTATATACATACATATTATGAGAGACACTAATTATAAAGATTTTTTTCCTGCCTGTTACCCTTCTCATTTTAACTGCATTGATTTTTATACAGAAGCTTTTTAATTTTAAGTAGTCAAGATTGCTCATTTTATTTCCTGCAAACCTATCTGCTGTTTAGTCAAGAACTCTCCCTCTATTGTGAAAAATACCTCTTTCCCTGCTCCTCTAATTTGTTTATGTTGATTATGATGTGACCTTTTATATCTAGGTCATGTATCAATCTGGTGCTTATTTTGCTATATAGTATGAAGTGTTGGTCTAAATCTAATTTCTGCTAGACTCCTTTCTAGTTTTCCCAGGAGTTTTTGTTATTTAGATTTTACTCTACTAGTTGGAATTTGGAGTTTACTGAACTATGCTACCAAACTATGTTAATGTAACACCCCGTTAAAACAATTAGCTCATTTAAGCCTACAGTCAAAATTATAATCTGTAATGTCCATGTGGTTCCCTCTTCTTTGGCTTTAGGGAATTTTAGATGAAAAGTTATGAATTTAATCAAAATCACTATGAATCCTTGGTTAGGAAAATTCCTAACATTTAGGGAAAGGTTGGGCTTTCTGCCTAACTTTACATTTATATCTCTCTCTAGTCAACCTCTTACTTCTTTGTTCTGGGGGTAAAATTTGGGGGGTTTGCTGGAATTGATTGGGTAACAAAAAGCCAGATTATATTATAATGTCTGTGCACAAAAAGACACTGGGAAGGGAATTTGAGGGGGAAAGAACAAACCTCTTTTGGAACTTTCTTCAGGTTTGGTCTTCTCCGAGATACCTGTAGAGTCAAACCCTCCTCAATGTCTCTCTTCTCTTCCATATCTTAGTCTTATCTTTCCTCCTCAGGGATGTGTTAGAGCACCACAGCTGGTTCAATTATTTGAACAAATATAGTTTTTTAGTTTGATAACTTATAGATGACTCCTGCAAAAATTCCTCCCTTTTTTCCTTTTCTTCCTTCCTTCCTTCTTTATCTGCTAATTCATGCTAACAGCAGATCCCACTGGGAGAATCCTAGGATTTTTAAAGGGGGCACATGGGAGCAGGTTTAGATGTTTCTAATAGCTGCCTTTGGTGGCATGGAGGTGGGGTGGAATCCCCTCTACCTCTATTAAATCTTGGCTAATAATTCAAGTTAAGGTATCATTTTTTCACCTACATGCAAGATAAGATTACTCCAATATCAAAATGTCTGCTTTGTCTGTAAGGTAATAGGCTCACAGAACACAAAATGTCAGAAATGGAAGGGCCTTTAGAAATCATAGAAAATGAAAGAGGTACCACAAAATTGGAGGACAAATGTTTTTACTTGTAAAAAAAAAGGAAGAGAACAGTCTTCAAACTATATTTCAGTGAGCTTGGTTTCAGTCCTAGAAAATTTCTTGAAATTATCATTAAAGAGATGGTTGGAGAATAACTAGAAAGTTATGATTATAAACAGCTAGCATGATTTCAAGAACAAGTCATGGGAAACTAACATCATTTCTTTTTTTGACAGGATTACTAAACATGTAGAGAAGAAGTCTATGAATATAGTTTGCCTATATTTTAGCAAAGCTTGTGATAAAGTACCTCATACTATTCTTCTGGAAATTGAGAGTTGTGCTTACATGATAACACATCAGATGGATTTAGAACTTGTGGGTGGCCGCAGTTCCGTATTCTGAAGCTACACTGCCCTAACCTCTCTGGTGACCTACAATTTTACATCTCCAATTGCCTTTCAGATATCTCAAACTTGATATCAAATGGAAGGCATCTTAATGTCAGTGTGTCCAAAACAGAACTGATCACCTTTCTCCCTCAACCCCTCCCCCACTTCCTAATTTCCCTGCTCCTGTTAAGAGCACTAGCTTTGCCTCCTCACTCTCTCAGCCTCCATATCTAATATGTTGTCAAGCCCTGTCAAGGTATTGATTTCAGTTTTGTTAATATCTCTTGAATACATCCCCTTTTTTCTTCTGACACTGCCAACACCCTGGTGTAGTCTTCATCACATCACACCCGGACTATTGCATTAGCCTGCTAGTGGCTTTCTCTGTCTCAAGTCTGCTCATTCCCATCCTTCCTCCCTTCAGCCACCAAAGTGATTTTCCTGACCATGTCATTCCCCTACTTAAAACAAAACAAAATAAAACCAAAAAACTCCAGTAGCTCCCTGTAGTCTCCAGGATCAAGTACAAAATCCTCTGGCTTTCAAAGCCCTTCATAATCTAGTCTCCTCCTACCTTTTCAATCTTCAATTCTTCAAACCAGTGGCACAGGCCTCCTTGTTGTTCCACAAATAAGACAGTCCATCTCTCAGCTTCATGGATTTTCACTGATTGGCTCCCATGCCTGGAAAGCTCTTCATACTCATCTTTGCCTACTAGCTTCCCTGGCTTCAAGTCCCAACTAAAATCTCATCTTCTATAATAAGCTTTCCCCAAGCCATCTTAATTCTAGTGCCTTCCCTCTCAATCATTCCCCACTTATCCTGTATATAGTTTGTTTGTATATATTTGTTTGCTTGTTTTCTCCATTAAATTGTAAGCTTCTTGAGGGTAGGGACTGTCTTTTGCTTTTTTTTTTTTTGCATCCCTAGCACTCAGTACTGTGTCTGGCACATAGTAGGTACTTAATGTTTATTGACTAACAATATCAACATGGCTGAAGGTCTCCAGTAGAGTATCCTGGCCCTGTGCTGTTTAACATTTTTATCAGTGTATTAGATAAAGGTATAATAGTTCTTTAAGTTTGTAAATGACCCAAAGTTGGGAGGGACGGTTAACACCTTTGAAGAAAGTCAGGATCAGGAAGGATGACAAATAGACCAATTGGGCTGAATCCAATAAGATGAAATCCAATGGGATAAATGTAGTCTTGCCCTTGGGTACAAAACTATCAACTCTAAAAATATAAAATGGGACAGGCATGGATAGATAGCAGTTCTGAAAAGGATCTGGGGGTTTTAGTGGCCAGCAAGCTCAATGAGTAAGCACTGAAATGGAGCGGCCAAAACAAACCAAAAAAACAGCTAATATAATTCCACTGTATTTTAGTCTATCAGACCTCATCTGTATTAGTTTGTCAGTTCTGGGCATCACAGTTTAAGGACATTGATAAACTGAAGTGTTCGGAGAAGGGCAAACAGGATGGTGAAGGGCCCCAAGTTCATGACATATTACTATCAGTTGAAGGAGTGGTTATGTTTAACTGGGAGAAAAGAAGACTCAGGGGGATGTGATAGCTGTCTACAAATACTTGAGGGGCTGTTACGAAGCAATCATTCTTTAACAACATGCCTCTCAGAGGCCCACCAACTGAAGGATTCTGCAGCTGAAGGAATAAAGCCATACTATGAGGGACAGGAGATATGGCACTTCCCAGGTCGCCATTATATTACTGACTGTTGTTCTGAAATCAATGAGGCAGATCTGAAGTGAATGGAGAATATTTGTTCAGTCTGGGGCAGGGGTGGGGAACCTGTGGCCTTTATTTGTTCTGTGAAATTTGGATTCAGTCAAAGGGCTGCACTTGAAGACCTAGAGGCCCACATGTGGCCTTGAGGCCACTGGGGGTGTGGGGGGGAGGAGGGGGGTATCTTTATCTTCTGGGAAAGGCTGTCCTGACACAACAGCTGTGTGACCCTGGGCACATCATTCCACCTCCCAGCCTCAGTTTCCTTTCTCAAGTGTAAAACAGGGATCATAAGAGTACCTCCCTCCCAGGACTGCTGTGAGAATTAAATGAGATGATATAGGTAAAGTCCTTTGCAAACCTCAAAATACTATATGTGTTAGCTACTTGAATGTTTTGTATGTTTCCCAAGTTTGTTCATGCAGGCCTAAGTCCTTATGTGTTTCAGTGGTAGTTGAAATAAAAGCTATCCCAAACTTGATACCCCTATTTGTACATTAAGCACTTTTGGAGGAGGGGATTTTGTTACTTAGTTGGAGAGACCTAGACACGAACCACACCTAAGCTTTATTTAGGAGATTTCTCTGAGATTTTGCTTCAAGGGTCCACGTGACCCTAAGTCTCTTAGGAGGCCCCTGGGCTTAAAGTCATGCTTCACTGTGGGTGGAGGTGACCCAAGGGTCTTCAAGGCCATGCCAGTAGAGTACCAGCCTTGGCAGGTCTTATGTAACTGGAAACACTTCTGGTATGGATAGTGTTCTTGCAAGAAAGAAAGGTATTGTCTTCCAGTACTGTTACAAACAGAAATATCTGTCAAGGGCACTAAGGGAGGGGTGGTGAAGATGAGGAAAGAAATAATTGGCCCAGATGAGGAGTTCTTAACCTTTTTGTGTGCTGGACCCCTTTGGCAGTCTGGTGAAGCCTATGGACCTTTTCTCTGAATATGTTTTAAAATGGTTTTTCTCTAATTCACTTTAGACTGATTCAAGATGTAATCTGAACATTGCTTTTCTCAAGAAGTTATGCATTTTAGTTGATGTGCTAAAAGCAATCAAAACATTAAGTGTAGAACCAAAACATGTTTTCAAAATTAAAATACTTGTGACCATAAAAAATGTGTCACATGGATTTGTGATCCAGTTACCCTTTATTGAAATTGGTTTCAGTGAGAGCCCCAGTTGCATTAGATTTAACAAACATCATACCTGTGGCTTCAACATAAAAATCACCATATTGGGTCTGACATGTTCCATCCAGATCAACTGTCTCATATAGGGACTTAAAAACTTTTTTCCCTACTCATAGTTTATTCTACATCACTTTGGTTATTTTTTTTTTAAATATTTACATTTGTATTTTTAATAAGGAATATTCCATGGAATACCACAATTTATCCAGTCATTTTCCAGTGGTTGGATATATATAGTTTGTTTATAGTTTCTCATTATTAAAAGTAAAGCAACTATGATTAAAAATAAATAAAAATAAAATGCATTAAAGTACATTGGACTACAAAGGAAGCCAATTGTATTGAAAAAGTTATCAAAATATTGTTGCTTAGTTGTTTCAGTCAGATCTGACTCTTTGTGACTCCATTGGGGTTTTCTTGGCAAAGATACTAGAGTTGGTTTGCCATTTCCTTCTCCAGCTCATTTTACAGATGAGGAACTGAGGCAAACAGGGTGAAGTGACTTTCCCAGGGTCACACAGCCAATAGGTGTCTGAGGCTGAATTTGAACTCAAAAAGATGTGTCTTCTTGATTCCAAGCCCAGGGCTTTATCCACTGCATCACTTAGCTGGCCTATCAAAATATAGATTTTTTTTTCAAAATGTTCACAGACTTCAAGTTAAGAACCCCTGGCCTAGAGAAAACTTTGTCAGACATAATCATGTCAATTTAAGGAAGTCAGGCAGGTGTGAAGCTCTCTATATACTCAGCCCCTTACAAAGGTCCCAAAGAGTTATGTTGCAGCAGGCACTGCTGCCTTTCCATTGCAGTGGAGTGTTGATTGAGGCAAATGAAACAAAATGAAACAATATTCAATGACTTGAAGTCCTCAATAGAAAAATTAAGACCTTGGCTTTGAAAGGATCTGCCCTGTTCACTCACCATTCTGACTCCACACCCAGTGCTTTTTCTAATACCTGTACTCTGATCCCATTTTTCACTATTTTGTTTGATCAGCTGGACTGTCACACATCACATCATGCCACCACATGCCATCGTGTCACATGCAGTTTCATGTCACCATGCCAGCTACATGTTGATACATAACAATGCTGTTACGTCATGCCTCAAATGGTACATGTTGCATGACATCATTGCATGTAAAATATATACAAATCTTCAACAACATATCTGTGATAAAATATTTGAAAGTATAAAAGCGACAGTGTAGGTCTCAAACACATGGACATTTTGACCTCAGTTGTTCATTCAACTAATAACTATATCTGGTGTTTTACAGTACAATGCTTCAGAGTTGGAAAAATGCTTTTCATTTAGTCTCATTTACTATTATTGTTATTAATAATAACTGTCATTATATAGTATATATAAGCATATAAGATTCATAAAGAGCTTATGTAATCCCATTTGATCACATAACCCTTGTGAACATGTAGTCCAACTTCTAATTTTCCAGAGAAGCAAACTGAGGCCCAGAGAGGTTAAGTAAGTTGCCCAAGGTCACACAGATGCTAAGTGACAGAACAGATCAGTACCCACCCTTGGTGTGACTCCTGAATTTCTCTTTTGGAGATAATGAGGGTAAGGTGTTTTGTATCTATGGAGAACTCTGCTAACACTAGTTGTTACTCTCTGGAGAAGCGTGGGGATAAGGAGTCAGAAGGGCTGAGTTCACCTCCTGGGTCTATCATTGACTTGCCAGTCACTTCATCTCCTGGATTATCAGTTTCCTTATCTGGGGCAGGACTACTAATGTCATTATCATCTTTGGAATGCCAACAGATTTTGGGAGAACAACTAGGCTGGACCCCAGCCACACTATAAACACGCACAGTCACCCACTTTCCTCCAAAGAAAAAGAGAAGGGCCCAGTCATTGACGGTAACAGCTTTTAATCAGACAGGAATCGGTGCATCATTGAAGACCACATTGGCTGCCTTTTCTTCGGCATTCCTTTCACATACCAGGGGCTCAGGAACTTCATCTGGAAGTCATTTTCCTTGGGGGAGGGGGTTTAAAGCATGGTCAGTGGTCAAGTCAGTGCTTTGTTTTTTTGTTTGCATGTTGGTTTTTGTTTTGTCTTTAAACTTTTCCCGGCGAGTCATATTTACATTTACAGTACCTCTTAGTGATCAACAGAAAACAAAAAGGCTGTCACCAGGGATACATTACCCCAAGTGGAGAAAGGCTGAGCTTCAATATTTATATATTTATACATATATATATATATTTAATATGTATACACAGATACAGTTTTCTCTCTTGAAAGTATTAAAAAATTGATCAACCTTCAGTCTATAAAAAATACCTACTCTACAAGATAGAAAAATCTCTCCTCCAGTATATACTGATTTACACCCAAAGCTTTTCCAAAAATGTACGAGGCAACATCTTGAATCTTGATGGGAAAGGAAGGGGTGTGCACACATACCCATACTCACAGGAGGGGGAAATACTGATTGGGAACAGGACAAGTTTGTGAAAGGGAAGAAGGGAAGGCCTCATGGCTCAGTGCTCAGATTCAGAAGGATTAGGTATAATCGGTCTCCCCTGTGGAGCTTAGGGAACACACCTTGCGGAGTCTCCAGGGGGACATGCCAAAGCAGCAAGTGATTTGGTGGCAAATTCATGAAAAGTCTCAAGGAATCTGGAAGCACAACCCAACTCAGGCCAGTGGCAGGGGTAAGGACTGGGGAGGGGGTGGTGAGAGGCAGGGAAAGAATGGACAGGAAAGAGGGAAATGGAAGAGACCCAGTAAAGGAAGAATTCAGGGAAGGGGGAATTTTTTAAGAAGTACATTTCACAAATATTCAGGGATGACATTTTTCCATTCAACCTTTGCCTTTGGGATGCCACTGTCAACTACTCCCAGTCACCCATCACTTTCTAAGGCAGGGATTTGATCGACTCTGGTCTCCCCCTTCTCTTGCCAAAGACACACCGTGGTTAAGGAACAAGCTATTCTTAAGAAACAAGAACAAAAACCAACAACATGGTGGATGGGTGGGAAGGAAACCCAGTTCAGAGAGCTGATCTTCCTGTTTTATGGCACCTTAAAGTATGTAA
Organism: Vombatus ursinus; assembly: GCF_900497805.2. Taxonomy (NCBI): domain Eukaryota; kingdom Metazoa; phylum Chordata; class Mammalia; order Diprotodontia; family Vombatidae; genus Vombatus; species Vombatus ursinus. Next base: position 378,228 of record NW_020954548.1, read on the forward strand.
CATGAAGCCCAGAAAAGTCCACACTTCTCCTGTGGTGCAGATGTAGAAAACTCCCGTGTTCACACTGAAAAATTACTATGTAAATCAGACATGGGTGTGCTCCCCAAAGCAGCAGTGGCTGTGGTTATTCTACAAGCAGCAGGATAACACACACTAGTCATTGCCTCTTCAAGGCATTTGTCAATGCTGTCCTAAGCCTTGCTGGGAGGCTGAAGTCTTATCATTTGACTGTCTAGAGACTCAACAGTCTAAAGAAGATCCTAAAAGCCAGCCAGTTTTGCCTAGGAGGGAATCTCAGATGGCCCTCTCCAAGCCTTTTTGTATTTAAAAAACAACTGTGTCATGATTAATGTTAAAGTGTCCAATGTTGGGGTGGGGGGGATCTAGTCTCCTAAATATCTGAAGTTAATTTCCAATGAACTATCTTCCCACCACCATCAATCCACTGGAATGCTGGATAAGGCTGAATCCCTAATGGTACTATTGTCCGGGGGATATCAAGATACTTATAGTACACCAGTAGAATGGAGGTACTCTCTCCCATTTTGAAGAAAAAGAACTAAATATAAAACCAAAAGCCTATTCTCTCAACTGATTTTGAGAGGAATATAACCTTCATATCATAGAAATAGTGAAGGTGAGCTGGAGAAGGGTTATTCTGTATAGTTTCAAAATATCACTAACAGAGCCTGCCCCAAAAGGATTATTGCAATAAGCCACACCTGCCCCCAAGAAGATCTCAGCCACCAGGGCCTGAAAGGATTGCTGACTAAGTGCCAATAATCCTTGAATCCTGAACATAATCCTGAAGGTCCTCATGATAATGTTTCTTTGTCTACACTGCAGCAAGGGACAGGGTGAGGCAGAACCTTGGTTAAGGTGCAGTGTGCCCAATTTTTGTTGTGAGATGCATGCCTGAGCAATTCTAAGGCCATACGGGCAAGGGGAAATATGGGAAATGAATTGGGGAGGGGGAATCTGCTACCAATCTGGTTCCAACAGCCGTAAACTAAGCCTAGCTCCTCTCAATCCCCTCAAGAGAAACAGCAGGCCATTTACAAGAGCTCATAACCACGTTTCTACTTTAACCCACTGTTTTATCTGGTCTCTTCCAATACCCTCTAGTCATCTGTAATTACGTCTCATCCATCTCCTTCATGGCTACAATTGTTTCAAAGCAGGGAAAAAGGAGCCGGGCACACCGCTGCCAACACACTTTTACATCTGGTGTGAAATAAAATCAACTTGACCTCAAATAGGAACTTCCTGGATCACATGTGTCACCGATGGGTTCAAAAAGAAGGCAGAATACACAGCGCATGCCTGAAGAGGAAGTCTAACAGCTTCCTTTCCCTTTTACACTGCTAAAAATCAGCCAGTCACTTTCCAGGAATGTTCTTTGAAGTGTGGAGTCAGAAGCCAAGCAAGGCTTAAGGGAGGAACCTAACTGCACAAGCACCTCAGAAGCACTGAGTCAAAACACAATTCACCTGCAGCCCTGCCTGCACATCACCTGTGAGGAAGACTGGGCCCAAAAGAGCAGGATAGAAGCGCGAGCATTTCAGAATTCAAGTGGGCTTTGAGGGATTCGTAGTGGACTGGTTCGCTGGAGTCAGAAGGAATCTCTCTAACTAGTCTATCTAATATGGCAAGATGCTTGGAGAACCTTTCTCTCTCAAGAGAGAAAGGAATCTGCCAGAATAAAGGTGGAGAATCAAATCACACTCCTGGAATCATTGCCTGTTTCTCTAACCTCGTACTCAGATGGTGCCACTGGCAAGGAGGCAGTGTTCTTCCTCCTTCCCATCTCTCCATCTTACCCCTGCTTTCTGTGCTGCTCGACTACATTCCCTTCCACCCTGCTGAGTCAAGCAAGGGTGATATCCCAAACCAAAGCTGTATCTGCTTTTCTCTCAATTGCTCTGGGCTGGTTCAGGCAATGGGATGTGATCCTCCTTGCCCCTTGATGGAGATGAGACCTTAGTGGTCTAGAGAGCTTAGCAGGGCCTCCTGAAGCTCAGAGCAGCAAGGTCACACCAGGTCACCAGGATTGGAGGGGCAGCATTTCATTCCTTTACTTCACTTCTAAGATGGAGGGGTTGGTTTCCATGATCGCCACAATGATTCTATCAATATAGTCCTGGAGACGGAAGTTGATCTCTTCCTGTTTTTGAATTGCCTCCATCAGCTGTAGGGAAAATGAAGAAGCAAGTTATTATGAGCCTGGGTTTTTCATTCTGGGAGATCAGGCTGTGACCCACAGTGGGTTATGGAGGATTTCAGAGAGGTTACTGAGGATGAGGGCTACGGAGGTCCAGATAATTATCTGGTGGAAGCTGGAACAGCAAATGGCACACCAGGCAACTAGTCTCAGCCTGTCTTCATTTCCTCTTAGGCCTTCTTGTCTCTGCCCACAAAGGCCTCCAAGACTATATAGCCTATGAAGACAATGGGAGCTGTGAAATGCCCCAAAGTTGTCTGACAACTCTAATTATAACAGTTGATATATGTATAGCACTTCAAGCTTTACAAAACATTTTACATTTGTTAACATAGGTGATTCTCAGAATAACTCTGTGAGGAAGCTACTATAAGCATTATTATCCCCATTTTTTTAACTAGGCCCATAATTTAATTGGTAGAGAGAATATCCAGTGAAGAACACAAGTTGGCAACTTCTCATCTTGACCCTGAGAGATTCAGTGACTCACCTAGGGTCACACAGTCAGTAGGGGGTCAGAGGCAGGATTTGAACCCAGGTCTTCCTGACTCAAGTCTAGTCTTCTCTCCACTAAGCCACATTGCTTCTCCTGATTTTACAGATGAGGAAACCAAAGTTGGGAAAGGCATAAAGTGCCTGTGGTCACCCAACTAGTAAGTGTCAAAGGCAGGATTCTTAGCAAAGTCTCTATGGGTTCCAAGTCCACTTCTCTTCCCACTACACTTCTCTGCCTCTGCGAGATAGCTGAGCTTTGGGGAGGAATTTTAGGGAGAGTGGTGAAGGGTACTGGGGAGAAAGAGATGTTTTACTGGATTTAAAAATGTTTAAGAACCCTTCACATAGGTCATTCTAAGTTATCACCAAAGCATTTCATTATCTTTCTTTCTTTCTCTAGTACATACACACATTCAAGAAGGGTGTTCATAGTCAATCGAGATGATGATAAATTTATTTGATTTTAAGACACCGTCTCATCACTCAAACTGTGTGAAAATCTGCAAGTGGTAATGATGCAGAAGTCTTTGGAATTCTCATTCATGTTGATATCCCTGAGAAGTTTGCAGAAATACAGTTTGGAAGTTGGCTTGCAGGAAAGGTCAAAAGTGGCCAAATATCACCCTCTTCCACTCTAACAGTTTCTTTTATACTCCCTTTTGCTCTTCTCCAACTGTTACACTATTAACAATGTTGGAAATCAGTCAAAAATGTAGGAAACTATAAAATCAAAAGACTGAAATTGGTGACCTCTAGTCTCCCATCTCCAACTGTCATTAGACACTTTGAATTGGATGTCCCATAGACACCTTAAATTCAACATGTCCAAAACTGAACTTATTATCTTCCCCCCCAAGTGTTCACCTCTTCTTAACCTCCCTATTGCTGTCGAGGGTACCACCGACCTCTCAAAACTAGCTGTTAACCTCTTCTCCTCACTCTCTCTTACCCCCAGTCTGTATCCAATCTGTTGCCAAGGCCTGATGATTTTACCTCCATAACATCTCTGACATGTGATTCCTTCTCTTCTTTGACACTGTCACCATCCTGGTGCAGGCCCTCATCACCTCATGCCTGGACTATACTGGTTATTTCCCTGCCACAATTCTCTCCTCCATTCCAGGCCATCTTCTACTCAGTGGTCAAACTGATCTCCCTAAAGTTCAGGTCTGACCATGTCCATCCACTGTCCTCTACTCAATAAACTTCAGTCACACCCTGTCTCCTCCAGGATCAAACATGAAATCCTCTCTCTGGTGTCCAAAGGTGTTCATAATTTGCCCCTCCTCTACTTTTCCAGTTTTCATACAACTTACACGTGTGCCTCCCCCCCGCACTGTAATCTATAATCTGGTGACACTGGTCTTCTTGCTGTTTCCCAAACTAGACATTCAGTCTTCCAATTCCAGGGCCTGGCTATCCCTCATTCCTGGAAAGCTCTCCCTCCTCATGTTGAACTCTTGGCTTCCTTCAAGTCTTTCAAATTCTAGTTAAAATTCCATCTTCTACAGGAGAACTTTCCCAGTACCCCAAATGCCGTTGATTATCTCCAATTTATCCTGTATCTATTTTGTCTGTACATAGTTGTTTGCATGTTCTCTCCTCCATTAGACTGTGAGCTCCTTGGGGGCGGGGGTTGTCTGTTACCTTTGTTTGTATTCCCAGCACTGAGCAATGCTTGGTGCATAGTAGGTGCTTAATAAATGGTTACTGACTGGTGATTTTCATGCAACTCTAGCAGTTCCCATGTAAATGAAAGGCCAAGACAAAACTGCATCTAAAATCATAATCACAAATTAAGCGGGACAGAAACACACACTAAACTGAAGAGCAAGATTACAAACATCATCATCTAAGCTCCAACATGTCAGTTTTGATGGGAATGAACATAGGTAACGTGACTTAGGAGAAGAAGCAGTGGGATGAGATTTACGAGGCTTGAGTTTTAGTTTCCTCCCAAGCATTTATTGGCACTGAAACCTTGGGCAAGTCACTTAACCTCTTTGAGGAGCAGTTTCCTCATCGGTAAAAGTGGACTAGATGATGCTCAGTGTCATTCCGTTCACAGCATGACTTGATGGGCAGATAAATGGCTTAGGGGCTGGACTTCCAAAAATATATTTACACACTGATTCACTACCTCATCACGTGAAACAGAGCTGATCTCAGCTGCCAGGGACTCGGAGAAAGAGGCAGAGAAGAGGTTCTTTGCGCCTTGGATGCTGAGGTTTATAATCTGCCCATTTAACTCATCATTCTGCTCCTTTAGATTTCGATTATCCTGGTTACAAGAAAAACATTAAATCATCAATGTTGATCCTGTTTGAGGTACTGAGTCAATCCTGAAAGCATGTTTAACTCTACATCCTAGAGAGAAAGAAGTTGTGGGAAGTTAATCACTGATAGAACAGAGCTAATACAAATGTTATTCTTTTGGTGACCAATTTCCCTGGATACAGGTCAGATATTGTCTAGGGGGAAGAAACCAGTGCTGACAGAGAGAGAGAGAGAGAGACAGAGAGAGAGAGAGAGAGAGCGAGCCCATCCTGGAATCTGGGGCTGAGACCACTAGCAGGGAAGGACAAATGAAGACAGCCATTTCTACATAAGCTTTTAGTGGGGATTCCCTCTTGCCTTTGGTGACAAAGTTCTGCTTGCCCTGCCTGCTCCAATACCTGCTTCAGCCTTCGGATTTCTTGCTCCAGCTCAGTCTCTCGTGTCCTGCTGTTGTACTCCTGGAGCCCCGTACTGCTGCTCCGTCCTCGTCTTTGCTCAGCTTCAAGCTTAAACAGCTGTAAGTGCTCCAACTGTTTCCTGAGGTCTTCAATCAGCTGTAAGGCAACCAAAAAGATGAATGTTTCATGGAAGACAGGACTCCAAAGGCCCATGGAGGCTTTACAGAGTGAATTCAAATAAACCTTAACTGGATTTATCTCTACTCATACTTTGCTTTGGATGCTGAATTTCCAGGGGTGAAAGATAAGTGTTCCCCACTTCCACTCCAACATAGACTTCAGCCAGAAAGCATACTAAAAGTGAGATGTAGGAAATACTGGCTAAAATTAATTACCTTTTGCATTGAACCACAACATCACAAACTTGAATTAGCTTTGATACCCCTAACATTGGTTGATAATTTAAGAAGATACACAGATAATATTGCCTTCCAGGTCCTAGAATCTCACAAGAATCCAATGCAGATGCCTGTTCTCTGATTTCTTTTAGGCACATACTACTACTACTACTGGTCATGGCTAACTTCAGATTTGTACATGTTGATTTTTTCCTAAGTTCATGTCTGGCATTGAAGGGGAAAGATAAGAGCTTGTTTTCAAACCATAGGTAGCTGTTGCTAGGGTACTGGTATTGATGGGGTTCTGACAAAGGTCTGAAGGAGGCCAGGCCTGATGGGTAAAGAACAGGAAAAACGGGTGGCAATGATGCAGGAATAGAAAACAATCACTAGTTTGGAACTATATGGATCGATTAAATATCAGTGCCAACACTGTTCCTGCCTCAGTGGGAATACTTTCTATTACAGATAACAGTCATTGTTCAATACTTTACCGATAAATCTGGGGTATAATATTTGCTGTTTGCTGGATTCCATGGAAGCAACATTCACATATGACTATTCTATAACATTCTCACCTCCTGTGTTGACTCCTTGTCTTTCTGAAACTGATGCCTTTCATGACTCAGTTTGTCTCCCATTTTCCTTTTGTTTTCCTGCTCTTCATTGAGTTGAATGGTTAGGTCTTCTATCTCATCCAGCAATTTCTCCTTTTCCTGAAAAACAAAGAAAAAGCAAAATCCCACCCCACCCCCATATACTACATTAAAACTGAATCATGACAAAGATACACTCATCTCACCAAATATGATCCTATTCATTCAGCCTGGTAGGTCTTATTTTATATCAAATTAGAATTTCTTCATCTTCCACATTTACTGGAGGCAATTTCTTGATTAAATTACGCTAATCGCTTATAATTAGGAGTCACCTTTGACTTTTCCCTTTCCTTCATCCTTTATATCTAGTCAGTAGCAGTCCAATCCAATAATCCAAGTCCAGATGATTCCACCTTCACAATATCTTTTATATCTAACTTTTCCTCTCAACTTCTACTGCAATGACCCTACTATTCAGGCTCTCATTGCTTTTCACCTAGATTATCGTAATAGCCTCTCAGCTAATCTAATGCTTCCTTAAAACCATCCTTTTCAGAACTTCAAACACAATTTTCCTAGTATACTTCTCTAATCATGTCACTCCTGCTTAAAAATCTTCAGTGGCTCCCTATGACCTACTGAAAAAGCATAAATAGATGATACTGGTTTTCAAGGCTCTGTCCAATCTGGTTCTACTCTACCTTTTCAGTTCCATCTCATATAGCCCCCCTTCATGTACTCTATACTCTAGCTAATCTGGACTGTTTTTAGTCCCCTACTCTTATCTTTCTCTCTCTCTCCTACCTTCAAGCCTTTGCTACTGCTTTCTATCAGGCTTAAAATGGCTCCCCCTAGCCCCACCACCCCTTTTCCCATATCGCTTGTCTGCTGAAGCCTTTCCTCCTTCAAGGCCTAACTCAAGTATCATTTGCTTCAGAAAGCTTCCCCGAATATCTTTCTCCTTGCCCTTTGCTCTCTCCTGATGAAAGAGCTTTCTCTTTCCTCAAATTTTTCATAGCACCTTGCTTGGACTTCTATCTTGCAATGATCTCACTCTCCTTCATATCATAGACGTTTGTGTACTTGTCCTTCCTTTTTATTAGAATGTAAGTTCCCCCCCCCAAAAAAAAGAATTTAAGTTCCGTATCTATCTTTTTATCTTTAGCATCTAGAACAAAAGGCTCAAAAACAAAAAAGGTTCTCAGGGTTAGATGCAGAGTTGGATGCAGTGTTAGAAGCGGCCTTTCTTAACACCTGACCCAAGCCCCTCACTTTATAGATGAGGAACTGGAGGATTTAGATTGCTTGAAGAACAGGCGAGAACGAAGGCCACTCTAGTTTGATCTCTTGGATCCTTAAGATTCTAGATCTCTGAAGACTGTCAGTGTTAAGGCAGATTTTAAGGTTGCAGTCAGGATCACATGAAGGAAGAGAAGCAGGGAAGGAGAGAAATGAACTATTTGGAACAACTTGAATTTTTAAAAGGTCATTGTGAATGTTAAAATGATTCTATTATGCTTTTTGCTATTTTTGTCCTTTAAAAGTTCAAGGAGCATAAGATATTAGATCTGGGGTTGAAGTTTATTTTTGTATTGAGAAAGAGCCCTTCCCCATCTCCTTGAAGGCAGCAATCATTTTACATCACTTTGATCTTCTGAAATTCACCCTGAAAATGAAAGTCGGGGATCAAGCAAGACCAAGGTATCTTTCCAAGTGTCAGATCCTTCATATTTCAAGGCAACATTAATAATACACAATCATTTACTTTCCCACGAGCTGGGATGGGCTACACTGAGACAGCAAGAACACAAATTGGTGAGACCTTTGGTCTGAGTTAAGGAGGCACCTATAGGTTTCCAACAGTGAAGATTCTGTTTAGTGAAGCTCCCTGGCCTCTATCAGGATCAATCCTATGTCCACTGCCTCATCTACTCCATGCTTAAACTAACTGAGTGATTTGGTCTGGGTAACATAACTACTAGTGGAACCTTTTAATGGGAATCCATTGTTTAGTACCTCCATGCTTGTACAGACCTAATCGCCATCACTGCTTCTACCCCAAAGACTGTGCCCTTTGGTTATAACACAGGTGAGAGGGAAGGCATATTCTGACATCTTCTCAAAATCGTATGTGTAAACAAAGAGTGTATTCTAGGGGCTTAAAATACTTGCTTCCAAGTGAGTTTACCCAAAGTAGTCCTCTTACCTACAACTGTAACAAAGTCAACCACATACTGTCCATACTTGCATCCTTTGTTCCTTTGTCTTTTTGCTATTCATGCCTTTCCAAACTCTAACACCAGATTACCACCGCCTTTTCTGCTCTTACTCACTTAAAGAAGTTATATGACTAAGGGCAGCTAGGTGGTGCAGTGGATAGTGCACCAGCCCTGGAGTCAGAAAACCTGAGTTCAGTTTTGGCCTCAGACACTTGACACTTAACTAGCTTGTGACCATGGGCAAGTCACTTTATTGCCTCACCAAAAAGCAAAATTAAAAAATAAAAAGTTACATGACTGCTGATTTGAGTCCACTATAAATGTATGTTATCCAACCTCATTTGGGCCCTCAGGGCTACAAGGAAATTCTTATACTCTTCCCTAATAAACTTTCTAGTGCTCTCCCCATAGCTTTTGCTTTAAACCTTCCCCCTCCCTCCCAGAAGAGGATCTTATCTCATACTTTACTGAGAAAAGAGGCCATTCATGGTGACCTCCCTCTTCTCAATCCCACATCTCAAAACCCCTTGACATCTTTCTACATTCTCTCTCCCTTTGCTCCAAGTGTTAGAAGTGGCCTTTCCCTTTTCCCCTTACCAAAGCCCCTTTCTCCACTCATGTCCTTAATCCCCACCTGCCCTCCCATCTGGTCCTGAAGTTTGCCCGTAAAATTATCCCATCTAATATTCAATATCTCCTTATTCACTAGATCCTTCCCTGTAGCCTGTAAATATGCTCACATCTGTCCTAGCCTTAAAAAAAACCTTCACTTGACCCTACTATTTGCTTTAGTTATTCTCCTATAATTTTCCTCTATTTCTCAGCCAAACTCCTAGGAAAAAAGTCAGTTGCACATGTTTCCTCCATTTTCTCTCCTTTCATTAAATTATTTTTAATTACATTTTATTTTCTTCAATTAACAAACATTTATTTTCTCTCCCTCCCATACCTCTCTTGCTACCCTTACGCACACCTTGAAAAAGAAGAGAAAACACAACTCGTAGCAAACATACATAGTCAAGTAAAACAAATTCCCATATTGGCAATGTCCAAAAAACATGCCTCTCATTCTGGATGTTTAGTCCATTACCTCTTAGCCAGGAGGTGGGTAGCATTCTTTACCATCACTTCTTTGGAACCATGATTGATCATTTCATTGATCAGAGCTCTTAAGCCTTTCAAAGTTGCTTGTTTTTTACAGTGTGGTTGTTATGGTATAAATTCTTCTCCTGGTTTTGCTCAACTTTATTCTGCATCATTTCATACAAGTCTCCAAGGTTTGTCCAAAACCATCCCCTTCATCATTTCTTAGAGCAGGGCTTCTTAAACTTTTTCCATTCATATTTTGGCAGTGTTTGTTGATATTGTGTGGCCTGAGGGCATGTGCAGTGCAAAGTGCCCATGCTTTCTGGTCAGAATCAAGGCTGCAGTGAAGTTGCATGACACAATATGGGCAAGCACTGCCTGAAACACCTCAGATTTATTACATTTGATTTTTAATTAATTTTTGGTTGTTGTGCGTTCAGAAACCTTTTACTGTTGCCACATAGGGTCTCGACTCACAGTTTAAAAAGTGCTGTCTTAGAGCACAATAGAATTCCATAACCTTCATATATCATAATTTATTCAGCCATTCTCCAAATGATGGATACCCTCTTAGATTCCAGTTTTTTGCCAACACAAAAAAGAGCTGCTACAAATATTTTATACATTTGAGTTACTTTCCTCTTTCTTTGATCTCTTTGGGGTATGGATATAATAGTGGCATTACTGAGTCAAAGGGTATGCACAATTTAGTAAGTTTTGGGGGATAGTTTCAAATTACTGTCCAGAATGGCTCTACCAGTTCAAGCTCCACCAATAGGACATTAATGTGCTTTTTTTCCCACAGACCCTCGAGGCAGCATTTGTCATTTGCCTTTTCTGTTAGGTTTGCCAAAGGGTGAGATGGAACCTCAGAGTTTCTTTAATGTATATTTCTTTATTTTTTAGTGATTTGGAATACTTTGTTCATATTGCTATAAATAGATTTGTTCCCTTACAAACTGCCTATGACAATTATCAATTGTGAAATGGCTCTTATTCTTACAAATTTCAATCAGTTCCTTTATATCTTAGAAATGAGATCTTTATCAGAGAAACTTGTTGCAAAATTAACTGTTTCCCTACTACTCTAAACCACATTGGCTTTGTTTGTGCAGTAACTTTACTTCTTAACTCCTTATAATCTGGCTTTCTCAGTTCTCATCCTCTTTGACTTCTCTTGAAACTTTTGACAGTGATGACTATCCTTTTCCCTGGATAGTATTTCTTCAACCTAGGTTCTTATGCCACTAATCTCTTGCCTCTTCTCCAACCTGTCTGACCACGCCTGTTATTTACACCTCATGATTCTCTGTTGGATCATCATACATGTCCTACCCCTCCCTCCATCTTTGTCCTGAGTCATCTCTCTACACTCCATCAGTTCCCATGAACTCAACTACTCTTATGAGCTCCAGGTGCCACATTACCAACTGACTATGTGACATTTCAAATCGGATGTTTTGTAGGCATTTCAAACTCAAAATGTTTAAAGCAGAAATCATCTTTCCTTCCAGTCCTCTCTTCTTCCTCCCTTTTCTGCTGAGGATATTACTAGTCACCCAGGTTCACAACCTTGGTCATACTTTGTTCTTCTCTCTCCTTTGTTCCCCATTTTCAATCAGTTGCCAAGTTTTGTTGATTCTCCTCCCACTTCTTTTGCTTCCCTCCCCTGATATCTATTCCAATAGACACCATCATAGTCCAGACCCTCATCACTTCTTACTTCTCAATTCCTCTGAATTGGCTTCCTTGATTTGAGTCTCTCCGTCTTCAATTCATTCTCCACACAGCAGCCAAATTGAAATTCCTAAAATACATGTCACTTCCTTGCTCCCAAAATCCCAGAGTCTGAGTCGTAATCCCAGAGCCTACCTTGTACGGATGACTGTGTAGCACTCTCCCTTCACCCACTCCACGTTCTAGCCTGTACATGATATTCAATCTCCTATCTCCACGCCTTTTTTTTTTTCCATCACTTGTGTTTATTTAGTCTATTTCAGAGAATCAGTTCTCTAGATGCTCTGTTTGGTGGTTAAGTAACAATAATAATAATTTGTTAATAATCATATTAGATAGCAGGTCTATAGAGCTCTCAGGCTTGCAAACTGTTTTGTGGGTTATCTCCTCCCATTAGGATGTTAAGTCCCTTGAGGGCAGGAGCCATCTTCCTTTCGTATTTCCAGCATTTAGCATGGTGCTGGATAACCAAGCAGCGTTAAGTGCCTACTATGTACCAAGCCCTGTGATCGGCACTGAGGATACAAATACAATGCGTTGAAATCATCCCTACATCCCTTTGAGTTTACATTGGAATGAGGGAGAAGCTTGTACATATATACGTGGGGACAAAATAAATGTTGTTTTGTTGTTGTTTAGTCATTTTTCAGTTGTGTTCAACTCCTTTCTAGCAAAGATACTGGGGTGGGTTGCCATTTCCTTCTCCAGCCCACTTTACAGATGAGGAAACTGAGGCAAACAGGGTGAACTGACCTACCCAGGGTCACACAGCCAGCAAGTGCCTGAGGCCAGATCTGAACTCAGGAAGAGGAGTCTTCCTGACTTCAGGACCAGTGCTTGGAATGCTAGGGTGCACTATGGTGCCCCCAGCTGCCCTACAGAATAAATAAATAGAAGGAAATAGATACAAGGAATTATAAAGTAGGTAAATGCCAGTCAATTTCTGAGGAAGGATGCTAGGAGGTGGGGTGGAGGGAGTCAGAACAGGTTCACGTATAAGATGGTGCTTGAATTTCATCTGAAATCTCCATGCCTTTTCACAGGCTACATCCCACATCTGAAAAGAACTTCCTCCTTATCTCTGGTTCTTAGAACCCTGAAATCCCTTCAAGATTCAGCTCAATTGTCAACACTCATGCAAACTTTATCTTGATCCCTCCAGTTGCTAGCATCCTCCCCTCTCCCAAAATTACTTTGTTTTGGTCGTTGTGCGTTCAGATCTACTTATAAACCATTTGGGGAAGTGGAGGGTTTATAGTTCTAGAAACTGGAATGAGAAGGGACCTTAGAGATTTTCTATTTTCCATTTTCTGTTTGTGATTTGTCTACATGCTATTTCTCTCAATAGAACATACACTTCCCGAGGACAGGGACTATTTCATTTTGTTTTTGTATCCTTCAGGGCTATCACAGTGCCTGGCACTTGGTCTGATGTTTGATAAATGCTTATTGAATGAATGAATGAGGCTAAATCATTTCTGTATCAGATGAATCTGAAGCACCACTTTCAAGCTACCTTCCTTGGGCAAGGGAAGAGTTTGTTCCCGGGCCTAAAACATACATAAATGGGGAAGACCATGCTGAATATCCCTCACCTCTTCTAGTCTCTCAATATTGGCCTTCAAACATGGGGTGCAGGATCTCAGCTCACTGTTTTCATCATCCAGCTGCTGTAATCTGTTAGAAAATAGCACAGGCTTAGAATTTCATCATTTGCTTACCAAAAGACAGAAGTTTATGACAAAAGTCCCAGACAACATAGCTTTTTCAGAGATGTGAATTTTTGTTAGTCTTGTACATGAGATACTCTAGAATCCAGAAATTCTCATCCTCCCCCCAAAATTACAGCCACTATTGATTACTGCAGGCCAACTAAATTATTGCAGATTTTTTTTAATGTAGGAAAAGAAGTTAAGACAAAACTTTTTGTTAAGAACTTTTGAGTTCTTAGAAAGTTCTTATAAAATGGTTCACTTAACTGAACTTTTTTTAACCCTGAATAACACAACTTTAATTAGCACCTTAACAAGAACCCCCTCCCCCCTACCCCATTAGAGTCTTGCCCAGGTTTCAGCAAGTAGTCAACACTTTTCTCCTGTGGTAAAAGCCTAACCTTTTCTTGCTTCTCTTCTCCCGGGAATTCTGGGACAATTCTAGAATGACAAAGACCAAAAAGCTAGAGAGCTACTTCATGGGCAGGAGATTCAATCACTATTACTCAGGAGGGGCTCAGATGCCCCTCTGTGTCTGTTCCAGGCCTCGGGGGCTTCAGTCTGTATAGGCTGCTCTACCATAGCTCGGTCCTGTGAACTCTGTCTAACTCTAGAAAGAATCCAGGTAAACCCGCCTAAGGAAAAGGCTCCCCCTCCTCCGAGGTGAACTAGGAATACTGATCAAGGTGATCTCTAAAGTCCCTTCTCATTCCAGTTTCTAAAACTATAAACCCTCCACTTCCCCAAATGGTTTATGCCTGATAAGTGGCTTTTGAGTCTAACCATGGCATAAGGCTATGTGGACCACTACATGTTGTTTGTCCCTTCATAAACTCTAATGTTAAAATAAATATTTTCCCCTCTGCTTTTTTACCATAGGTTTACAAAACAAGCTACAGTCTGGAAGACGAAATTCTTGGCAATTTACAAGTGAGAGGTGAGAAGGGTACTACTGACTCCATGCTGACCTCAACATTTTCATATAGGGCTGTAACTGAATTGAGATCTTTACTGAAAGCAGTTGAGGGATGAATTTACAGGCTATCACTCAAGTCATTATCTCGAGAAGTTCCCATCTGGATCTAGAAGTTCTCCTTTGAGATTCAGAATGGCCTTCTGCTACCCCCTTCTCCTTCCTCACTGTCTCCCCCCATCCTCCACCCTTCAGCCCAACTCACAAAAATAGGAAAGCAAGGTTTTAGGTTCCCAATAGTGTAAAAAGACTATTCCCCCTGCCAGGTTTTTTTTCTTTCTTTCTTTTCTTTTTTTATGTGAAATCTGCTTCATGGCGATTTGAATTGATTAGTAGGGCAGTGCCCAATAAAATGTCTTTTTATGACTCTGTACTTGCAGTACAGGAAACACATTAAGACAACATAGATGGAATTAGTTACACAAAGGATAACTGCAATTCACAGGGGTCAAAATACATAAAGAGTTCAAATCAGAAAGAATAAAAAGGTTGAGGGAAAGCAAAAAATAAGCACCAAGAGGTACATAAACACTGTTTAAGAGTCTTTTGCTGAACCCTCAGTGGTAAACTTTCCAATATACCTATCCTGACAGGGATGCTCTTTTTCCTAATGATGACAGATCACTGACTTGTACTAGCCTCCAAACAGAATCATTTAAACAAAGTTATGGATCCATTTTGTTTTGACACAACAGACATTTCCAACAAGCAGCCAGACAATCCCTTCCCCTACAGAGTACATTCCCTGACAACAGTTTCACAAACGGACTAAAAGTACAACTTTCGTTGATAGCACATGCCGCTTTTCATTTTTGTAGTTTACTGATTGATTATAGAAAGGAGGATGCATGCTTTAACTTTGAGAGTATGGTATAAACATTTTAAATTGGATAGTTTTGACTACAGACAGAAGGTATTTCCTCACCCAAATTCCTTTGTTTTTACTTTGATATCTCTAAAGGCAAGGTTTGGAAAATACGCACATCAATGCAGTGTATATATGGAATAGCAAAATTCGTTAAAGCTTGGAACCTGCCTTCAATAACTCAGATTATAGCATGTTCTCTCTCATGTAATCACATTCAGTTGGAAAGCATCAAAAAGTAAATGCTGTTTAGCACTTCCAGAGGAAATGCATGTTTGTAGCTTTGTATTTGCATAGTCCCAGAAAGAAATCTGTTCCTTGTTTTTATTCTTAATTGTATTTCTTATAAGAAACACTACATCTCAGGGTAGACTAGCACAGTAGCCTGGGAAACTTGACTTAAGAGCTCAATACCAGAGATAAAAGGCCAAAGGTTGAATACACTGCTTTCTTGATAAACCCAGACTCACACAAGATCTTTAAGCACAAATCATCACTGTCCTTTAGTGAAGCAGTCTTAAATATTGCTATCTCCCTTCCCCCATTTTACAATGATTCTCAGTCATAACCCTCATTTAGCAATCCCATTTCTATAAAGGTGATGCAAATGGCCTGTGGTTATTCCAATTTACAGCAAGAAAGAAATTACTAGATTTGTGAAAAAAAAATATCCATAAAGATGGGAAAAGTAACCAGGAAAGCAAATTTTAGGTTCCTACTCTTTTATTTAAATAAAATTAAAAGATTTCAGTGCACAGTACCAGTGAAATGGTTAGACTGAAAGGTACATAGCACACTTCAAAGTAATTCATACACTGAACTAAGATCTTCTATTATACAGATCTGATTCATGTTACATTTCTCATTATTAATACTCTTTATTTTTATCATGCCATACCTGGCTTGGAGATTCTCAATCTCAATGCTTTTTTCTCTCTCCATCTTGCACAGGAGTTCCTTCTGCTTTCTGATTTCTTCAAGGATCATCTCATCAGCTCTCAATTCCTGCTCCTTTAACTGCTCCTCAAGGGCATTGGCTCTTTAGAGATAGAGAGGAGAGGAGATCAACATTTCTCAAAAATCTCATTTTAGTTCAGCTTGCTTCTACAGGGCCTGTTTCCTTCTCTCTCCCAGGAACTCAGAAGAAAATATTAACATTGTCAAAGAGAAACCATTATAATTCAAAACAGCTTGCTGCAAAGGTCATTCAAGATAGATAAAAGCAGTACATAACTTCCTATGGATCTGATGGGCTTCCAAGGCTTTTAGATCTGAACCAAAGCTTAAGCTGTACCTAATCAAACTAGAAGCTAGGTTTTCAGCTGCTTCAGTTCAAAATCAAAATGAGGCTGGTACAAAAAACAAGAGTCCAGGCCTATGATTTGGAAAATATGACAAAAACTCAATGACTCCATACTTTCAAAGCAGAACTCATTATCTTTTCCCTCAAACCCACTCTTCTTGCTAACTTTCCAGCTTCTGATAAGTGTATTTATCACCAGCCTTCTAGTCACTCACGCTCTTTGAAAACAAACAAGCAAAATACAAAATCCTTCTTCTGTGATTTTATTTTGATTTTAAAAAGCAATTGTGCCATGATAAATCTTATGCCTAGAGATATTTAAAAAAAAAAACACCTTTGACTGAAAAACACAATTTTGTAAACAACTATTTACGAAGCAGGAAGAGAGCCCTCCGAATACCAAAGGTCATTAGATTTCAGGCACCGAGGTTCACAACCTACCTCAGAAATATCTGTGATTCTTCTCTCTCCATGACCTCCAGTTAGTTGCCAAGTCTTACAAATTCTCATCCTTCCCATATTCTCCACTCACACCAGAAACACCCTAGATCAGACCATCACCATCTCTTGCTCGGAGTATTATAAAAAGCTTCTAAGTGACATCCTGTTGACTTCAGTCTCTTCCTTCTCCCAAGCCTTCCCTCACAGAGCTGCCAACCTGATATCACTCAAGCACCACTCTGACCATGCTACCTCCTCAAAGAGCTCCAGTGGCTCTCGCCTGCTTCTAGCATGTAAAAAACAACCCCCCACCCCAAACTCTTACGCCTGGTATTTAAAGCCCTTTATCATGTGGTTCTCGCCTTCCTGCTTAGGTTACTGCACGACTCCATCCCTTGATGCATTGAACATTATTGCCAAGTTGTTCTTCTTGCTCTCCCTCCCCTCCAGTACTAGAGCTCCTGCCTCTGTGGTTTGAATGGACTGCCCCTCATCCTTTCAATTTACTCCCCTCTCCCTTGTGCCTCTTTGAATTCCAGTCTTCTTCAAAGCTCTGCTCAGGTGCCAACTCCCATGAGGCCTTTCTCGATTGTTAGTTGTTACACCCTATTCTTTCATAAATACTTTCCATTTACAAACATGTGCATATATTGTTGCCCCCAGTAGAAGATAAACTCCTTGAGGGTAAGAGCTGTTTTGGTTTTGTGTTTATTATCTCCTGTGTCCAGTACAGTACATGACATAGAATAGCTGCTAAAAGAGATGCTTCACTGCTTGACAGGAGCTCCTCTAGCTAGAAATTCAAAGTTGTTCATTATCCTTTTTTTTTTTTTTGGTGATGCAATTGGGGTTAAGTGACTTGCCCAGCGTCACACAGCTATTAAGTATCAAGTGTCTGAAGCCGCATTTGAACTCAGGTCCTCTTGACTCCAGGGCCAGTGCTGTATCCACTGCACCACCCAGCTGCCTCTGTTCATTATCTTAATAGGTTGAAACACGCAACCAGGTTCTGACAAGCTGTTAACAATCCTTGAGACTCATAACCCTAGATCCTCTCAAGTTTGAGTTAATTTTTCTCTATGGAATGGAAATAAAACAAGCACCTTCCAGTGTAGTAAGGGGTAGGTGAGTCAGGAGACCCTAGCCAACTATGTTCCCTGGTCCCACTCTCACCCCCCCAATCCATTAGAATGAAGTTAGGAGATGCAAGAACTATCGCCCTTTAGACTCCGACTGGCTCATCTGCACATGAAAAGGCTGACAAAGACTAAGGACCTGTCAGACTCCTTAAGAGGAAGTGGACTGAATTATAGAATCAGTTTAAAAAAAAAAGAGTCAGCTTTGGAGGAAGAACCAAGCTCTTGAGGAAGGTTCTTGACTCTTTGCCTTCACTTTTTCCCTCGTGTCCTTTAAAGCATTTGGTAAGCTATGAGGGGATTTCTTCTTCCTTTCTCCTCTACTGGCAAGAGCATTTTGCATCAGAAGCATATTGCCATAGAAAATACTTCTGCACTCAGCCTGAAAGAGTCCAGCTTCAGAGTCAAGTTACAGAGTGAAGTAGAAGCCAGCACATGGAGGTAGGATTCTGCCTGGAAGACAAAAGGCCTTGAGGCCAAGCCTCCAACCAGTCCTGAGGTGTGCACCAGAGGTGGTGGGAGGTGACTACACTCAAGCACTGAAGCAACACCCCTGGAGCAGCCTCTGCAGGGGCCCAAGGGGCAGGTTCTAACAGAGGCTGCAAATGGGGAGGGTTGGAGGACATTAGAGGTAGCTCCAGAGGTGTGATGCCATACCCACATGGGTTCTTCTGTTCCAGAAGATCCATGTGTATGAGTACCTGTCCCTTGTGAACTCTGCGTGTCCGCTCTCCACTGACCCCAGGCCTGAGGCTGATGGGGAGTAGATCACTACTCTCCTTATTCTTCCTTTTCAGGAAATGCCTTTGCTTAACTATCACAATGGTGTGGGTTTTCCTGAGCCATAGTCTGTAATGTGCATCCAGAGGGCTGGATCCTGGAGTGGTTTTCTCCACTGAGGGATATAACTGTGCGCGTGAGTTGGAGGGGAGAGGTAGGCCAGAGGGGTGAAAAATAAAAAAAATATTTCTCTATCTTGAAATAGTACATTCATATGTAAACAATAGTATGAAGCATTCCAATTCTCCAATGACTGAAGAACAAGTTGGCCTGTTCAGAAATCAGAAACTAAGAAAAAAAAATTGTGGGGGGGCAGCTAGGTGGCGCAGTGGATAGAGCTCCGGCCTTGGAGTCAGGAGAACCTGACTTCAAATCCGGCCTCAGACACTTGACACTTACTAGCTGTGTGACCCTGAGCAAGTCACTTAACCCTGACTGCCAAAGCAAAAAAACAAGCAATGCCCCCCCCAAAAAATAAAAAAATAATTGTGGGAAGTTAAGTATCTCTATAGGAAAGAGATATAAGCTGATTCCATGATAACCCTTGCAAAGAAATATGAAGTCATCCTAAACCCTCATTTGTTAGGGAAGCTACTGAGTTTGAACGGGAGAGTCCTCCTGCTCATAATCACTACATGGCATACTCTCTGGGGAGAAAATAAAGGAAATGGGTTTTTTGCTTTTTTGGGAGACTTCCCAAGGCATTCAATACATTGCACTGCTCTACCCAGGAAGCACTTCAAAACTATAGGCAGACTGATAGTAATCCATTTCTAAAGTTCTGGTTAAAAGCACTTAAAATGCTAACGAATGAGTAAATCTGGTTTGTTCCATAGTCATGGTCTCGAAAAGCTGTGTGTACATCAATTTTGTTGCAAATCAGTAAAAAAAGCACTTATTAATGCTTTACTATGTGCCAGGCACTGTACTAAGTAAGCACTGAAGACATAAATGAAATAAATAGGTACATACAAGACATACAAAGCGTAAGCAGAAGGTAGCCTCAGGGAGAAAGGCATGAGTACCTGGAGGGAATGGGCAATAAGGGATTTCAGAATATGGGATTTGACATGAGTTTTGCCAAAAACCTGGGAAACTAAGAGCTGTGTTGAGGAAGGAGAGCATTCCAGGAATGGAGGGTGGGGGGGGGGGGGAGGGAGGAAAGCCAGGGCAGAGATGTGGAGTTGGAAGATGCCACGTTGTGTGTGAAGAATAGTAAGTGGGCCAGGGCAGCTGTGTCATAGAGTATGTGGAAGGAAGTAAAGTATAAAATTTGAAAGGTAGGAAGAAACCAGGTTATAAAGTTTTAAATCCCAAACAAAGTATATTTGATCCTGGAGATTATAGGTAGTCACTCGAATTTATTTTGTGTGTGTGTGTGTGTGTGTGTGTGTGTGTGTGTGTGTGTGTGAGAGAGAGAGAGAGAGAGAGAGAAAGTGTGTGTGTGTGTGTGTGAGAGAGAGAGACAGAGAGAGAGAGAGAGAGAGAGTGAGAGAGACAGAGAGACAGAGAAACAGAGAGAGAGAAAGGTGACAGTCAAACTTATGCTTTAGGAAAATGATGGGCACGATTAGAGGAAGGATTAGACTGTGGAGAAGTTGAATCGGTGGCTATTACAATAGTCCAGAGGAGAGCTCATGAGGCCTTGAATCAGGCCTGTGGCTACATAAATAAAGAGAAGGTGATGCATACAAGAGACATCATTAAGGTAGAAATAACAGGGTTTGGCAATTGATTAGATGTAAGGTGAATGAGAGTGAGGAGTTAGGGAAGAAACCCAGATTGTGAGCTTGGGAGAATGGAAATGCCATCTCCAGTTACAGAGAAGTGGGGAAGAAGGGAAAAATAATTCTGTTTTAGACATGTTAAATTTGAAATACCTAGGAAATATCCAATTGGCAAAACTATCGCTCAGGACACAGGTATATCTATCTATATCTATCTATATCTATATCTATATATATCTATAGATAGATAGATAGATGGATAGATAGATATAGATATAGATAGATAGATAGATAGATAGATAGATAGATAGATTGGCTAGGGCCAGATATATAGAGATAATAACTGTGCCTATCAGAACTGATGAAATCACTTAATGAAATAATACAGAAGGAAAAGAGAAAAGTGAAAAGGATTCAGGACAGAGCCTTGGGGGACACATATCACTGGATGTGATATGGATGAAGAATCAACAAAGGAAAGGAGTGATCAGAGGAGTGGTCAGACAGGAGAACTAAAAGAGAGCAATATCATGAAAATCTAGAGAGAACAGAGGATTCAGGAGAAGAAGATGATTAACAGGGTCAAATGCTACAGAGAATTCAAGAAGGATAAGGAATGAGAAAATGCGAATAGATTTGGCAATTACATCATTGGCAGCTTTGGAGAGGGCAGTTCCAGGTGAATGCTGAGACTGGAGGCCAGATTGCAAAGAGTTTAGCAGTGAGAGGAGAGGAAGTGGAAGCCCCTTGTAGAGATGGCTCTCTTAGGAAGTTTGGCTAAGGGATGAGAGATACAGGACAACAACTAGCAAGGACTGTAGAATCAGGGGAGGGTTTGGTAAGGATTGTGGACACATGGATGTGTTTGTAGGCAGAAGGGAAAGTGCCAATAGAGAATGAAGAGAAAGAATGTGGATGACAGTGGGGGCAATCTGATGGACAAGATGGGTACCTCTGCTGAAGAAGGCTGGGGGAGAGGGGTAGAAAGTGGAGAGGGTTTTGTCTCAAATAGACAGGTGCTAGAGAAAGCACTGGATGGTAGCATCTTATCTTGATATGGGAAAGGTCAGAGTTCTAGGTTTGCCACTTACTATTCATGTGAGAAATTTGAGACAGGGAGCAGCTTTGTGCAGGTACGATCTTTGTGCCTCTACCACAGAGAAGTGGAAGAGTAGGGGTAGAGGGCAAAGGATTTTCTCTCCTCTCCCAAACCCATATCAGCCATAGAATCTTGCAGCTGAACTACTTGTCTAGTAAGAGATGCTATGACCAGTGGAGAGTATAGAGAAACAGAAACCTACACTCTCTAGGGAGAGAGAAACAAAGAGGCAGCACTCAAGGCAAGAAGTGTAACCTTTGGCAGCAGAGAAAAGAGCCAATTATGCTTTGATGGAAGAATTAACCCAGGGAGTTGAGAGTTAAACTGCAGAAAGAAGTAGGCCCAGGGAACTCAGATGAGTGACCTATCCAATAAAGACAGAGCTCTAAGAGGAGGAAGAGGACACCACAAGAAAAGAAAGGACATTGGGGTCCCAGGTGTGGGATACCTTGGTTACACATGTCTCCTATATGTGTACCTCACTACTACTGTACTCCTAGATTTGTTCCCACTCTTTCACTTAAACTGTGTGTATTTGTTAAATAGTGCACCTCAGGTTTGTGGAGGACAATGTTTTGTAGCTAATAGTCTTACTATGCCATTTTAGTATCAAATGGTACCGCTTTGAGCTAATTGTGTTTACTGGCTATTAAAGAGAAAGCTCATTAGTGGGGACTAATGAGCTATAATTTTGGGAGTGTAGACCACCAGGCTACCCCTAGAACCTGAGGTAGCAGTTCTCCCTCCTAGGAACCCAAATTGTGAGCATGAGTTGGGGAGGGAGGCTCTAGAGGAGGTCCCCTCTACATAAATATAAAGGTAAAGAAAGATTTTTATACATCAGGGTTGCTTAAGACAGAACCCATCTAACATATGGACTCATATATTAAAGCAATAAAGAAAGTAAACAAGTCTTTTGACTCATATAGACCATTACAACTTACCCTAAAATCTGACCTACCTTAATAATGGTGTCTCCACTATTCTCCTTATATAGCTCTCCAATCTGTCAATGATACTAACCATTTCTACTACTTGAAGTTTTTCTTGACATATTCAAAGTTTTATTTTTCTGAATTTTATTCAATGATTCCATGCTATAATTTTTCATATGAAATTAATACTTTTTCCTCATTAAGAATGGCAATTTCTAAGTAGTAATAAGGTCATAAATTCAAACCATTCATGCCAGGACTCTATACAGGAATTCTGTATTGATGGGGTGCCAGAAATAGTTATGGGGTACATTAATGGGTAAGAAAATACATCTTCCAGTTGGGGCTATCATCAGCTACAGTTTAAAGTGTTGTTAAGAGCTAGTCTCACGCCTGGACTGCTGTCATGAGCTATCTGATCTCCCCAGTTTCCAATTTCTCCTCAGACCAAGATATTGGCAAGATATTTTCTCTAAGACATTGCCTTCATAATATCACTCCAATGTCTCTCTACTGCTTAAGACATGGAGTCTAATCTCCAAAAGTCTCATGATGGAAAATGCTATCCACATCCAGAGAAAGAATTACAGAGTTGCAGATCAAAACATACTATTTGCTCTTTTTTTTCCTTCTGTTTTATTTTGATTCCTCTTTTTTGTGGTCCCTCCTATTGGTTCTACTTCTTTACAACATGACTAATGTGAAAATATGTTTAATAGGAATGTATATGTAGAGCTTACATAGGATTGCATGCTGTCTTGGGGAGGGGGAAGGGGAGAAAATTTAAAACTCAAAAGCCTATGGAAGCAATTGTTGAAAACTAAAATAAATTAATAATAATAAAAAAAGACATGGAGTCTAAATTCTTTAGCCTGGTGTTTGAGGTCCTCTACAATGTAGCCTTGGCTTTATCACCTTTTACTTTCTCACATGAATCTTCAGCCTGGCAAATCTACTCTACTTGCTGTCGCTTATGCAAACTTTATACTTCACATAATCAAAGACATGGAGATGGATGGACCCACCAAGAATATCTTCCCCAAGGGGAAGCTAGGTGGCACAGTGGATAGAGTACCGGCCCTGAAGTCAGGAGGACCTGAGTTCAAATCCAGCCTCAGACACTTGACACGTACTAGCTGTGTGACCGTAGGCAAGTCACTTAACCCCAATTGCCTTAAAAAAAAAAAAAGAATATCTTCCCCAGAATCTCTGCCTATTGAAATCCTAGCCATTCCTTAAGGCTCCAGAGAAGCCAATCAAATGGTAAGCATTTTAGGAGTGTTTATTATGTGCCAGTCATTGTGTTAGGTGTTGGGGATACAGAGACAAAAAGTAAGAGAACTCCTGCCCTCAAGGAGTTTCTATGAAACTTTTCAGGATGACCCCACCCAGAAATGATTGCCTGTCTTATATTTATACTATGCTCACAGTATTTTCTGTCTGTACCATTCATACAAAACTCCCCATGTACTGCCCCCTATTATACATACTTGTATACACTATACTTCTCACTTACACTAGATCTAGGCTTCATCTCTTTGTTACAGGGTTATGGGACCTGAACCCCTAAAGGAAAAAGACCAGGTCTTTGAAAGCAACCTAGCTC
This sequence comes from Vombatus ursinus, assembly GCF_900497805.2. Classification (NCBI taxonomy): domain Eukaryota; kingdom Metazoa; phylum Chordata; class Mammalia; order Diprotodontia; family Vombatidae; genus Vombatus; species Vombatus ursinus. The sequence continues at coordinate 402,235 of NW_020954548.1, forward strand.
CTAAATTTTTCCACACACAACCTAGTCCCTGGCATTTTACCTGAGGCATCCAGTCTATCCCAGTCCACCTAGATACTCAATAATCCTTTTAACTGCCCTTTCACTGTGGCTCTCCAACCACTTAACTCCTTTCATTGTTTGCACCTGGCCCACCCCGGCTATCTGTCTCTCCTTAATCTCATCCAGATCTTCTCCCAGTCTTTTCTTATATGTAAGTACCAATCTTACCCCCATTAAATTGCACAGATTCTAAGAATCTTGCCAGCTTCTATTGGTGACACAACACTGCAGATTTACTAGGAATCTTGCCAGCCTAACTGGTGTTATAATAAAACCTCACTACTCTGACTGAAAGAAGGCTTGAGTGGTCAAATTCTTTAGAGGCAGAACCCCTTCACATTTGCATTTTGGGGTTCCCAGCACCCCAAACTGCAACATTTGGACCTTAGTTCCTTCATCTGGAAAATGAAGAGACTGAACAAGATAATCGCAATAGCTCTATACTATTTGCTGAAAGTTGCAGACCTAGATAGCTCAAAAGATATTGACTGATCAAGCTTATTCCATCTTCTCATAATCTATAGCCCTTTGGGGGGGCTTTTCTCCTATACTGTTTTCCAGTTTTCCCAGAAGTTGTTGTTAAATAGTGAGTTCTTATCCCAGAAGCTGGAGTCTTTGAGTTTATCAAACAGTAGATTACTATAGTCATTGACTACTGTGTCTTGTGTACCTAACCTATTCCACAGATCCACCACTCTATTTCTCAGCCAGTACCAAGTAGTTTTGATGATTGCTGCTATACAATATAATTTAAGGTCTGGTATAGCTAGGCCACCTTCCCTTGCATTTCTTTCCTTAATTCCCTTGACATTCTAGACCTTTTGTTCTTCCAGATGAATTTTGTTATTATTTTTTCTAGCTATATAAAATAAATTTTTTGGCAGTTTGATTGGTATGGCATTGAATAAGTAAATTAATTTAGGCAGAATTGTCATTTTTATTATTTTAGCTCAGCCTACCCATGAGCAACTGGTATTTTTCCAATTATTTACCTCTGATTTTATTTGTGGGAAAAATGTTTTGCAATTGTGTTCGTACAGTTCCTGGGTTTGTCTTGGCAGGAAGACTCCCAAATATTTTATAATGTCTATGGTAACTTTAAATGAAATTTCTCTATTTCTTGCTATTGGGTTTTGTTGGTAATATAGAAATGCCGATGGTTTGTGTGGATTTATTTTACATCCTGCAACTTTGCTAAAGTTGCTTATTATTCCCAGTAGTTTTTCACTTGATTCTCTAGGATTCTCTATATATACCATCATATCATCTGCAAAGAGTGATAACTTTGTTTCTTCTTTGCCTATTCTAATTCCTTCAGTTTCTTTTTCACCTCTTATTGCTAAAGCTAACATTTCAAGTACAATATTGAATAACAGTGGTGATAATGGACATGCTTGTTTCACTTTGAGGAGGCTTTTCTCAATTCACAAGACTTTCTTATATTAAAATGCTCCATAAAGAATGAAGCAACCCTAGAAAGAGTTCTTCGTATCTCTCAAAGTCTGCGCTTAGACATGAAGGGAGTGTAAAAATGGGGTCTTTCCCAGGTTGGTGCCAGGACTAGCCTGGACATTTTTATAATTGCACAGTGAAATCTGCCTTCTTACTGCTACCAATTCTATAGCTCCCTTCCATAAAGTCAAAGCAGGCTCACCTGTGCACTAACTGCAGATTTTCTTGTTTTAACCGGCTGTGTTGTTCTCCGTTCGCTGCTGTGTCCTTCTCTAATTCCGTCACTCTCTTCTCCAAGAAGATGACCTTTGCAATAAGAGGCACAGGACTGATGTGAGGCGAAAAGTAAAACCGAGCCTATTCACAACACAGCTTTTTAGAAAAACAGAGTACAAAGTACCCACCTCCACAGTCCATTTGAGTAAAACTGAAGTATCCAATCCCTTTGCCATCAATGCAAGTTCCCACAACAATAACTCTTTTCAGTATCTGACACAACTTGATCTATCAGCTATGCTCTATGATTTTTCTTGTTGTATAACAGAATTTTTGAATTCCACGTATAATTGATATCATACTGCTTGCCTTTTTAATGGGTGGGGGAGGGGCTGGAGAGAGGGACAGAATATGGAATTCAAAATTTAAAAAAATGAATGTGAAAAATAAATACAATTTTAACAAAAGAATTTCCAAGTTCTTTCTCCTCCATTCTGTGTTTTAAAATTTTAGCAATGCCTTTTACTTTTCCCACCACAGTCACTTCCCAATATATATACATCCTTTCACTCCCATTTATAAAAGAAATGAGTTAAACAGCAAGGATCAAAATGACACCTGACAGCACGCCTAACATTCTGCTCTTGTGGGCCTCTTGCTGTCCAGTAAGGGGGAAGCATGTTGGCTCTGGGATTCTATTTTCCAGGACCAAGCCCAGCCATTGCAATTAATTTGAGTTAGATTGCCCACAAGTGTTGCTCTTATTGGTGTTACTGTAATCACTGTGTACAATGTCTTGATTCTGCTACTTCACTTGGTATTAGTTCATATAAGTCTTCCTGTGTTTCTCTGAATTTCTCAAACTTACCACTTTTTATAGTACAACAGCATTCTATTCCATGCAGATGCAATAATTTGTTCAGCCATTTCTAAACAATGGGCACCCAGTTTATTTCCAGTTTTTTGCTACAGATGAAAAGTCCTTCTACAGATATTCTGCCATATGTAGGTTCTGTCTCCTAGTTTCTTGTTTTTTTTTTTGTCTTTTTTAGGCAATTGGGGTCAAGTGTAAGTGTCAAGTGTTTGGTCTGAGGCCAATTTGAACTCAGGTCCTCCTGAATCCAGGGCCGGTGCTCTATCCACTGCATCACCTAGCTGCCCCTGTCTTCTATTTTCTTGAGGGATATGCCCAGTAGTGGGATCATTGGTTCAAAGGGTATAAAAAAGTCTAGCTACTTTTTTTTTGCAAAATTCAAAATTGTTTTCCAGAATGGTTGGACCATGTCACAGTTCTATTAATAGTATACTAGTGTGCCTATTTTCTCATAGCCATTAGATTTTACTATTTTTGACTTTTGTCAACTTTTCAAATTTAATGAGTATGAAATATAATTTCAGAGTTGATTTAAATTGCATTTCTGACAGAGGGTTAAGTTCCTAACCAATCAATAAATAGAGTTAATTATAAATGATAAAATGGATAATCTTGATTAAATGAAATTGAAAAGCTTTTGCACAAATAAAATTAATGCTAAGAAGGGGAGTGGTTGCCTATGAAATAAAAATCTCCATATCAAATGATAAGGGTTTTTTATCTAATACATATAGACAAATAAAAAGAAATATATATATATATACATACATATATATATATATAAAATCAAAAACTATTCCCCAATAGTTAAATGATCAAATGAAATTTTTAAAAAGTTCTCAAAAGAATTGTAAATTAACAGCCATATGAATGAATGAATGTTACAAATCACTAGTAAGAAAAGAAATGCAAATCAAAACAACCCTGAGGCTTCATCTCACACCCAGCAAACTGACAAAATGAATAAATGAAGGGAACAGTCGGTGTCAGAGTGGTTATGGAAAGACAGACACACTAATACATTGCTGGTGGGGGTGTGAATTGGTACAATCATTTTGGAAAGCAATTTGGAATTGTGCAAAGATAATGACTAAAATGTTCATATATTTTGACCCAGAAATTTCAGTGCTAGGCACATACCCAAGTAGGTGATTAACAAAAATAAAGGCTCCATATATATCAAAATATTTATAGCAGCACTTTTTGTATAGCAAAGAACTGGATAACAGAAGCCTATTAACTGGGGAATGGCTAAACAAATTGTGTGACGTGAATGTAATGGAATATTACTGTGCTATAAGAATTGACAGAAAGTGATGAATACAGAGAAGCTTAGAAATAGCTATATGAACTGATGCAAAGTGAAGGACAGCAGGGAAAACAATACACAATTTCTACAATAATGTAAATGGAAAGAACAACTATAAAAGAATCAAAGCTGAATCTGTGAAAATTATAATGAGGAAGTTTAGTCCTTAAAAACAGATATGAGAAGATAATTCTATCTACTTCTTTGCAAAGGTGGGATTTAGGGGTTAGATGGGAGTGTGGAACACTATATACAATGTCAGACTTTTCAATGTGGTTATTGGTTTTGCTGATTTCTTTTCTCTTCCTTTACTTAAAAAACTTTTTCTTATAAGGGATGGCTCTCTGAAAGGGGATTTAGGAGAGGGGAAGGAATTGAAGGGAGTAATTTAGGTAATATAAAAACAAAATATATCAATAGATATATATTTTTTAAAAGTTGACGGGGCCTTAACTACTATATCAAAAAATACTATGATGTAAAAACAAAAAAAATGTATTTCTCTTATTAGTAATTTAAAACAGTTTTCCATATGTTGAGAGCTTGGATTTCTTTTGAAAAATCATCAGTTCCTATCCTTTCACCATTTATCTGGAAGGATGGATGATTCTTGCTCTATATTTGCATCAACTCCATTTTTTTTTCAGAGTGTATGCACTATGCTAATCATTTGTGCTAGCTTCACATTTTAATTCAAGAGCTCTGTTAAATACCCAAATTCTGTGGTAATGCATATTATATATTGTATACTTGCAGCATGAGCTTCAGTTAGTGATTTGTTGGTAAGAGTTTAACAACTGGCTCTCCTGGGGAAAAATGTGTTTATGATACAATTTTAAGTTTAATCTACATTATTATTTTCTCCATCACCTTCTTAGATCTAGACAATCAACAGAACAAGAATTCAATCCCTAATTTGTAATATTTACTGGTTTCCAAAGTGGAAATATTCACACTAAAAATTTAATGATCAGTTGAAGAGCTGGCATAAGCTGGGTGCAGCTCACCCTTGGCTTTATTAAATAAGCAGCATGGTATTGGTGAAAATGCCCTGACTTGGACTCAGAAGACCTGGGTTCCAGTCTGAGCTCTACCCTTTAATAACCATATGACCAAAGGCAAACCACTGCACTCCTCTGAACTTCCTCAAGTTACCTCATTTATAAAATGGCACTCTTCCACTATTTACTTCACAGGGTTATTATAAAAAAAGTGCTTTACAAATAAGTGCTACATAAACATGAAATGTTATTACTATTATTATTATAACTATATGATCATTCCTAGATTTTCCATGGCTATCTTTTTGTATTAAAAAGCTTTAAAATGCTAATTTCATAAGAATTAATGTGTTTCATCTATAAATTAATATTTTTTGACATGCACTGGCATATGAAAACAGATTGTCATGGTGAAGCAGAAAGAGCACTGGACCTGGGCAGCCAGGTAATTATGTTGTGACCATGGGCAAGTCTCCTAATTTCAGTTTCTTCATCTGTAAAATGGTATAATATTTTTTCTTTACTATTTCAGTGTTGCTATGAAAAAAATATCTTTTTTTTTTAGAATTTTAAGCTTTCCTATGTAAAGAAAGCACTCTGTCAACCTTACAGTATTATATATATATGTGTGTATATATATATATGAGTTATTATTCCTAAATTTCTTAGTCTAAGAAAAAGAGAATGAAATAGGTTATTTCAAGCTATTAGAGAAGGACAGAACCATTCCATTCCAATTCTCTGACTTTATGGATGAGAAAACTGAGTTTCAAAGGGGACCAGGTGCCATGTCCAACATCATACAGATAAATAATTGGAGAGCTGGGGCTAGACTCATTTCCTACTTCCAATCCACTATTTTCTTTACAAAAAATTTTAATCTTATTCTTATTGATAACTTATGTTTTTATATCACATTCATTTACAAATATAACCTCCTGTTCTTTACACAATAAGCTATGTTTTCTAACAAAAACTACGAGGGGGGGAGAGGAAGAGAGAGGGAGAGAGAGGGAAAGAAAGGAAGAGAGAGGGAGAGAGGAAAGGAGAGAGAGAGAAAGAGAGAGGGAGAGAGAAGCTGTTTAGCAAAACTCAGCAACAAACAGACCGTGGCTAACAGCATATGCTCTATTCCATGTCCACAGTCTCACATCTCAGCAATGAAGTAAAGGGAGTGAATTTTGTCTCTCAGGTCAAGTTTGGTCATCATAATTACATAGTACTCAGTTTCCTGTTTTTGTAGCTTCTTTTTCTATTTACATTGTTGTCAATGTGCATTTTTTTCCTGGTTTAGCTTAACTCCATTAATTCATCTAAGCTTTCTTGTGCTTCTCTGACCTCCTCCTCCACCTTTTCCTCCTCCAGCTTCTTCATATTTGTTTCTTTTGCATTACATGAATGTATCCCAATTGGTTCAGCTACTCCTTTGTGTAACTGATAAGCATCATTTTGTTTCCAATTCTTCTCTACCACAAAAAGGGCTGTTATAAATATTAACTTCTCTTAGGCTCAGTTTCTTAATCTGTAAAATGGAGGTAACAGTAACTACCTCAAAGGGTGGTTGCAAGGATAAAATGAGAAAGTGCTTTGCAAATTTCAAAGTACTATATTAATTTTAACTATTATTATTTTTACTATTACTATTATGATGATTATTGTATACAAGACTTTTCTGTCTTTGATCTCCTGGTTCTACCAGAAGGATCTCTGGATCAAAGGATATGGACATATTTAGTCATTTTTTTTTAGCATAATTCCACATTTCTTTACAGAATGGTTGGATCAATTTACAACCCTACTAGGCCCAATTCACAACTCTGCCACAAGGTATCAGTGGTACTAGTGTAATATCAGCGTATTACAACAGTGTATCTTCTCACAACCCCACCAACAATAATCATTTCCATCTTTTGTCATCTTTGCCATATTGAAGGGAGTGAAATGAAACATCAGAATTATTTTGATTTGCACTTCTCTCATTTTTCCAGCGAGACCTGTATGACAAAATTTTGCTTTATTTTAGGTCCATTTATACCAACCTTATGTAATACAGTCAGTCTATAAAAGGGTTATCACTTCAGCTGATAAATAATAAATTACTAGCAGGAAAATCTGTACTTTGTATCTAGAAAAGGATTCATACAATGTTTCTTTCCTCCTCTATTTTAATTCCTACTTCGGAGAATCTAGCATTGAAAGGGGCTTTAGGAGGTGGTTGGTACATTGAGCAGCATGCTAGAAAATATTTAACAAGAGGCTCTCCAAAAGAAGGAAAAGACCATATGACACAGTTTTAAGTTTAACAATCAAGCTCTGATGTGTAATTTAACAACCAACTCTTCCAAGCCAGTTCAAGCTGGGTCCAGCACCCCCCAGGGGCCAACCCTTACCTGAATCAGAATCCTTTCAACAACACATCTAGCTAATCAAAAGTAACCTATGACTGCCCAGGGCAGCCCATTCTACCTCTGAATAGTTCTGTTAGATTTTTCTTTTTTCATATGAACTACTTTTAAGCCACAGTTTCCCCATCTGAACTTGTACAGCTGAAGCTTCAATCCAAGTGAAGGACTTTACCTTTCTCTTGAGTAGGAATTGTTTCATTCATTGTATTTTTATCTAGCAGAGTGCCTGGATATAGTAGGTAATTAATAAATGCTCGTTGATGGATTGATTGGTTAGCCCTACTAAATTCCATTTTGTTAGTTTTGATTTACTATTCCAAGATGACAAAATATTTTTGAATACCAAGTCTGTTACATAATATATCAGCTATATTCTTAATCCTATCTGTCAAGGTTTCAGATGGTTGAAATGTCATCTATAAATCTGATAAGCTGATTCTCTCTTCCTTTTAAAATGTTAAACAGAACAAGGCTAAGGAAAGAGATCTGCTTCAGTCCTCTTATCCTTCAGAAACAAATATATTCCTCTCCTACACAATGGTTACAATTTCCCTTATACTGCACTACTGAAAAATGAGACAATTATTAGAAATGGGCAGAGCAATGATGAAAAGGAGCTTCATTAGCCATTATAAGTTATTTGATTTTTAAAAAACGTCGTATAAATGGGAATAGAAAAAAATCCACTTAAATTAAGGTTTGAGAAGTACATAAAATGTAAGAATAATATTATCATTTTATCTAAGCTTAATTTTTAAAATGTAACACGCAAAATCAGAACTATATAGTGATACTTTGTAGTGCTTAAAAAAGGTACTAAACTACATTTTAAAAAATAACTACCTTTAAAGACAGCATTGTATTGTAGGAGACAGCAATGTGGTGGTATAAAGGACACTGAACAGGGAGTGAGGAGCCCTGGTTTTAACACTGGCTCTGCTGGTTAACTAGTTATACAATCTTGAGCAAGTCACTTCATGACTTTGAATTTCACTTTATGAAGAAACGAAAGGCCTAGAATAGATGAGAGGTGTCCAACTCAAATAGTAACAATCTCTATAGCCCAAGTGTGACATGTGCGGTCTAGGTGAACTTTGGAATACTTTCCAGCTCTAAGAAAGCTAGTGTTCTTTCCACCGTATCACATTTCCTTTTAATAGCTATGATCAGCTATACTTAAAAATGGACATTTTGAGGGGAGGCATAGGTAGTTTTGGAGAAGGGGACACTAGTGGAAGGCACATGAGTGAAGCAAAGGAGTGGCAAGTTCTAAGCAATCAGAAAATAGCTAGAAGGTACTGGGTTCCTGGGAGATGGTGGGGAGTGAGTGTGTGTGTATGTGTATGTGCGTGGGCACGCACGTGTGCCCGAGTGCAAGCATGTGTGGATGTTTAGTGATACCAAAGAAAAACTACCTACTTCAAGCTTTAGTTTGCTTACAGCTCCAAACTAAACAGTGAACATAATAAAAATAGCTCACATTTATATATAGTAATTTAGGGCTGGCAAAGTACATTACATATACTATCTCAATGGATCCTCACAACAATCCTGTGAAATAGATGCTATTATTCTTCCCATTTTACAGATAAAGAGAGGCTCAGAGATGCTAAGTGACTTGCCCAGCTAGTAAGCTGGTTGGACTTGGATCATCTGGAAAAGTTCTCATCCTGTCCCTCCTTTTCTCTCTCAGAGACTATGAGAACTCCAGGGTGGGGAGAAGTTCTCTTAGCCTGAAGTCTCCTGATAAAGAGTCAGTCTGCTTATAGTATCAGACATTTAGAGCTAGAAAAGATCTCATACCATCTAGTCCAGCCTAAAGAAGTTCAATGACTTGTCCACAGTCACACAGACAATGAATGACATTGTAACTCAGCCCCACTTTGTGGAGTCAAGCCCTCTCCAGGCTCTACCTCTCCATATATGCCTCCCCTTCGGCCTGACCCAATCCGCTCCCTGCTCCTGCTGAGCTCCCCCTTGCCTCTACTCCCCTTTCCGACCAGAGACAAGCTGGGTGCTTGATGAAAAAGGCAAGAACTCAGCGAGACTTTGAAGGAATACATCCAAGTTAAATTATGCACAGCAAGTACACAGACAGCATGCCTAAAGATAATCTGGGTTATGAGTGCACATCTTAAACATCATCCCGTATTTGTTTAGTCCATGGGGTTTTCTTGGCAAAGATACTGGAGCAGTTTGTCATTTCCTTCTCCGGTGTGTTCCCATTTTATAGATGAGGAATTGAAGCAAATAGAGATTGAGTGACTGTCCCACAGTCACACAGCTAGTAAGTGTCTGAGGTCAGATATGAACTCAGGTCTTCCTGACTTCAGGCTGGGTGCTGTATCCGCTATGCCACCTAGCTGCCCCTATCATTTCCTATACCTTCTTATACTTTCTTGATATTTAATAAATACCTATCTGTAAGGGCTAAATGGACAAAAGTAGACAGATAAACTGAAAATAAAGTCACAGTACTTCACCACAATTAGGTATTTAAGCTTTAAATTATGAGATAGTAGAACATGCTTGTTACAAATGTTAATTTACACGAACATAAACATTTCAAGTTTTACTCCAGGTTTCTCTCAGGTACTGGCCTTCTGATGAAAACAAAGGTCCAGGTGGAGTAATTACCTTGTCAGCAATGTCCTCATCGGTATAGTCCATAGGATTCTGAGAAGTTTCCTCCATAGCCTCTACAGTCAGGTTTCCAGTCTGATGGAGATGTCTATAATAAGAAAATAACAAACCAAACCAAAGAAAATACTTGTTCATTAGAAAGATGGAAAATATAGGTCCTAGCTTAATAAGTAGCTTCTTAAGCATTAGTATTTCCTAATAATTACGAGGAAATGGAGAAGAAGCCAGGTAGGGGTTAATTTCCAAAATTTATCCAGTTTATCCAGAGATGAAACATTCCTTAGGGCTAAACCCTTTTTGTATGAAAGAGAAAATGAACTTTTACCCTAACACATCATTCTCTACAACCTTTCCAGCAACCTTTGGAATATCAAGTTCTTATTCTTCCAACTTGTTCTATCAGGTTGGTGGGATAAAAGAACTTTGTGCTCAGGTGTAATAAAAAATAATATGTATTTTATGTTATGAAATACTTTCCTCTTACTTCTCAGACTAGTAAAATATTAATTTAAGCTAATGGCACTTTGTACACAATCTTATCATTTAAATTTATCCTTAACATATTTTTCAAGTTGCCTATTTGAAAAGTGATATTTATACCTCAGTAGGGATGCCAATTCTAAAAACAGTTCTACTCACACAAAGCTATGACAATGTAATGTAAGATACGGTGTCATACATGGGGAAAGCACTGGAATCATAACTGACTGGCTGGAATCCCAGCTGTTACTACTCACTCTATGTAACTTCCTGCAGATCATTTCTTCAGGGGCCACAGTTAAGTCATATATCACACATCCTTAGGGGTTTGGGGAGTGAGTGACTACTCTATCTTAGAATATGTTATAAAGAAGAAGAAGAAAGCTGGGCATTATTTGACATACATCCTAGATTTGGGGAAAGCAGATTTCAAAAGGTCCCAGAGTCTGTAGAGGAAGTCAGCAAGAATGAAATTTATGAAGACATAAAGAGAAACAATTCTGATGAGTTTAATTTGGAGTTCAGCAAGTTGTTTCTTTCCTGCCACAGAGGAATTTGTACTCTATCATAACAGGAAGGTTTCACTGTTTTTCACTGTCTTAGAAGAGGGATTTGGGAAGGAGCTTTGTGATGGTAGTTTTTTAACACTGTCATGATGGGAAATAAGTTTGGCTGTGTGATTTTTAATTTTGAGGAGATAAACCAAATAAGTAGATGCTTTAATATATAAGGCAAAGTTAACTCAGTTTTAGTGTGATGTCGTAAGAAATTCTGAGTAAGAAGTAATGCAATAAAAAAGAACACTTAGATTCAGAGAAGCTAGATTCAAATCCTATCTCTGATATCACTCTCTGGGTGACCTTGCTGTTCCTCACACATAACTTTCCATCTCACTTGCCATCTCCATGTTTTATCCTCCACTGGACAGCAAAGTTCTTGGACTGCACAGATTGTGTCTTACATTTCTATTTTAATTTATTGATGCTTTTTTGGGACACAGACACTTGTTAACACTGTCCCCCCCCCCCCAAGTCTACTTAAAGTATATTCCCCTAACACAGTTAAGGAAAATATTAATGGAAAGGAAAGATTTGTGCCTATAACTTTGATAATATAGTACCCCCACTGTCTGTTAATATTTGACTGAAGCTTTAGGACTTCTCAGAGATATCTGTTTTCTTTGTTGTAGTAATCTATATTCTTTTGTCTCTTCTTTTTTCACTCTGCATCACTCCATTCAAGACTTGAATGAATGTTACACATACATCACTTCTTAAATTGCTACAGTATTCTACTGCATTCATATGTTCAGCCAGTTCTCAATCATTGCACAAAGATTCTGTTATTAACAACAAGAAATGTATAAAAGTGTTCATAGCAGGATTTGTGAATAGAAGAATCTACAAAATCATGCCCAACCCTAGAAGATGGCTGAACAAACTTACATTTCTTTTCAATGACACTTAACTTAAGCATGATGGTGGATGAGCAGAATGGATTCTCAGTGAAGACTTGCAAAAGTAACGAATGCCCCACTTTCTTGGGTTGTTTTGAGGGACTCTAATTTGCCTGAAATATGTCAAGTATCTAAAAGTGTTATTGTATTTCTTAAATAGGATATAGTACGACTTCTTAAAAAGAACTGTAAATATTACTTGCTTTGGTAATTGGCATAGTTCGCTGATTTTCTAAATCTGATTTCTTCATAAACATTCCAAATAAGACAGCCAGAAAAAATTTTTTATAGGCACCTAGCTAGAAAGGAAGATTAACTTGATTTTGCCATTTTTTCTTAAAAGCCACATCATTAATCTGATCCTTAAAAATTAGCTTTAAGTTATTATTTTCATGTATACTCTAAGCTGCTTTAAAAAAAAGGAATAATAATCATCCCAATCAACAAATACTATGATGAATGATCATATAAACATGTCACAGAGTCTCCAGCCTCAAAAGAAAAGGAGGTACACAGAGAGCCAATGGTTTAAGACCATGAGATATTATAGAACGTTTCCGATGGCAGGCACACTTATCTTTCTAAAGATATTTATGTTAGAGTAACAATTCAGCCTGTAGGCTGAGAGTTAAATGCTTGCTGAATTGATCTGGGTTAAAGGACCAGGGTTTGCATTTTAGTTCCAATGCTTACTAGCTTGTTAGCTTGGACAAGTCACTTCCCCAGAGTAAATCTCATTTTCTTATTCAAAAAACAAAGTTGTTGATGTCTAAGATTCCTTCCAATTTTAAACCTTATAATTATCATAAGCCATGTTACAACAGTGTAAATTTTTGAGAAGTTTCCTTGTGAAAGCGAAAGAGTAGACCTCAACAATTTCCTCATCCAATTTAAAGTAACCAACACTACTGCCTGATTGAATCAATCACAGGCATTACACTAAGTGCAAAAAAGTCCTTGATCAATTTAGATATCCTTAAAAGTCATTGGATGAACTGGAGTGATGTTGCACAGAGGTATATTTGGATTTGTTGAGCACTCTCTTGGAAGTTTAGAACCTAAGGGATTCAAGTGTCTAGTAGCTTAGTGGCAGAAACCTCTAACCAAGCACAAGAAGGAATCTGTTAGCAAGATGGAGGAAGAAACATCTTGTCCTCTTCTCCTCCTCCTCCCTTGACTAGAGGAGTAGCTTCTGAACTTTGGAGGGTCAGGGGACTTGGGACTTTTTCACTGGCATCCTAGCAATATCCCTGGGACAGCAGCAGCTGAACTCAGTAAAGAAAAGCAGATTTAAGGCTCTTTAAGGACCCCAAGTAGAAATGTTACTCTACACCTAAGGGGAACATTGTGAAGATGCCAGCAAGGGAACTTCTAGGATCTGAGTTCCCCCTTTGTCTTTTGCCACATGTGCTCTCCAGTTTAAACTTACTTTTTCCTGGACCCTATATATACTAATGAGAGAATGTGTCACGGACTGGGGTGGGGTGGGGAAGAATATTTTGTACTAAGAGTTCATACTATAACACCTTGACAAAACATCCTTTCCTAAAAACTAATTAATTATGCTTGACTGATATTAAGTAATAATGGAAAGCACACTGTTTGGAGTTTATATGTTACAGCATTAGAAAAATAATCCCCCCAACTCCATAGGGCTACCTCTAGACTCTGAGGGGACAGATATCAGGTGAGCAATGATCCCTGACCTACCAGTATGAGTAGAGATTAGGAAAGTATGTCCAGAGCTACTCTTGAATTGAATTTTTTTCTTTAGGATTTACTTAGATAAAGGTGTTTATCAAGTTTACAAAAACTTAGTGTGTGTGTTTTTTTTTTAAATCCAGTTTGTGTTTTGGTCCCTAGGGACCAGAGAAACAAAGGAAAAAGAACCTTAACTTTATAGTTGCTATACTGAAAACTACATCAAACAATTTTCCTTTTGAAAAAGTTAATATTCCTGAAAATAAAAATATACCTCTGATCTTTGATATATGAAATGAGTACTTTTGGTCTTCTACACTGAAGGACTATTTATTTATTCTTCATCTACAACTGGGAGGCAGTGTGGTACAGTGGAAAGAGTGCTGAAATTGGAATCAAAGCTTGAATTCCAGCTCCATCATATACTATAATTAGTTTCCCCACAGATTAATCAATCTATGAGTCATCTGGGCCCTGGTTACTTCTCCTTCCTGCTAACCATACTTTTATTTGTTCACTAACATTTTTCCCACAGGGTGGGTAGAGGAAGAAACTTAAATGACTATCACCTCTTTTCAATTTTACTATCTGTGAACAGTTCAGGTAAAAAGGAATGACGGGTAGAGAGTAAGAGGGAAAGAAAAGAGATCGAAGATATGGCCAAAATAAGGTTTTCAGATGGTCTTCAAATATCAATTCTTTCTACTATTCTTGTCTCTTATGCCCACAGATAACTAAGAGTTTCCTATTCACTTCAAAAATCCTTCTTAAAAATTAGAATTTAATTCTTTAGTGTCATTCCATTAACTGATTCAAATAAAACAAATGGTTTGATATCTCATGAATAATCCATTCTAAACCAACTATCTGTCTTAGGGAATGCTGACATCCAAATGGAATTACTCTCAACATGAAAATCTACTGATTATTTGCCTCTATGTTAGTTATGACTAAGCTTAACTCCAGGGTATCTCCAGTTATTAGAGAGGTGTGGCCTAATTTTAAAAAATCTTAATGATATTATTTTAAAATTAAAATATGATATATAGCCCCAATCAAACAATGATAAAGTACTATAATCTTAAAAAATCCGTTGTCCCTGCTGTACAGTTATGGTAAGGAGAAATCAATGTAAATCTTTTTGCTCATTACGAAGTAAAACTAAATCAAACATGATAGATCATGGCAGATGTTCAAAGTAAAAAGAAACACCACAAAACCACATTCTAAACTGGATAAGTCTTTTTACTGAGGCATTCTAGAGGATCCAAGAAGCAAACTTGGGGTAAGACAGAGACAGCCCTTGTGGCATTGAAGAAAGCAGTCCCAGAGGGACAGATGATCCTGAGATTAATATGAACTAAGAATGGAATGACATGTTATTCTATTATGAAGATTTCAATTCTATTTTCTATAGTTCTTAGTATACAGGTAGAAAACCTACAGTTTCAATTCTTTAGACTGTTGTGTTAAATTCTAAGGAAATTGGGAGTAAATGTTTTTGCTACCATTTTACTCAATAAAGCGTTTTGCACGTAAGTTTTCCAATGCAACCAAATCCTATAACACAAATGGGTATGCACATATAACTAAACATGAATTCAAGTCTAACCTGGCAGTATTTAGAAATATCTTTTACAAGTTT
Organism: Vombatus ursinus; assembly: GCF_900497805.2. Classification (NCBI taxonomy): domain Eukaryota; kingdom Metazoa; phylum Chordata; class Mammalia; order Diprotodontia; family Vombatidae; genus Vombatus; species Vombatus ursinus. Next base: position 417,477 of record NW_020954548.1, read on the forward strand.
TCCCAAATTAAACTAAAAATAAAAAAAAAACCTAAAAAATTTTAAGTCCTCTTCAGTTTTCTGGTGGTCGGGGTGAGGAATGAAAATATTTCTTTAAAAGGAAAAAGCATGCACTTTAAAGAAAAATGAGTTTTATCACAGCATTTCTTTTAAAATGGATAATAAAGTATTTGCTTACCTTGCTACCTTCTTACTGGAGAGTCGTTTATTTGGACTGTGCAATGAACAAAAACAACAGGAAAACAGAGTCAGGAAAACTGACAGAGAAAAGCAAAAGGAAACAGGAAATTCAGACTAGAGAGATACAGGGATGGGGGCACATCCTTACCAAATGGTGTAAACACAAGCATGCATTACTCAGCTTTTCAATGACAGTATCCATGCAAAGTCCTATGTTAGGCCCTTTCTTACAGACAAACATAAAAAAGACTTTAATAAATCCCCTCAGATTTCTGCAGTTATCACAAGCATTAATGGCTGGCTTATTTTAGTTCTGAAATGGATCTTTACATAAAATAGCAATAACAAGACCAAATTAGGACAATTCAGTCTCCTGGCTGTACTAATTCACCTGACAGAATATTCAAAAAGTACTTAGCTTAAAGGAAAGTCTTCCAAATATTCTGGCTGAGACAAACCAGGTAATCAGAATGGATAACAACACATAGCCGTAAAAACAAAAAAAAGTGAATCATGACTGGAGTGTTATGCTTCAAATAATTTACCAATTCAGAAGAATTTTATTTCAGTCTAACAACCACTGGTTTTTCACAATCACTTGGGATAACTCTATGGTGGTTTTCTAATTGCTATTCATTTTTGCTACTTGGAATACAGGAAACATAGCAACATAATTTTACAGTTAGAACAGTTAATCATCTACTAAAGACCATTATCCATCTACTTAAACCAAATGATTTTGAGTCAGTTAGACAGGGTGTTCTTTCTCTCTTTACAAAGAAACAAACCACCAACATTTTATAACTTACCTTTCCCACTGGCTGGTACTTCTTCCCTTCTAAACTCATCTTCTGTCATTTAACTACTAATATTCTACTGAATGCTTTAACAATGAACAATATTTACTCTAAGTCTAGTAATTTATTGATAGTTCCTTATTCTGCTTCGTGTGAAAAGTCTGTTATCTCTAACAACTAGAAAGATGAAAATCATGATTACCAATATATTGAGAAGTCAGCTCTCCTGAAATTCATTTACATGAACAAAAAGCCCCAAACACAATCCTGCATCATTCTTTGGTTTAATTATTTAAGACATAACTGATCTGTGTCATTTATAAAGATCAAGTAGCAAATTAATTTAGGGAATTTACTTACATGCCATTTTTTTTTTACTTTATATGACAACTTTTCTACCAGTCTGCCTTTCCACCTTTCTTCTGATCATCAGCTAGACTCCCTAAATATAACATCATCAAAAATTACAGTGTAATTTACTAACTATTACACTTTGGTAAATTGGTTGCCATCCCATTAAAAGTTTTTATTATCTGAGGCTGCAATCTTAAGTATATCACTTTTAAAATTTTGGCGAAATAAAGTATTTCTGTAAAATGCCAATAAGATGAGTGGGCTTTATAATTTTTTTTTGAGTTTACAATAAATGTTAGAACAGATCTTGAATATTTTACAACAGAGTTAGATGAAATCAGACTTTTTCTTCTTCACAAAACTCATTGAGATGGAATTCCAGACTAGGACAATCATTTGTTTCATTCAAACTTTTATTAAGCATCTATTCTATACACAATGTGCTATATTAGGTACTAAGGAAGCAGAGGGGTTTTTTTTAAGAGTCTCTTCCTTCTAGGAAATTATAATCTAATTATTAACAATGTCTTTAATTTGGCTATGTATACACTGGTAAAATGTATTATTTTCTAAGATTTTATTACGAATAGATCATTAACTGATTCCCATGAATTAAAACACTGCTTTGCCTAGGGGAAGATGTGGTTGAAAAGAGTTCTAATGCAAGCTAAGTAAGATTAATTTGTAAGCCAAATTATATTAAATTAACCCAATTTACTTCTTATAAAGCTAATTCTTGTTCTATTTCTATTTACCTCAGAGTTTAGCAAAGCATTGTGTAAATAACTGAGTACTACATTTTGTAAACAAATGTTATAATGGTGATTATAATTCTCTTGAGAGATAAGGCTCTAATTCAATTTTCTTTCAAATGTGGTGAGAAAAATTTTAATTTTTTTAGTTATGCATAGTATAGCATGGATTTCAACTTCAAACTCTAAGAATGCTATGTATAAAACTGCTTTCATATTCACTTTCAAAGGCAGCCAACATACCTAGATTAGAAATTACTAAATAGCATTTGCATAGTGGTCTGCATGAAGTAGGAACTTACCACACGGTTGATGATAAAACAAATGGTTAATTTTATCCTCAAACCATCTGTTCCAACTTCTATTTTCTTGATTTTCTGGGTAAACTTTCTTCTTTTTGCTAAGTCAATTCATTACAGTCATGGCATGACTAATTAGGCCATGTTACTGGGGCACAGTGGACTTTAAGTTTGGAAGAACTGATTTCTAATCCTGTCTCTGATACTTACTAGCTATACAACTCTAACTAAATCAATTAGCCTCCTCTATAAAATGGGAATAATAGAAACATTTAATAACAACATAGGGTTGTTGTAAGAGTCAAATGAGATAAAGTACATAAAGCATTCTGCAAACCTCAAAGTGTTATATAAATGTAATATTATTTTATCAACAACACTGGAGTAAGGGTCATGTTCTCTTCTGTCTTCTATTTCTTTAATAGGTGCCTGTGTCCAATGGATCAGATTCCTATTCTTCATGACTCAGGTTTCCATAAATTTCAAGTCCTGTTGTCCACACAAAACACTCACCCATCTACTACTCCTGTGGCCTATATGAGCCAGTAGAATCACCAAGGGTTTCTATGTTAAAATGCTAAACTCACAGAATTGTTGGAACTGAAAGAAATCATCTGATCTAACCTTCTCATTTTACAGGCACATCCCAAATAATGTTACATCAATAATGCTATTAGAATGATATAGAAAACTTCCACTACAACCTTCCTAATCCTGATGCTGCACTTTTGGGACAACAGTCTAAACTTGGCAACACAAGATAACAGATTTGGAGCTTGGAAGGGAACTCAGAAGTCATCTACAGCTCATGTAGAAATTAGAAAATTTAGGCCAAGACTGATTAAGTGACTTGCCCAGATTCCCACAAGTGAACAATCGGCAAAGCCAAAATTCTAACCCGGATCCTCCAAATCTGCCATTCTTTATGCTGTACTCAGTTAGGATGTCAGTTCTCACCTTGAGCTCCCCTCCTTGGGCCTGCCAAACTGTTCTCCTAACTAGGCCTAACTCCAATTTTCCCTGCCTACCCTTTGGTATAATGGTTTCCAAAAGGGGAGAGTGTTACCTGCCATGGTCCTTGAACATGCTCATCAAAATCTCAGTTTTATCCACTTAGGTCAGCTATGGGATTAACTATTGTCTGTAATGCTATATTACCTAGTATCATTTTTTTTTCTGATCTATGCAGTGAATGACATTAGATAGGGTATATAAAGAGAAATGTAGCAAGCAAATCCGAAGGTGGAAAAGCATCTTGCCTGAGGCTACACAGCAAGTGCCTGCCAGAGGTGGGCCTAGAACCCAGGTCTCCTGATTCCTCATCCAGTGCTCATCTCATTACGTAACCCATTACTTCAGTCCTCCCTTGGCCTGGTCTGTTTCTCTCCCTGCAACAGATTTACTATTTCTACAAATGACTAGTAAAAATATCCATGTGAACTTCAATATCCATACTATTACCACCCCTATTATCCTGCTATAGTTTTTTCAACCCATTTTTAAAATGTCTTCATGCCTTCCTGTATAAATCATAGTATCAGAATTAAGACTTTAAGTGGAAAACAAAAATCCTTACACACTATAGGTAAAGGCCAAGGGCTATAAATAATTAGGAGAAATTTACAGGTAGGCTATAATTAGAACTCGGACAAAGTGCTAGTGTGTGATGTGGTCTAAATTTAATTACATCAGTTTACTTGCAACTGAAGATCAACAAATGATTCCACCTTTATCTAACAAAGAACAACAAAAAAAAGTATATAAGATAGAAATGGGGAGTGATTTCCAAGAAAGCAAAAAAGGAAAAAAATATATATATATACATATGGAAGCATTTTGAATGACTTCTAACATTTTTGCAGTCAGCAAGAATTTACCTTTATTTCAGGCCCAGTTGTACATGGGTTGACTATGCCTGAAGAATATTCAGCATCATTAGCAGAAATGTTCTTGCATACAAAAATCTAAATCTAAAATATTAACTACAAACAAGTTTTCTGAAGTTGTGAAGTGCCTGTAAAAGGAAAAGGTTTAAAGAAATCTAACTTGGAGATGTTAATAACAGGGAGGTTTTGATTTGAACTAGAGTCAGGGATCAGAAATGAAAGAAGAAAACAGATAATTCATAAATGAAAGGGAAAAGAGTTGAATCTGGTACCACTGATTTGCTGCTGAAACCCAAACTTTTTCTTTTAAACACAGAGGTTAAAAAACAAAGCTGAATTTTTATGGTAACTGACTAAAGCCAAAGGCAGTCTTAGTAGAATCTATTCAAAACAAGATCTAATTTTGAGTATGGACATATCTTATTTTATATGAGTACATTCCCTAGAATTCCATGTAAACCAAATTTTTGCTAATAGTAATAATAGCCAGCATTTATATAGTGCTTTAAGGTTTGCAAGCAATTAAATGAATTAGGTTTATAACTATGTTGTATGTTAACTAGCTAGCTATTTAAATGAATCATACATGGAAAATAAGTCCTTTTGCAATGTGAAGAATGAAACAGTTCAAATAAATGAAATAACTCCCTAATTTATCTGCTTGGCAAGTCCAGATTTGCCAGTATTGGATTTATGTCAGTAGGACAGTCCAATAACAACTGTTAGCCCCAGTAACTGGGGAAAAAATAACCCTTAGATTGCATCATGCAAAGCATAATGAAGAAGTGATGAATTCACTAAACACAGAACGAACAACATGCAAAGGGAAGATTCCCATTATCAGTTATACTCTTCTCTTTAATTGGAGGCTTAGGAATTTAGGTGTTCATGAACAAAGAGTCACAGGGTGCACCCTAAGTTACAGTGAGGCCACCCTGGCTGACATTTTGATTAAACAGACTAAGATGAGAAAATGCCAAGCCAAGTAACTAAATAGCAGACAATGAGCATAACCCTTCATCCTTAGAAACAAAATACCATGCCACTCACTGAACCAATTACCTATTCATTTCAAGATCATTCAGGCGAGCAGAAAGATCCTCAAGGCGGTTGATTTGTTTGTGGCACTGGCTACAGTAAAATTCAAATGCCTCATCAGTGAGAATGCTGTGCAGTTTCGCAGCAAGTGGGTTGGTACTAGAGAAATCAGAAGTGTCAGTTTAGGAGAAGAGTTTAGATCAGTATAGTTGGATAGCTGTGGCTTTCATGAGTTTGTGTCTGAAGACTAATAATGGAGCAAGTACACAAAAGCATTGATGTGTCATAAAAACCATGGCAAATGTTCATTTTTCCCAGTTGAAATTACATTTAGCCTATGTTTTCTTAAGCAACTACTTTTTTGCGGGGAGGGGACAACATTATTATAGGAATATGATATGTAACTTGGTTTAATAAGCAACAAAGGAATTTATCAAAAGTATCTATCCAATTTTCATAAGTTATTTAAAATAAAACACTCTGCAGTTCTCCAACTTTATTTTAAAAAGATATAAAAAGAAATAAAAAGGTAGACACTACAACCCACTTTAGTTCTACAGTCTAATGTCTTTAATAGACCTAGTTATTCCTCATAGTATATACTGGATAAAAAAAAAAGGCATGCCAAGCTGTGTAGCTTCAGGATCAGGAAATCACCCTGGAGAATGATACATCAATAAACATTCATTAAGCATCTACTATGTATCAGGCACTGTGCTAAGTGCTGGGGATATAAAAAGAGGCAAAATATAGTCCTTGCCCTCAAGGAGCTTATAATTCAATGGGGGAATAAGTGTATGTGTATATGTTTGTGTGTATTCACACACATATGTGCTATATATGTATACACATATATGTGTGTGTATGTATACAAATATGTTCATGTATATATCCATACATATGTACACATATATATCTATAGTTCAAAAAATCCATCATTTCACCAATGTCAGTATTCCCTCCACTGATGCCAACACGACCCTCAATGGCTTTAGTAGACTTAGCAGACTACATAAATTGCTGTGGTCAAAGCTTCTGGAAAGACTCTAAACTTACTTGCCTAGACCATGGGTAAGAGGCATACATAGGGTTTTAGCTAGCCAGCTTGGTAATGCCTGCTAGAGCTTGTACTCTGCTGGTATAGACTGAGAACCCAGAGTTACCTCCATGCCATGATGAGTCATCAGTGTAGGACTTTGGTTAAAGATTATATATAACATATAGGGGTACACACATAAAAGGGCAGCTGACATTTATAAAGGACTTTACAATATATAAAAGCACTTTAGAGACATTATTTCATTTGCTCCTCAAAAGAATTCTGTAAAGTACTAAGAATAGAGCATAAGATCATACATATAGAGCCGATGGAGACTTAGAGGCCACCAAGTTTGACCCCACCCTTCAATTAACAGATGAGGAAACCGAGACCCAGGGGTGTTAAGTGACTGGGCTAAGGTCATAAAGGTAATGTCAAGGGTGGTACTTGAACTGAGGTCCTCAGACTCTAGAGTATCATTCCCATTTAATGAATGAGAAAACTGAGGGAGGGAACTTACATGACTTAGGCAAGTTTTCATAGTTATTAAGTGGCTGGGCCAGGATTCAAACCCAAGTCTTCCAATTCCCAATCCATCATATCCATTACATCACAACTGCCATATAAAGACACACACATGCACATAAGCAGGGATGGATGTGTGTATGTATGGGGTAGGGGGAGGTAGCTGTAGTGCTACAGTGTATAAAGATGGCCTTGAAGCCACTAAGACCTAAGTTCCAGTCCCACCTGTGACACACAATGTGGGGTGATGATGGGTAAGTCCCTTATCTGCCCAGTGACCCAAGCCCCTCTCTAAGATTCTAAGCTGAACAGTTAGTTGTAGATCAGCTTTGGTAGAAGGAATTTTTTTTTTTTACTGGAAGTTCCCTACACCAATAAAATCACAGGTCTAGATTTTTTAAAAAGAGATAAATGTAAAGTCTTACACTTATATATACTTCACATTCACAAGATGGGTGAGGTGTAGCTGGTCTGAAAAGGATCAGGATTTAGTGGACTTCAAACTCTATGTAATAACTATACAAGCCAGCAGCTTGAAACGGCAGCTAAAGAGGCCAGTGTCATCTTACGAGAAGGGCAATTATAAGGATAAAGGAACTGATTATCCCACTGTACTGTGCACCCAAGTACTGGGTCTATACTGTCATGCTCTTAATTAGGAAATGGTAGGAAAAACTTGCCCAGGGACAGTTCCAGCTTTATCTCTGCATCTCCAGTATCTAGCCCAATGCCTGGTGCATCATAAGCATTTAGCAAACACTTGTTGAATGCTTAAAGAAACTGAGGATCTTGAGTCTCTAGCAGGGAAGGCATGGGGGTCATGACCATTGTCTTCATGTGTGTGAAGGACTGTCACATGAAGAGAAGATGAACTTCTGCTGGGCCACAGAGGGCAGAATGAGGGACAATGAGTGGAAGTTTCAAGGGGGCAGAGTTAGGATCAACATCAAGAACAACTTCCAGATAGTTCAAATGGTTAGAGTTGGACAAAAGTGGAAGGGGCTAAGTTCCCCTTCATGGGAACTCACAAAGCAGGAACTGGATGATCACCTTTTTGGTATGTTGTAGAGGAAATGGTATAGTTCAGGTACAGGTTAGATTGGATGACTTTGAAGTCCCCTTCAATGCTAAGATTCTGTGAGCTTGGCTCCAGTCGCACATGCCTGTGGGTCTGCTCTACAACAATCAGCCTAGTTAAGAAGAAGGAGGCTGGTCACTACATGACTGGCCACAGCAATTATGAAAACTGTTTGCTAAAACACTGAAGGTTTTCATTCAGCATCAAGGGAAGGAATACACACACCAAGAAAATGGATCTTCTGAAGAAGTCAAGTAATACTTTACGACTAATTTTTAACTTTTTTCTAATCAATGAAATTCTGCTTTCTCCCCTCCCCCACCCCTCACTGAGAAAGAAAGAAAAATAAAACATTTGCCACAAATATGTACAGTCAAACAAAACAAATTCCTGATATTGGCCACGTCCAAAAAAAGTCTTAATTTGTACTTTGAGTTCCATTACTTCTCTGTTAGGAGGAGAATTTAATCATAGAGGTGGTCTGTTTAATCATGAATCCTCTGGAATTGACTTTGCAACTATTTCAATAGTTACAGCATAAATCAATATTAGAGTCTAAAAGGGATCATTTTGCTAATTCAATTACATTAGATGAAAAAATCAGAGTGTTTTATTTCTATGAATCACATGCTAATTGCCCATGGTTGAATTTTAATTGAATTTTCAATTTTATAGAGGATGCTCATAACCATTTGTTAATGGGCAATGAGGACTATAATGGAATATATCTAGGCTATCTTCAAACACAATACCTTTTGGAAGCCACAAGCTTAATATAAATGATAGATAATATTGAAATATAGTTTCACATAGAAATTATACCTAAACAGAAAAAAAAGGAAACATCACACAAGAGGATAGGAAATAGAGTGAACAAATAGAGGCAGGCTATCAAAATAGTAGCATATTTTACAGGATATACTTGATCTTCTTAATCATATAAGCTAAACGAAATTCTGTAAGTTGTTTTATACTCTCATAAAATATACAGTAGAAGAAAATAATGTTTAAAACACACATGCATTAAACAGGTAAGACATAAAATCTGGACCATACTGCATTGGGTTGTTTTCTCTTAAGTGTGACAGAAAAGAATAATTTCTGGTGTTCTCTAAAAGGAAATGTATTGCAGCAACACTATGATAACAGGAATATTATTTCAGCGGTAAAAAGTAAAAATATTATTTCAAGAAAGATCTCTAACCACTACAAATAACACAACACAGGAAAAAACAAGATAAAACTTATCTATTTCAGATATTCCTGACTAGAATTTACATTTTTAGTTGATACTTCAAAAAAACCCAAACTAATTAGAACTGCCACAATAAAAGCAATTTTTTTATCTGTACTAATTTTACTATCCAAATTCTTAACTTGGTTTCATTGTAAAATAATTGTACTTAGAATTTAGGTGAGTGATGAAAATACTCATATTGATGAGGGGGGAGGGGTTGTCACAAGTCCCCATTATATCACAAATTCCTTCCTGAAAAACGGTAGGCATTTCATATCATAAGAGGACAGAAAGTAGGCTCTCAAGTTCTTATGCACCTCTGGTAACTTGAAAAACAAAAGCCTATGTATGTATTAGAGCTAATTTTTCTTTCCTTGTCTCAGGGTACTGACATCCCTTCTGTTTCCAAATATTACCTTAAAATTTCTCTTCCTGGCACTTATAAGCTGACAAAACCAAGTGAGAAAAGCTTCATTTTTCTTACAAATAACATTTTAAAAGCAAATAATTAACATTTCTTGTTTGCCCAAATAGGACAAAAATTGCATAAAAATATGAAAAGTAACCAGAGAAAAACCTAAGAGATTTATACATGAATTCTTCAGGTTATGTCTCTGATCATTCTAAGACTCAAAGGTTTTGTACTGGACTCTATAGAAAACACTCTGCAGCCAATAACAGAGAAACAAAACCTATAACATCTATCCTACTTACGGCCTGAAGTAATAATCTATCCCATTACATTTGCAACTATTTCAATAGTTATTGCATAAATCAATATTAGAGTCTAAAAGGGATCATTTTGCTAATTCAATTACATTAGATGAAAAAATCAGAGTGTTTTATTTCTATGAATCACATGCTAATTGCCCATGGTTGTGTCCTATATTTATTTTTGTTTCTATATTTATTTTTGTTTAACATGATCATGACTTGACATATCCAATTTAAAATACTTAAAGGTTTTCTCTTTAAAACACTAAATCTTGTTCTTAATTCAAAATATCTAAACACTGGGGGGAAATGGTGCAGTAGCTGCTATGTGGCTTTTAGGTTAAAATTCCTTAATTAAGCCTGGTACTCTACTACTGCTCAGTTTCTCTTCTCAGGTCATAAAACCTAGAAAAAAGCTTTCATACTGAGAAAAGGAGAAAGGCAATAAAGCAACTTTCAAGCTCCTGCCACTGCTAACAAGTAGAAGGAGGGGCTTCCTGACTTCTCACAATCCCAAGTCCTCCCAGCTCTGGCACTGACTGTACTTTGTGCAAGTCATTTAACCTTTGGTGATGAAATCAGCAGAGCAACGTGTGAGATATACGGGCTGAACTTAAAAGCCTATACAAAGTGCTTTTTAAAGGGTAAGGCAACTGTCTACATGCTAAGGAGAGTTTCACGAGATTAGTACCAAGTTTGTGAAGAGTGAACTGCTGGTTCTTTTAGCACATTTTTTCCTAGTCCTACAAATTTTTGATAGAGACACAGTTTTCTAACAGACCCTACTCTTCTAGAATCCATTTCAAGACAGCATAAATATTTCTATGGAAATGGATTACTGGATAGTGGCATATTCCCCAAAGGTGAGGAAAACAACAAAAAGCTATCAATACAAATTGAAAAAAATTTAAATACTAAGGAAGTTTCATGAAAAGTAAATAGAAAATGATATAAAGTACTGAATTTCTTTCAGGTTTTAGACCTGGTTCATTTTGGGACCAGGGAATAATATTTGCCCTGCCAAACAGCATTGGAGAAAAATCTTAGACATTCATGGGTCAAAATCCTACCTTAAAATTTTTATTTCGTTTAAGGCATAAAGTGCTACTGTTACCAAAAACACAGAAGGAACAGGGAATTCTGAAGGGATCACTGATTTTTATGGACATGCTACTTCTTATGACCATACCAATTAAGTCAGAAATAATTTAATTGCATTTTCTTCAACTGGAAAAGTTACAGGGTTTACTATAAAAAGTAATAAGAGCTGAGTACATATGATAATAACTTTAAACATGAAATGACAGAACTTCTTAACTGGCAAAAAAAGGTGATTTTTATTGACATATATAAAAATCTTCAAAGACAGTTGTGTCCATATTTTAAAACACATATGCATATATATGACATACATATATTATCTAAGGACTACTAATCATAAACTTTTGAAGGGTCATTCCTGGAATATTAAAAGTATCAGAAATGAGGTTCATGGTCAGAAACAATAATAGAAAATGGGAATGGAAGAGCCCATACAATGCTACTAAACCCAAAGAATCTTATGAAACTAAAAGTGTAGATATGAGTGACCCTTCTATCAATTTTTACTCAGTTAAGTAACAATGCTTCAAAAGATTGGTGAAATTATTCTACATTTAAGTCTTCTTCCCCCTTACAAACCAAAAAGGCAAAGGCAACCCTGGTGATTAAAGACAACAAAGTCAAGGAAATAAAAAACCACAACACCACTACTGGCGTGTTTTTACCTGGGAGAAAGAAAAGAGTTGCTAAAGCTGGCTTCTCCATTACACAAATTATCAGAAAACAATTCTGCCTCATTCCCTTCTCCATAGTCTTCAAAATGCTCCTCCCCACTGATCACGGTAACGATGGAGTGGTTGTTCAGGTCTGAGCTCAAGGACAGGTCACGTGGGAGGGATCTAAAAGAGCAAAGAGTAAAAAGGCAAGGAAGCATTATCATTCTGTCAAGGAGCCCTACTGAAACAAGTGCTAGAAGAACCTGGGCTTCTTAAGACTGAATTTAAGAGACAAGAGAAGATGGTCACTGGTAAGGTCAAGAAACAGACATGGACACAGAAAACTCACTTAGGACAAAGGCTTTTAGACGAGCTGGGTTTTCAACTGCCCACTCAGTATGCTTTTCATTTATTGCATAACGTTGCTTAATATAATTACCCTTTTAATACCTCTACCATGTAAAGGTAAGCTTTGAAATCTTTGAGGCCCTATAAATCCACAATATCGGGGCAGCTAGGTGGCACAGTGGATAGAGCACCAGCCTTGAAGTCAGGAAGACCTGAGTTCAAATTCGGCCTCAGACCAAACACTTGTCACTTACTAGCAGTGTGACCCTGGGCAAGTCACTTAACCCCAATTGCCTGGAAAAAAAAAAGAAAAAAAAGAAAAAAAAAGAATCCACAGTATCATCATAAAGGTCATTCTAATTGAAACAATTTTTAAAAGATCTGACAGAACCACAGTGGGTTCAATGCTTGTTCAAGGCTACCGGTGGAATAGAGAGAAGGTTACAAATTATGCAGTTGTGTATCCACAGTCACTGAACATGACTTAAAATGTCTTGCCTTTAAAAAATGTACTATTATTAACAAATGAAAAGGTTATGTTCCATTAACTCCTAGTAGTTTGGAGCCTCTGCTTGAATAAAGAAATAATGGATCAGAATCGATCACATTTAAAATGTTATGAACAATACTATTAAAATTCAGTTTTCACCTGACTCCAAACTCCAAATCTGTAGTCCAAGATCCTTATCTAATAATGTGCTGTCCTCAGCGTTAACAAAAGAACAAAGTGCTTCTTTCTAACAGCAAAGGTCAGAGAAAAACACTCTACTTAAAAGTGTCATTTCCTTTTGTTAAGATTAAGCTTTTATTTTAGAAACATGATAGTTCTTGGAAAGAATTTTCAAAGTATGCCAATATACATGAGTAGTAAGACAGTGTTTCCCAACCTTTTCAAGTATGGGACTCCTTTATAAAATGTTCAATTTTAAACAGTAACTACCAAGAGAAATAATGAAATAACCATGTAAAATAAGGAATACTTACATAAAATTCTTAGTATTCAACAGCAAAAATTTAAATGAATTAACAAAAGACAAAAGCAAAAAACAAAACAAAACAAAACACTTGTTTGGGGCTTCCTTTCCAAGTCAATAAAGTTTGTCTGCTTTTGAATTTTTATTTCTTTCTTTTATATAATTATAGCCAAAGAATCACAAATTTAGAGCTGGAAGGGATCTTGGACATTATAGGCTAGGAACTGGTATCCCATTTACTGGATGAGGAAGTGGATGTAAAGAGATGTTAAGTAATTTGCCTCAAATCAGGTGGCTGGTCTGTGGCACAGCCCAAGCTGGACCCTAGGTCTAGTGCTCTTTATTAATACAGGTATTTATGAGTCATTTCTTTTCATTGAAGTTATTAATTAATCAAGTTATTAAATGCCTACTATATGCTAGGCATAATGCTAGGCACTAGAGATACAAAGACAAAAATGAATAGTCCCTGACCTTAAGAGCTCACATTCTACCAGAGAGATAGTTGCATATAATTTACGTACATTTATGGACATTAATAAGTATTTGTAAAAATATAGACAAAATGAATACAAGGTTCGGGGGGGGGGGGGAGTGGACACTAGGAGCTAGGAGGATCAGGAAAGGTTGCTTTGTGGAGAAGGTGGCACTTGAGTAGTTTTGAAGGAAACAAGAATTCTTGTCTTTGGTTGAGGAGGTAGATGTGAAAGGGGAGTTTATTCCAGACAGAACAAAGAAGAACAAAGCCAGGAGATAAGAGCCTCATGAAGGAACAGGAAGAAGGTGGCTTCAGCTTAATCCTAGAGATGGACTGGAAAACTCTCCAACAGTAACAACAACTCAGTTCAAGTATTCATAAAGTTCCTACTCTTTGCTCAACACTATGCCAAGTATTAGGGATACAAAGAAAAAAATGGAAACAAGTCCTGTCTTTAAGGGGCTTATGTTTTACTGGGGTAAAATAACATGTACACAGAAAAATAAAAAGAAACTATATATTTTTTTTTTGGTCTAGATTTTTGGGTTCATTAGCATAGCAAACTCCTGATGAGGAAACACCCTTTACCAACACTGATCTGTAGCTGTTCTGTAATTTCTCTTTTTAGAGACTTGCCTGATGGCACCAACAAGTTGCCCAGGGTTACACAGCCACTATAGGTTTGACAGGACTTGAATCCAATTTTTCCTAGCTCTAAGGATGGCTTTCCTTACTGCCTTGAAAGCAAAATACATACCAAATAAATACAAATTTTATATAGATAGATAGATCACTGATCTAGTTAGAGGTTAATGTAGCCTGTGTTGTAAGGTATAGACCCAAACCTTTTTTTTTTCCTGGCCATACACATAGCAATGCAGTTTTCCCAATCATTTTTTATTGAATAATGATTCTCTTCCTTAGTGCTTTTTAAATAAAATACTAATCTTTTATTTTCAAAACTTAAAAAACTGGAACAAAAGGGAAGTAAAGTATTTGTCTCAGAGGAATTAAGAGGAATGATATTTTTACTTATGAAAAAAATTTTGGAGAAAAAGTTGATGGATTTGATGATACAAAAATAAAGATTTTACACAACAAAAAGCAATTAAAATAGGAAAAATAAACACTACATGATCATATAATTAAATGGAAAGAGACTGATAAAATTGACTGATAAGAAACTGACAAGCAAAAAAGAATTCACTTATGTGAATAGATAATTTTAAAATATAAACATAGAAGGGACTTTCTATAATATGGCATGTATATACTTGAATCCATGAACTATTATTATATACAAGAAACACTAGAAGCTTTCCCATTAAAAATAGCTATATAACAGGCACGTCTACTTTAGCACCCTCAATTTTTGGCAATAATAAACTACTTTAATAAAGTACAAGGATATAAAATAAACCTACAAATTCATCCACATTCCTATAAAACACCAGTAAGAATCAATAAAAATTGAGAGATGCACTTTGTGGTAATTACAAAATATATCAAGTATTTGGACATTAACTTATCAGGAGGTATAAGAAATCTACACTAAGAAAATTTTAAAATGATTTTTGACAGAAATCAAGGAAGAGCTGAACAAATGAAGGACTAATTTCCTGTTCATGGTTAGATTAGGAGGCAACTAAATGGGGCAGTAGATAGAGTGCTGGACTTGGAGACAGGAAGGCCTCAGTTCGAATCTTGGACCAGATATTAATTACGTGATTCTGGGCAAGTCACTTAATCTCTCTGCCTCAGTCTTGGTTTCCTCATATATAAAATGGGGATAACAGTAGTAAATTAAGGTTGTGAGGATCAAATGATATATGTAAAACACAAGCCTTAAAGTATTATATAAATGCTAGCTCAACTACTAATAAAAATGTCAATACCTCAAAAATTAACGTATATATTTAATGCAATACTTGGTTAACTCATAGAATTAGACAGACATAATAAAATTTATATGAAAAAATAGATGAGCAAAGTATCAAGAAGAATTATGAAAAAGAAAACTTGTAAAGAGAGACTAGTATTATCGTACTGTAAAGCAGTGCTTATCAGAATCGTCTGGTATTGAAAAAAAGAAGGAAATAGATAGTGGAAAAGAACAGAAAACTGTGAAATAACTGTTGTTGTTTGGTCATTTCAGTCATGCCCAATGACTCTTTGTGACCCCATGGTAGAGAGGAGGGGTGTTTCTTGGCAAAGATACTACAGTGGTTTGCCATTTCCTTCTCCAGCTCATTTTTTACAGATGAGGAACTGAGGCAAACAGGTGACTTTCCCAGGGTCATATAGTTAGTAAGTGTCTGAGGCTGGATTTGAACTCATGAAGATGAGGCTTCCTGATTCCAAGCCCAGTGCACTATCTACTATGACACCTAGTTAGCAAGAATATGAGTAAATGTATATAAAAGGTTAGTATTCGATTTTTAAAATGCTGAGGAATAAAATCATTATTCAACATAACTCCTAGGAATAGCAAGGTGATGGTCTCACTGTACTCTGACTTGGTCAGACCTTATCTAGAGTGTTGTGTTTAGCTTGAGGCACTATGGTTTAAGAAGAACACTGGGCGGCTGCAAAGTGTCCAGAAGAGAGAAATCAGCATGATGAAGGGTCTTGGATCCATCTCCTGTGAGGATCAGCAGAAAGAATTAGGCATATTTAGTCTGCAGAATACTCAGGGGGGAGAGAATACCCATGTTCAAGAATCTGACGGGCTATCATGTGGAGGGGGGATTAGACATGCTCTCTTTGTCCTCAGAGGGCAGATGTTTCAAAGAGGTCAACTTAGGCCTGATGTTAGGATAGACTTCCTGACAACTAGAGCTGTGTAAAAGTGGGATGACTGCCTCAAGAGGTCGTAGACATTCAAATGTCTAAGTAGAGGCCGTACAACCACTTGCCAAAGAAATGACAGTAGAGATTCCTTTTGTGCAGAGATTGGACTACTTGGCCACCGAGTACTCTTCCAATTCTCAAATACTATAATTCTGCAAAAGACGTTGGGTGGAAATTTCACAGGGCCAAATTCAATGAAAACTTGACTGGTTGTGACTTCAAAGTTGCTATAAAGAAAACCAAATTTCTTGAGAGGGACTAGTTTTTGTTCTAACACTTTCCCCAGAAGTTACTGGAAAATCACATAATGTTGGCTTGCAATGTAATGATCTTACTAAGATGGCAAAAGTTCCAAAACATTGTCATGAAAATTTTCTTTAAAAAGATATTCACAAAATCTTTATGAAACAAATGAGAATCTAAAAGTAATTTTTAAAATTCTGGTTTCATTTGAATTGAACAATCTTTACAACACATGCTACTGGCTATTTTAAGTAAGTTTCAAAATTCAAAAATGTCTCAAGATAAATTCAAATTTTAAATCACTTATTTAGAGCTGGAAGGGACCTTGGAGATCATCTAATCCAATACCCTCATTTTATAGATGAGGAAATCAAGACTTAACAAGGTTAAGTGACCCTGACCAAGAATACAAGGGTAGTAAGGGATTTGAACTCAGATCCTCACACCAAACCCAGCCCTCTTTTTACTATACCACACAGTGATCAGACTCAGGGAGGTATAAATTTCAGGCTCTGGTAGACTACACCTATACAGAGCACCATATTTTTGGAAGAACATTGAGAAGTTGAGGCATGTCCAATGGAGGGCAACCACAATCATGAAGGAACTAGAAGTTGTACCATATGATAATTGTAAGGAAGTGGAGATGTTTAGCCTGGTATAGAGAAGACTCAGGGAGAATATGACAGCTATGTTCAAGTATCTGAAAGACTGCCACACAGAAGAGCAGTTGAATTTGTTTTGCTTGGCCCCAGAAGGTAGAACCAGTAGCAGTGGGTAGAAATTACAGAAAAGTAGATTTTTGAACGACATAAGGAAAAACTTCCTAACAATTTCAGTGACCCAAAATTCAATGGGCTGCTTCTGACTGCCGTGGGTTTCCCTTTACTAGAGTTTCTTAAGAGAAGAAAGACTGATACCCACTTTTCAGGAATAAAAGGGATTCCCCAGGAATGGATTGGACTAACTGGCCTTTTAAAATCTCTTCTAGGGGTAGCTAGGTGGCGCAGTGGATAGAGCACCGGCCCTGGATTCAGGAGAACATGAGTTCAAATCTGACCTCACACACTTGACACTCACTAGCTGTGTGACACTGGGCAAGTCGCTTAACCCTAAATGTCTCAACAAAAAGTAAAAACAAAACAAACAAATAAAAAAAGAAATGGCACACAGTTTTTCCTCTGTACAGTTAAAATTGACTGATTCATTGGCAAGCTTATGGTCTTTGGCCAGGTGAAGGAAGGTAAGAATATCAAGGAAGCCATGGATCACTTCAGATCCTGGGACGGCAAGACCAGCCAAAAGATCACTATTGCTGACTGTGGACAACTCTCCTGAATTTTTTTTTTGTTTGTTTGTTTTGTTGTTTGTCTTAATTGCCAAACAGTCCTCTGGAGCTAGGGAGAGCACCCCTAAACCCTGTCTGTTCTCATACTCTACAATCCTTATGCTCCCATTTGTTGCAATTCCTTTTGGATTACATTTCCCTTTTCCTTCCACAAGTCTGGCTAGACTTCGAAGTTAAGTTTATGATTAAGAAATAAAAAACTAATGGGGTAGCTAGGTGGTGCAGTGGATAGAGTAGCGGCCCTGGAGAAAAGAGGACCTGAGTTCAAATCCAGCCTCAGAAACATAACACTTACTCGCTGTGTGACCCTGGGAAAGTCACTTAACCCCGTTGCCTAGCAAAAAGAAAAAAAAAGAAAAGAAATAAAAACTAACCTACAAAATAAGATCTATGATTTGCTCCTTCCACTGATTCAGATCACAACCCCCCCACACCTCAGTAGATTATCTCATGAAATGCTGTGTCTAAAAAAAAATCATCTCATGGCCAAAAGTCAGTAAGGTTCACTAAATGACAGTACATAAACAGCCCATTGCTAGTTTCCTATTGAAGTCTTTCCAACTTTACAGGACCTGACAAGAGTTTACAAATTCCTGGTATAGCCATCAGGAACTCTGAGTCCCCTACATATTACAATGAGGCATGAAGTAAGACTTTAGTAGAAGGTTTAAGACCATAGTATTCTATTAACCTAATAGTCCCTCCAAGTCTTCCAATGTGTTAAATAAACATCAAATTGTTCATATATGGTTGGATTCTTGGTAACAAGTGCTAACAGGAAAGCTAGATAACTTATACTTCAGGTTTTTCATCCACTGATCAACAAATAAGTATTTATTAAGTAGCAAATATATGCCAGACACTAATTAGACATAAGTTACCAGGAAGGTTAATATTTGCACTAGATTGAATGACAAAATCTTAATACAGGAAGAAAACATTTTAGCAGGTCAAAATAGTAAACCCTCAGCCGCTAGAGGGTACTATACTGACCCACAGTGTTTCCTTGTACTAACTGCAGCCAACAAATATAACAAGTTATCTTTTATGCTCTATAGTCTGCAAATTTCCTTTTCCCCATCTCCAAATATAAGCTCTTGGAGTTCATGACTACGTCAGAGATGACATACGAAGTTGGCTACTGACATAGAGTTGGGGAAGGGTTCCCTATTTGAGGCCTCCAAGCAGATTCTGAGTGATTCTAAGATGCTCCTAGAAAATATTACTAGATTGTAAGCCCTTTCAGGGCAGAGGAAGTGTCTTATCGCATTTTTGTTTCTTATTACCTGGCACTGTGCATTGTCCACAGAATGCACTTGATAAACATTTGCTGAACTGAAATCTCTCCCTTTCATCAAAAGTGGGAACAAAGCCAAAAGGTATGTTTCTCCTTTTGCCTACATTTCTTCCTCTCCTCTCAGCAACAAAATTCATACATAAAAATATCAATTTATTTGGAATCACCAGAGCAAAAAATAGTTCAAGCTTGGCACAGAACGGGTGCTTAATGAATGGTTGTTTGAACCATTATATAGAGAAATTAATATTGAAAGAGATCATGGGAGTTGGGACATAAGGAAAAGTATTGCCATTTGTCTTAGATAAATCAATATTGGTAAAAATGACTAAACCACAAGCTAAATTTTTGTATGGACCCATTATTTGTATATGAGGTCTGTAAGATGTTATGTTACTTAGTCAGACCCTTTACATTAAGCAGTGAATTTACTCTGACAACTTCCTTGACAAGTAAATTTAACTGATGAGTCTACTATTCATTAAATAAGATTTTACTACTAATATCAAATACTCGATGTACCTGTTTTAGTATTTAAAGAAAGTATTTTTTCAAATTCATATAAATTTTGTATACATACTTGTCAGGTGTGAGGAGCAATGGCCCATTCTCTGGTTCTTCCATGCCATCTGGGCACTCTGAGTGACCAGCAGAATCAATAGCGCTGTCTGTTTCCACTTCGTTGTGCATTTCATGCTGTACTAATGTGCTGGTATCCTCATCTGTGAAAGTTTCACATTCACTGTAAGTACTCTCTGAACCCATGTAAGCACTGTCCGTCACCTCATTTGCCTATTAAAGAATAAAAACAAAAATTAAATAAATCACACAATTTAATTCCATACATTTAATTCAAGGGAATAATCTTCCAATATAAAGGACTTCAATTTTCAAATTCTTTGTTCCAGCATTTGAAAACCACATTTTTATATATTAGAAAACATGGTTTTATTCTGCTATAATTGTATTTCAAAATAAACTGTCATAAATATTTTCTCTGTACTCATAAGGGACACAGCATTATCAAGTATCCAATGAAGACTATTAAATCCACAGTTTTGTAATTTAAACAGCTGGGTTAATTGACTTTCAGGCTACTATGACTTAAATTGATTTTCAGGTTACTGTCTAACTTCTCCCACACACTCAATCATTTTCCAACTTGTATTATGTTTCTATGTACATCTCACTACTCCTACTAGATTGTAAGCTCTTTGAGGTCAAGGACTATGTTGCTTTTTATCTTTATATCCTCAATATAATGAATATGTTTTTGAATTGAAATCAGTAAACTGTTTAGGGGCAATGTACTTTGTAGGGAAAATTATTTCAGTGTTGGAAAGTATCTGTTATGTCGAAACAAAATGCATCAATACTTTTAAAAAACGTTCTGAATTGTGGTAAATTGTTTAATGTGACCAATAAAAAAAAACAGTTGCTTTTAAATTGTATAGACACAAATTAGGTGTACAAACATATTCCCCAGTCAACCTCTTTTTTTGCTTACAACACTTATTTGAATTTTCTTTTTTCATCATTTGTAACATTCAGCATGAAGAAAACATGCATTCTATTTGCTCCCTACTTTATCTTGATTCTTATCATTTCAGAATCACATTACCTCTTTTTAGGGGCTCAAAGTTTATAAACCAAAATGTATTATAAAAAAAACTTTTAAAATTAATGTTCAATAACTTGGAAATGAGTATTTTTCTTTCCTAGAAGAAAAATGTTAAAGGAAGTTCCCATTAATAGGCTAACCTTGCCTCAACATCCCTCTAGTGATACTGCCCTCATTCTTGTTTGTTCTCTCTTCTCCTTCTCTCTTGTGATTTCATCAGCATAGAGAACTTAACAATGTAGAAACTGGACAAAGCTGGAGAAAATCATGAAGCCATGCTGACTGGATTCATTACAAATGAATGCAGCATTTTCTCAACTGTGTCCTCATTGCAGCATTAGGCAATTCTTTTACACCTCCCTAATTGATTCCCTATTCCACTCACCACAACATCTTTTCCAAACATTATCCCTTCTCAAACCTCCCATAGCTTTCGCCTCCTGACTCTTACCAGCTGAGAGCTTTGCCTCATATTTCACTAAAAAAAAACAAGTCATTCACCAGGAGCTCCCTCTTCTTCCTTCTATCGCACATCACTCATATGTCTCCCTTTACTATCTTCTCCTTCACCCATTTTATATGAAGAAGCAGCCCTTGTGCTTGCCAAGGCAAACCTCTCTATTAGGTACAAGTGACCCCATCCTGTTTCATCTTCTCCAAGAAAGCTATAATTTCTACTCTCACTAATCTTGAATCTCTTCCCATCTATTGGCTCCTTCTCTGCAACCTATAAACATGACTGTGTCTCTCCTATCCTCAAAAAAATCCTCACTTGATCTGTCCTCCCCACAGCAATTGTCCCATATTTCTTTCTCTCTTTTGTGACTACTCTTGGAAAAGCCATCTATAATAGGTGCCTCCACTACTTTCCTCTCACTCTCTTCTTGATTTTTGCAGTCTGACTTTTGACCTCATCATTCAACTGAAATACCTCTCTCTAAAGTTACCAATAATCTCTTAATTGTTAAATCTAATGGTCTTTTCTCAGTCCTCTTTCTTCTTGCTCTCTGTAGCTTTTTGACATTGTCAATCACCCTCTTCTCGTTGATACTCTCTTCTCTCCAGGTTTTTATGACACTGTTTCTCTCCTGATTCTCCTCCTATCTGCCTGACTGTTCTTTCTTATCCCCTTTGCTGATCTTCATCTAAGTCACTCACCTAACAGCAGGCATCTCCCAAAGCTCTGACCTCTGACCTGATGCTTCTCTCAATTATTGGTCTCTATGCAGATGATTTTCAGATCTATTTGTCCAACCCTAATCTCTCTCCTCACCTTCAGTCTCAGAATGAACATCCCATAAACACCTCAAACTCAATATGTCCAAATTTATTATCTTTTTCCCAAAATACTCCCCTCTTCTTAACTTCCCTATTACTGTAAAGGGCACAACCATGTTCTCAGTCCCCAAGGCTCAAAATCTAGGCTTCATTCCCAACTTCTCACTCTCTCCACTTACATCCAATCTGTTGCCAGGCCTATCAATTTTTTACCTCCATAACATCTCTAGTACATACTCCCTCCTCTCCTCTGACACCATCACTACCCTAATGCAGGCCCTCATCACTTCACTCCTGGACTACTGCTACAGTCTGCGAGTTGGTGCCCCAAAAGTCTCTTCCCACTCCAACCCATTCTCCATTTACCTGTTGAACTGATCTTCCTTACCTGAAAGTATGACCACATCATCCCACCCCATTTAATAAACTCCAGTAATTCCCTATTACTTCCATAATCAAATATAAAATCCTCTGTTTGGCTTTTAAAGCCCTTCAAAATCTGACCCTTTCCTACTTTTCCAGTCTTCTGACACATTACTTGCCACCATATACTCTACATTCCAGAGGCCCTGGCGTTCTTTGCTGTTTCTTGAACATGATACCCCATTTCCAGACTGAGCATTTTCACTGGCTGTCCCCCATTCCTGGAATTCTTTTTCTTCACCTCTACCTCTTGTTAGCTTTCTTCAGTTCTCAGGCTAAATTCCTACCTTCTGCAAGCTTTCCCAGTACCCCTTAATCTTCCCTCTGAAACAATCCCCAATTTGCCACGCATTTATTTTGTGTATCCATTGCCTATCATCTCCCCCAATTAGACTGTGAGGTCCTTGAGCAGGGCCAGTTTTTTTTGCCATTCTTGTTCGTTGTATCTCTAGCATTTAGTACAGGGCCTGGCACGTAGCAGGCACTTAACAAATACTTGCTGACTGACTGTAACTTACAGTCTTGAGGAGTTGCCTGAGGGCACTGAGAAGTTAAGCAATTCGCCCAAGGTCTAGCTAGTATGTATTAAAGGTAGGAGTTGAACCAAGCAAAGTCTTCTTGATTTTAAGGCAAGCCCTATACCATGCTCATACTTCTCATATAAATGTTCAAGTAAAGCATGCTCAGATATACTTCATTAATGACTTAAATAATTTCTAAGGTTCTCCATCCAGGCTGGCCAGGTAGCAGGAAGACCCACCACTGCTAGGATGCCCTCCATCGTTCCCTTTGCTTTGCCCTCTTAGAACACTAGTCTTGCTTCTAGCTCAGCCCTCATTGCCATCATCTAGGGAAGTAATTCCTGCAGAGAAGGGGTCAGCCATCCCCATCATCTGCCAACCAACTAACCCATACAAGGCAGGCAAATGAGTCTGGCAGAAGTAGCAGGGGACTATAAGAGAGAGACAGAAGATAGAGCAAGCCAGACAGGTCACATTACTATCATCACTACCACCACCGATGAGGATGGGATCTGGATCCCCCCCCCAAAAAAAACCCTGGACTTTCCCACATGGCCAAATCTCTGGATTTCACTTGAGGCCATAATCCCATCAACTGGTCTTTCATTGTGGCTATGCCCAATCTCCCAATTCTCTGTTACCCTTAACCTAGCCTAACCCTCCATTATCTTACCTCCCTATGGTCCCCGGACACTTCCCACCCTTAATCCTAGCTAGGCTCCATTTTCCCTTGGCCATGTCCCTGGCATTCTATTACCTCACAGTCCCTGCAGACTACTTGGCCAGTCCTGGATCTCTCCCACAGTCTTTCTGTATATAAGGTCCATCTTGTCTCCAGATTCTTACAATCTAGCAAATAGTTCACAGATGCTCAGATTCCTTAAGAGTCTGGCTAATACGGCAGATCTTTAATAAACCTTGTCTCTGTCTGAAAGAAGGCTTGGGTCGAATTCATTCGGGTAGGACCTGTGTGTCGTGATTTTGGGGGTCCAGCACCCCTAAACCTCTACACTTCATCACCACCACTACCACCACCACCATCACTTCTCCTCAGACCCTGAACCCAAGGGCCTGTGGAATAGCAATGTTTCCAATACAGTGCCCATAATCATCTTTCTGGAAAGTCACCCCTGTGGAAATGCAGCATGGCACCTACTCCTAAAGACCTGGAAAGTCATTGCCACCAAAGTCCCTGAAATTGTCAAATGGCTGAAATAAGATTTTGTCAGGCACAATCTGTTTTGCCACTGTGCCCTAAGGACCGTGGGGCTTTTCCATCTGACTTAAGGCTGAAACTTTCCCTAGGTATGACCTCCTCCATTAGAATGGGAGCTCCCTGAGAGCAGAAATTCTCTTTTCTGTTTGTTTCCCAAGCACTCAGCATACACAAAGCATTTACACAAAGAAAGCACTTAATAAATGCTTTATTCATTCATTCATTTATAACCTTGCTGAAAATTTCCAGAGTAAATTAAAAACTTATTCAAGTACCATGTCTTATATTTGTTTTTATACCCTATTTAGCATCTTGAGGAAGACCTTGCAACATGTAGACATTTAAGTATTTGCTGAATGAAGGAGTTCATTAAAAATTACCCTGTACCTAGCATTGTGCTGGATATCCTGAAGGAAGCAGAAGACAATTGGCCTCTGTCCTAAAGCTAATTACGAAGTAGCTGGGGAGACAGGTAACATACACATAAGTACACCATGCAAAAGAAATAAAATAGTTTGCTTAAACTTACCTTTTAAAAAGTATTATCTTTAAAAATATTACAGCTGTCCTCTCCAATATTTGTAGTACTAAAAGCTAGTTCATGAATTATAAATTATAAATTATAAATTCCCTAAGATCTGGATTGTGTTTTATCTATCTATTTATCTCTAGTAGCTAAAACAGTGCCTTAGAGAGCTTAATCAATATTACTTATTGAACAGCTTTGAATGAACTGAATGAGGAAATAAGAATAGTTCTTATTTTTCATATTTACAGAATTATTTGGTAACAACCCTGTGAGGTAGTCCAAGAATTACTAATCCTGTTTTCTAGATGAAGAAATTCCATTTCAGAGGTGTAAGATGATATAGGGTCATATAGCTGTTACAGGAAAGAAACGATTATATTTCCATATAAGGAAATTGAGAAAAAAGGGAGCTCTAGGTCAGAGGTTCTAGAACCTGCTAAAAGTGGACGAAATTGGTTGTTTGGTTAAAGAGTCTGGAAGTAGGGCAAAGGTTAAGTTTTACTTAGAGCACGCATGTGTAATGGACTCATTAATACTAACTTCTTCCCCCCCCCCCCCCCCCCAGAGAGGGGCAATAGCACAAAACTAGGTACTTTTCATATGTTAATGGCAGGAGGGACGTGTTAAGGAGTAACATTAAAAGAGTATCAGGAAGATTGTAACCCTGAAGAGCAGGGACCAATCCCAGCTTTGAAGGTAGGGACAAGAAGGAACTAACTGCATAAAAGGCTTGTCCTTTTAGGGTACCATACACACCCACTTCTTGCAAGAACTGTAAATAAATGTCTCCATCACTCACTTCAGTTTAAGTTTTGTTTCTTAAGGAGGGACGGAACTCCACATGGTATGTTTCTAGGGGAGCAGTGAGTTGTGGCTGCACGCTTGGGCGAAACCCCTAACCCTACAAGGAGTAACTGAACCCCATTTCTCACACAGCTTAAAGGCCTCAGAGTCTGGGCTTGTCCAAGACAGTGTTATTTATTCTATGCTCTGCTACTGGTCAACTGTGCAAGTATTATGATCACCTGCAAACTCTTTAAAAAAAAAAAAGACCATATAAAAGTCAATCAGCATATAAATGATCTGGGGTATGTATGAATAAGAAACAACATGCAGTACCACAGAAAACATAATTGCCTAGGAGTGAGATCTACTGCTAACAAGCAGGATGATCTTAGCCAAGTCTACTCTCCTCTCTGAACTCAGATTTCTTATTTATAATACAGCGGGTTATATGATCACTAAGGTCCCTTCCAGCTCCAATATTCTATGATTAAAAGCAAAATCCATAAAAAGGACTTTTAAAAGTTAAATATGGTGAGAACATCAAAGCAACAGTTTATAGTATGGAGCGTAGATCCTAGTGTTAAAATTCTTTTATAGAGAATCTGTATCAATGGAGATAAAGCATACCTGACGGTGAGGGGGAATGAGTGGTTGTACTTGTTTTTCTTTTTTTTTTAACTTTTTGCACTCCTTTTCAAATATTTCTTCAAAGTTCTGTAGTGGGAAAACTTGATGACCAAGTAGCTTCTTGTATCACTGTCTGGCTATTCTTAACCAGAATTGTCCTGTTCCTGTCTAAAAGTACAATTAGTACTTGGCCTTTACCACCCACCCACAAAACTGAAAACTAAAAAATAACCATTAAACAGGGCATGCTCTGCTTGCAATCTAAATTTTAGTTTAATGAAGATACTAATGTATCTTCTACTTCTACTAATGTAGGTTAGAAAAAGTAATCAACATTTTATGGCTTGGAGGTCTGTTGGAGTTAACAAATGTATAAGTATATAGAATGTGAAAAAATTCAGTTTGCTAAAAATAGTTGTTGCAGCATAATATATATGTGTGCATGTATATGTATAAATTTATACACATACACACCCATTTATTTTGGGTCCTATGAAATGAAAATGAATAACATTTTAAAGCTAGAAGGGACCTCAAAGGTCATCAAATTCAATCTACATCTGAAGCATAAATTCTCACTACAACCTTCTCATTATGTCCAACAAATGATTACTCAGTCTCAGCTTAAACACCTTTAGTGCCAGCAAACTAGTTATCTTTTCCATATTGCTGGTGTTAGGGACACAGAGCCCCCATGATCTGGAAAATTCAGGTCAAATTTTTTGGCTCTCCCTTTGCACCGAAGAAGTCTGATTTTTTTCTCCTTTTCTTTTATGGGGTGTTTACAGTACCTCATTGTAAAATCTGGGTTAAGTATTTGGTCACAGGCTATATTACATAAAAATATACACATATTTTACGCACTTCTGAGTTCCTAAGCTTTTTCTGTGTCATCTGTGGTTTCCGCAAAACTCCTCCAAAATTCCCATCTAATTTCATATGCTTAGCCATGATATATCAGAACCACAATGGGGAAAGTCATGATGTGGAAGTGATAACTATAACTACTTTATGACTATACCAATTCCATTGGTGGATAATTCTGATTATTAGGAAGTTTTGCTTACATTGAGCTAAAATTTGCTTCCCTCCAACTTCCTCTAGTTTCTGCCTCCTGGATGGACCAAACATAAAGAATCTAATTCCTCTTCCACAGGACAACCTTTCAAATACTTGAATTTAGAAATAGCTCCCCAAAGTTTTACCTCTTCAAACTAAACATTCCTAGCTTGGTTTTGGTTTTTTCAACTGATCTTCATATGACATTGTTTCATATGTCTTTAACATCTTGGTCACTTTCCTCTATACACATTTTGACTTGCCAGTGTTTTCTCTAATATGTGTATTTAGAACTGACCCTGATATTCCAGGTGACCTAACTCCAACTAGAGAAGAGTACTGAAAGCTATTACTTTCCTCATTCTGAATACTGTACTTCTGTTAATGCAACCCAGGAAAATGAATGAATGAAAAGGACCTTAACCTTTTTTTGTTCTTTTTTGTGCCAGGAGCCCCGTGAATATCTGGTAAAGCCTATGGACCTCTTCTCAGAAAAAAGTATTTTTAAATTATTGAAGGAAATGCAAAATTTCAATTGGAGGTTAGCAAAAATAAAAACAGAAGTGGACCACAGATTTAAAACTACCTTAAAGCTAGTGCCATTTCTCCCATTTCTCCTGTATGTGTGTGTGTATGTATATATACATATATATATACATATACACACACACACATATATACACATATATACACACACACACATATATACATATATATATATACATATATATGTATATATATCTTGTTTGGACTTAGTTGTTCATATGTTTTCTCCCTAAGAAGACTGTGAGCTCTTTGAAAGCAGGGGCTGTCTTTTGTCTTTATTTGTATCCTTAACATTTACTGCAGTGCCTAGTAAGCAGGAACTTAACAAATATTTATTGATTGACTGATACAGCCTAAGAGCACATCAGCCCTTTTTGCCCACCTCATCATACTCTTGGACTGATGATGTGAGCAGCTTTCTGATAATACTTCCCCTTAATCTGTACTTATCAAGTTGATTTTTTTAAGCCAATTATAGAACTTTATATTTTATCCTCAATAATTTTCACTTTAGTAGATATGGTTCTAGCCTATCTAGATTTTTTATCCCAATTCTGTCATTCAATGAAATTACCTATACCTCTTAGCTTCATGTCATTCATATTTGATGAGCAAAAAGTATATGACCTCATCCCAAATCCCTGATTCAAAAAAACAAAACAAAACATGGCCAAGGACAGAACCACACCACAACAAACCTCCCTTCCAAAGATGACATTGTTTCATTAATGAACACTCTCAGTCAGTCATCGAGTTCTAATCCCACCTAATTATTATCAAGGTCACATCTATCTTGCCTACAAAGATGTCATGAGAAATTCTGTCAAATGTCTTGCTAAAATCGTGGCCCTGAAGAAGATATTTAAAAATGCAACTCATTTCCTTCTTTGTAGAGGTGGGGGGGTGGAGATTAAGGGCCTATATAGAAACACTGCATAAACCACAAGATTCAATCTGTGAGCTGGTTTTGTTGAACTGCTTTTCTGCCCTCTTTCTTCCTTTGTAATTTTTTTTTTTACAAGAGTTGGTTTTCTAATATGGAAAAAGGGAAGGATATATTTGGAAATGAAGGTGATTTTAAAAAAGAAGCTAATACAAATTTTAAAATAAAGTCTAGGTATACAATGGTAATTTCATTTCCACGATTAACTTGTCTAGTAGGCCATGGCTCCCCATTTTTTTTTAAAAAGGAGTAAATACAGAATTAATTTAAAAACCAAAAACATAGGAATTACCTACATATATTTGAAAGAGGTAAACTGATATAATGGAAACTACACTAACTGTTGGGAAATTTTATGTTCTGGACCTAGTTCTAGCTGCATGGACTTGGGTAAATCTGTCTCTCCTGTTCCTATTTTCCTCATCTGTAAAATGATAGGGTGGCCCAAATGATCCTTAAGATTCCTTTTAGCTCTATTGTTCTGTGATTTTTAAAATCTATTTTGGGACAGAGAACTACTTAGCTCTGAAAAAGCCCATCTGGGACAATGTCTTCTTATGTTCAGAGGAAACAAGGAAGCAGGCACCTGTACTTTTTTTGGGGGGGAGGAGGGGAATTTTCACTGTAAAAAATTATTAAGAGAGCAATTAAACTGTAAAATTTAAACTTATTCCAGTTATGTTGCTATTGCCCTCCTCTATGTTTCCAAGTAAATGTTTACTCTTTCTGATGAACAAAGGCAACCAAGCAATTACCATATTTATGATTTAACTTTTGGAATCTGTCAGCTACCACTCTAATACTCAAGTTTTAAAGGTAAATGTTTGGGCTTTTAAAGCTTTTTTTAATGGACTTTTTGATAATTATTTATTTTTAATGGAAATATGGAAAATACATAAGACTAACATATCACACTTTCCATGCAAATAGACCTTGCCCTGAATCACTCCCTACTTCCTATGCCTAAACTCCTCAAGGAAATGAAAACAATACAATCAACTTAGAAATGCATGGGGGGGGCGGGAGATAAACTATAATAGCCAGGCAACTAAGTAAATTCAGAAACAGTTCTATGCCAACAGCCAGAGCAAGATACTAAAAACCTGGAGCCAATATGGTGGAGTAAAAGCAGGGACTCGTCTGAGCTCTCCCCCAAACCCCTCTAAATACCTGTAAAAATGACTCTAAACAAATTCTAGAGCAGCAGAACCCACAAAATGGCAGAGTGAAGCAAATTTACAGACCAAGACAACCTGGAAGGTCAACAGGAAAGGTCTGAGAGAGGAGCTCAGCCCAGCGCAACTTGTGCCAGCACAGACCAGGTCCCAGCAAACGAGGAACAAGCCTCAAGGGACTGAATCATAGGCAGCTGTGGTGGTTTCCAGACTTCTCAACCCACAAACACCAAAGACAACTAAAAAGGTCAGTAGGAAAGGTCTGTGACCACGGTGAGAGAGTAGCAAAGTCCAGCTCTAGCCCCAGCACAGCCCTGGGCGGCAGCCATGGCTGTTTACGGAGCTCTCAGCCACAGAAGGTAAAGGGATCAAACAACTGATTAGAAGGAGATTACAGGGGTCTCTTTGCTGGTACTGAGGCAGGATTCTGTTGCTTTGCCCATACTTGGATCTGAGTGGCAGTTCTGGGGTGAGGAGGAGCACTGGCATAGCAGAGCTCATGGAAGCAATAGAGAGGGAACTGTCCTCACAGTTTCAGGGCAGAAAAGAGTGCTTGTGATCACTCACAGACCACAGCACAGGCCAGGAGAAGAGTAAACACCTCTCCTTAGATCATACCACCTTGGAAGAACTGAAAACTTTACAGCACCCTAGAAGTATCTCTGAAAACAGCTGCACAAAACTCTTGAAGCTTGGGACAGTACACCCACCACACTGGAAGCTGAGACCTGCCTTAACCAAGAGTTAAAATGTCAAGTAATAGTCTGGGAAAATGAGCAAAGAGCAGAAAAAAACCCAGACTATTGAACCTTGCTTTGGTAACAAGGAAGATCAAAACACAGAACCAGAAGAAGACAACAAAGTCAAAGTTCCTACATCCAAAGCCTCCAAGAAAAATATGAATTGGTCACAGGCCATGGAAGAGCTCAAAAAGGATTTTGAAAATCAAGTAAGAGAAGTAGAGAAAAATTTGAGAAGAGAAATGAGAATGATGCAAGAAAATTATGAAAAATGAGTCAATAGCTTGCTAAAGGAGACCCAAAAAATACTGAAGAAAGTAACACCTTAAAAAATAGACTAGACCAAATGCAAAATAGGTCCAAAAAGCCAATGAGGAGAAGAATGCCTTAAAAAGCAGAAATGGCCAAATGGAAAAAGAAGTCCAAAAGCTCACTGAAGAAAATAATTCCTTAAAATCAGAATGGAGCAAATGGAAGGTAATGATTCTATGAGAAATCAAGAAATCATGAAAGAAAATCAAAAGAATGAAAAAATAGAAGACAACGTGAAATATCTCACTGGAAAAACAACTGACCTGGAAAACAGATTGAGGAGAGATAATTTTAAAATTTCTAGACTACCCAAAAGTCATGATCAAAAAAAGCCTACACATCATCTTTCAAGAAATTATCAAGGAAAACTGCCCTGATATGCTAGAACCAGAGGGTAAAATAGAAATGTAAAGAATCCATCGATCACCTCCTGAAAGAGATCCCAAAAGGAAAACTCCCAGGAATATTATAGCCAAATTCCAGAGTTCCCAGGTCAAGGAGAAAATATTGCAAGTAGCCAGAAAGAAACAATTCAAGTATTGTGGAAACACCATCATGATAACATGAGATTTAGCAGCTTCTACATTAAGGGATTGGAGGGTTTGGAATATGATATTCCAGAGGTCAAAGAAGCTTGGATTAAAACCAAGAATCACCTACCCAGTAAAACTGAGTGTAATCAATGAGGGGAGAAAATTGACGTTCAATGATATAGAGGAATTTAATGTATTTTTGAGAAAACACCAGAGCTCATAGAAAAACTAACTTTTAAATCCAAGACTCAAGAGGAGCATGAAAAGGTAAACAGGAAAGAGAAATCATAAGGGACTTACTAAAGGTAAACTGTTTTACATTCCTGCATGGAAAGATGATATTTGTAACTCATGAGACCTTTCTCATTATTAGGGTAGTTGGAGGAAATACATGTAGACAGAGGGCACAGGGTGAGTTGAATACGAAGGGATGATGTCTAAAAAATAAAATTAAGAGGTGACAGAGAAATGTACTGGGAGAAGGAGAAAGGGAAAGGTAGAATGGGGTAAATTATCTTACATAAAAGAGATAAGAAAAAGCTTTTATGTCGGAGGGGAAGAAGGGGGAGGTGAGAGGGAATAAGTGAACCTTACTCTCACTGGATTTGGCTTAAGGAGAGAATAACATACATACTCAATTGGATATGGAAATCTATCTTACCCTACAGGAAAGTAGAGGGAAAAGGGATAAGAAAAGGGGTTGGGTGGTGATAGAAGGAAGGGCAGATTGGGGAAAGGGGTAATCAGAATGCAGACTCTCTTGGAGTGGGGGGGAGGAGAGCGATGGGGAGAAAATTTGGAACTCAAAATCTTGTGGAAGCAAAAGTTGAAAACTAAAAATAAATTAATTAACTTTTTAAAAAAGACACGAAAATGGAAGCCATAGAGTAGAAGACAACAGCAGGAAGAAAGAAGGCCAAACACAGAATCTTCAGTAGTGCTCCTATTTAAGGGAAGGAGATGATAACAAGCTAGCTTAAGAAATAATAGCAATGGTGAAAGAGGCAGGGGGAGGACCAGGAAAATACAATGTCATAGAAGCCAGTAGACAGAGAAGGTGAGGAAAAGTAGAATGTGAGTTTCCTTGAGGGCTGGGATTGTTTCTTTCTTTTCTTTGTATTACCAATACCCAGCACAATGTTTAGCACTGTTTTTGTTGTTAAATCATTTTTCAGTTGTGTTTGACTCTTCCTGACCCTATTTGGGGTTTTCTTGGCAAAAATACTGGAGTGGTTTGCCATTCCTTCTCCAGCTTATTTTACAGCTGAGGAAACTGAGGCAAACAGCGTTAAGTGACTTGCCCAGGGTCACACAGCAAGTAAGTGTCTGAGGCCAGATTTAAATTCAGGTCTTCCTGACTCTAGCCCCAGCACTCTGTCCACTGCACCACTTAACTGTCAAATGTAGCCAAAAATCATACAAACTAAAAAATGTGTATGTTCAAAGAGGGAAGAGATAAAAGTGTCAGATGCTGTAGAGAAATAAAGAACAATGAGAACATGAGAGAAGTCATTAGATTTAGTAGTGAGGAGGTCATTAGGGATGAGACTGCAAGAAATATTAGGACAAAATCAAAAGATCAAAAAAAAAAATAAGAAGAAAATGTCAAGATAGCTGATACCAAAAACAAATGACTTGGAAAATAAGTAAAAGAGAAATAATTTGAGACTCATTATGCTTCCTGAAAATAATATTTTCTTTTAAAAAAAAAGACTGAACACTATTTTTCAATAAATTATAAATTAAAACTGCCTAGCTCTATTAGAACTAAAGAGTTATGTAAAGATAGAAAAGAATCTACTGATCACCTTCTGAAAGCCACTCCAAGAAGAAAAGGCCCGGAAATATCATAGCCAAAATGCAAAACTTCCACATCATAGAAAAATTACTGCAAATATCCAGAAAGAAGCAGTTCAAGTACCAAGTATCTACAGTCAGGATCATAAGACCTGGCAGCTTCTACTATAGTAGAGAGATTTTGGAATACAATATTTCAAAAGGCAAAAGAGATAGGCTTCCAACCAAGATTAATTTATGGTGCATAGCTGAGAATAATCTAGGGGTGAGGATGGGGGTAGGGAAAAATTACTCATCTGCAACAAAATTATTGCAGCTCTTTTTCTGGTGGCAAAAAATGGAAACTGAGGGGATGCCAATAAATTGGGCAATGGCTAAACAAGTTATGGTACATAATTGTGATGGAATACTACTACGTCCTAAGAAATGATGAAGAGGATGGTTTTAGAAAAACCTGGAAAAGATTTATATGAACTGATGCAAAGTGAAGTGAGTAGATTTAGGAGAACATTGTACATGGTTAACAGCAATATTAGTAACACTAATTAACCATGAATAACTAAATTACTCTGATCAATACAATGTTCTATAACAATTTCAAAGGACTCAAGATGAAAAATGCTATCCATCTCCAGGGAGAGAACTGATGAACTTTGAGTGCAAATTGCAGTATACTTTTTTTACTTTCTTTTTTTGCAACATGGCTAACACAGAAATATATTTTGTATGACTTCATATGTAGAATGGGTATCATTTCTTGCCTTCTCAATGGGCAGAGGAGGGGGTTGAGGCAGGGAGAGAATTTGGAACTGAAAATTTAAATAAAAAAAACAAGAAAAAGGAGGAATATACTAGTAGAGAAAAGAAGAAGGGAAGAAACTTGCCATTTCTCATAACTGGGTACATGAGAAAAAGAATATACAAACATGAAGTAAAGAGATGGGAAAATGGGCATCAGATGAACTTATACTTATTTGAAACGGACAAAGGAAGGTTTAACTCACAAATACATTCATAAAGTTTGATATGGAAATAAGTTAATCTCAACAGGGAGCTAAGCAGGGATGGAGGGGATAGGGATGTTTTAAGAGGGAGGATAATACCGAGTAGGGAATAGTGATAAGCAAAGCCAACTTCCTGATGGAGAAGGGGAAAGGAAGAATGGGGAAAGGGGGAAAGAACATGAGAAATTCCAAGAGAGTGCCTTAGTTTACCTATTAGACAAGTGGGGAATAGCTGAACAAATTATGGTATATGACTATAATGGAATATTACAGTATATTAGAAAATGAGAGACGTAACATTTTTTTAAATGCACAAAAGAGAATAGATGGAAATTCATAAGGAAGCATAGACAATTGAGACAGTTTTGAAAGTAACATGTATGCTTTTTTTTAAGCAAGTGGTGTGAATTGGAGATTAAGCTTCCTATAGAATTCTTTTTTAAAATTTATTTTTCCCCAATTACTATGTAAAAACAATTTTTAACATTCATTTTTTAAAACTTTGAGTTCCAAATTCTCTCTCTCCCTCCCTCCCCTCCCCTCTCCTTGAGATTGTAAGCAATTTGACATAGGTTATACATGTATAACCATATAAAACATATTCCCATATTAGTCATGTTATGAAAGAAAATACAGTCCAAAATGCAACACACACACACACACACACAAAGAAAGTGAAAAATAGTATGCTTCAATTTGTATTCAGATTCCATCAGTTCTTTCTCTGGAGGTGAATAGCATTTTTTTTCCCCCAAAAACAAGGTTTATCAGAATACCAGTTGGGGTGAATGAGATTCCTAGTGAGTCTGCGCTATTGGCCAGATTTTAAGAATCTGAGCACCTAAGGGCTTCCAACATGGATTTTACATACAGAAAGACTGTGAGAGGGATCTAGGAGCGGCCAAGTTGTCTGAAGTGACTGTTAGGAGGGGTCTAGGGAGGATCTGGATGGGAGTGGCCAGTAAGCTGGGGTGACTGTGAGGTAACCATGCCAGGGACCTGGACCACATGGCCAAGGGAGACTGGAGTCTGGACAGGATCAAGAAGTAGAGGTTTAGGTGCAGACAATAACGAATGGCATTTTTCATCATGAGTCCTTCAGAATTGTCTTGGATCACTGTATTGCTGAGAATACCTAAGTCATTCACAGAAGAGCATCATATAATATTGCTGTTACTGTGTACAATGTTCTCCTGGTTCTGCTCACATCAGTTTGTGCAACCCTTTCCAGGTTTTTCTGAAATCATCCTGCTTGTCATTTCTTATAGTATTTCATTAAAATCATATACCACAACTTGTTCAACTCTTCCTCAATTGTTGGATATGCCCTCAATTTCCAATTCTTGCCACTGCAAAAAAACCTGCTATAAATATTTTTGTACAAAAAGGTCCTTTTCCTTTTTTTAATTTCTTTAGGATACAGAACTAGTAATGGCATTGCTGGATCAAAGAGTATGTACAGTTTTATAGCCCTTTGGGCATAATTCTAAATTACACTCCGGAGTGGTTGGATCAGTTCACAACTCTACCAACAGTACATTAGCATCCCAATTTTCCCACATCCCATCCAACATTTATTATTTTCTTTTTCTGTCATATTAGCCAATCTAATAGTGTGAGGTGGTACTTCAGAATTATTTTCATCTGCATTTCTCTAACCAATAATGATTTAGAGCATTTTTCATATGATTATAAATAGCTTTGATTTCTTCATCTAAAAGCTGCCTGTTCACATCCTTTGGCCATTTACCAATTGGGGAATGACTTGTATTCTTATTAATCTGACCCAGTTCTCTATATATTTGAGAAATGAGGCTTTTATCAGAGACACTTGGCTACAAAAAAAATTTTCCCCACTTTCTTCTTTCCTAATCTTGGTTGCATTGGTTTTGTTTGTGCAAAAACTTAGAATTTTCTTTTGTGTTCCATTTTATGGAATGTTCTTTTTTGGTACTTAAGTTCAAAATAAATTTTTTTTAAAGAAACAAAAATTTAGAATCATAGGAGCAAGAGACAAGAACTATAATAAGAAATTCAATGAAAACGGAATTTTAAAAGTTGTTTTGAGAAATCATAATTATACTCTTCAAAAATTCCCCCCTCCACATAGTAGATGACACATGACACATTTTCCTGGGAATACTGCTTTTTAAAGCATAGTTTTATAAGTACATATGATAAAGTGTCAACATAATTCACTAATGAGTCTTTTAAGAACTGCAGTCACAGAATTCTGAGCTAGAAGAGAGTTTTAACAAACCTTTAGAGTTCACAAAATATCTAACTGTAAAATACCACTTGAAATAAATGCTAGCTACCCCATAACTTGACCCTTCTTAACAAACTGTGTGTGTGTGTGTGTGTGTGTGTGTGTGTGTTTTCCCCCCTAGTGTTTGGCAAGCACAAGAATCCCTAGAACAGGCCTGTTTTCCCTTTCAAACATTAACTAATAAACCCTTAGACAAGCTACAGGAATTTTGTCTGAGACATTAAACACTATTCTTACTTGACCAAGAAAAGGATAAAATAGTCAATAAAATATGTCTTGATGATTTCTCTCCAAATACCATAACCAAAGGATATTTTTATGATTCTCTTTAAAGAGTTGTTGTTGTTGTTTTTTATTAAAAGCATCTAAGTTTATTTTTATAGATTCAAGTACCAACAAAACTGATGATGACATTTTCTTCTCTCACTGATCTCTGATCCCAAGATAGCAACCTAAGTTTATGCTTGGCTCAATAACATATAAACTCGAAGAGTATGTTAGAAAAAGGTCATCTTTTATTACTGAAATTGAGTATTTTTTTTCCTCCACAAGGAGATCTGACAAAGAGTCACAAAGATTAAATCTATTTATTCAAATTGCAAGGACATCATGTTTAACTATTCAATTGGTAACTAGTATTAACCTTGAGTTGAAGCTCCTCTAGAAAGTAACAGTTTAACCTACCCTATATCTTAAAAGAAAATAGCTAATTGCAGAAATAGTTTCAACATAGGAATTTTTTAAAAAGTCAATCTTGATTTATTCTATACAAAATCTGAAGCCAAAATCTTGGAATCCTTGTTCTCTTGTATCCTACCTGTGTGACTTTGCGCAAGACACTGTATCTCTCTGAGTTTCTGTTTCCTCATCTATAAGATGAGGGAGTCAGGCTAGATGAGGGCAAAGGTTCCGTCCAGCTCTAACACAATATGATTCCATGATTTAAAGCATTACGAACGAGAATCTAATCTTTTGCATTTGAATATCGATGAATGTAGATTCTTAAGGAAAAAAAGTATATCACCAACTTCTGTCCATTCTTCCCTACCCATTCAAAAAAGTTAAATTAGATACAAAACTATATTTTTTATATAATGCTTTTCTTTTAATTTACAAGGTACTTTACTTTCACATTTATCAATTTTTTCAATACTCATTGTCATACATGAATATCACAGGGATCTAATCTATCCAGCATTATTATAAATATTTATTAAACATCCACATTAGATGCTTTCTAATATTATAGTAAGGTACTTCCAGTTAGAATATATAAAGCTAAGACACAAGGATCTAGTGTGGAGAAACAAAAATTAAAACATGAACAATAGGTCTAGGAAATTTAGTCAGATAACCAAAGTAGTCCATAGTCCCCCTGAAAAGTTGAAGAAACACCACACTAAATGGAAAGCATAAAAGGATTAAGAGGTGCAAGGTCTAAAAGGAGTTGTGCTGGAAAAGGAGGAGAGTTTATTTGTGGGCATCAAAATTAATAATTGGCCTAATGAATGCCCTTGAGTTTCAAACCAATTAACATTAGAGAAATATTTTTGTCCCACTTTTCTGGTAAGATTATTTTTGTTACTTCCTTACAGTCTTTCAAACCTCTATCTTTTCTGAATTAATTTTAGTCCTCTGTTAATAAATGGTGCCCTCTATACATGTTTACCTGGAAAACTGACTCATAAACTAATTAGATAAATGTCTGTCATTTAGAAAAAAATTATTTAAAATATATTGTGGATTTAAATGGTCTACTAAATTTACATGTATTCTGAATTCTAAAGTAAGTCAGAATTAATTGAGTTTTGAATGCCTAAGTAAGATTTAGTAATGTCTAAAAGCCTATGAATCTAACAAGACATAGAGTGCTAACTAAACAAGTTACTACCTTTTAAAATGAGTTTTGCGATGTACAAAGGCTTTAAGATTTTGCTTTATATGGCTCAATTCTATCTTGACTTTGAACAAATTTACTCTGCCATGTGACAAAATGTAATTAACTAGTTAGCATTAGTTCATTCTTCAAAGGACCACAATGTTAGAGTTAAAGGCTTCATATTACGAACTTAAGGATAAGTGAACATTTTTTGGTCCTGGTTCTGTATATTTTACGTATACAGAGACAGTGTACATTCCTTCCCCTCTTCCAAAGTAAAGAGGAATGCTAATTAGCTCTAAACACCTATAATTTGGCAGCTATTGATTTTTTAAAAATTTGCTACACATTTCAAATAGTTGAAATGGCTATGCAAAGCATTTATTTCAAATAAATTATCTTCTATTAAAAACAGACTCAACTTCTTACCTGCAACATTAGGAGGTTTCCAACTGCATTTAAGTTCTGGTTTCTTTGAGCTAACGTGAATTTAGCCTTCCTTTTGGGCAATGTTGTTGGAGTCTCTTCCACATGAAATGTATGTGTTCACCTGAAGGTGCATTACCACCTCAGAAATGTTTAATCTGCTTCCAGCTATGCTCTATTAAACATCCAACTATTTCTGACCAACGGAGGAGGGAACCAAAGTTCAGGAAGTACTCCATGTTGAGTTTTGTTTTAACAAACTAGCCTCAGCACTCAAAACAGAAAAGCTTTTTTTTTCTTGACCTACTAACCTTCAAGCTTACAATATGTGTGCAAAGAGACAGTTCCCTATCATTTTTATTAACATTCTTCTTCCCCCCCCACCCTAATCCTCCAGTAACCAAGAAAGCAGCAATGAGAGAGCCAGAAAGGAAGAAAGCATATTAGAAACAATTTTTGTATGCTATCTATTCTATCAATTTTGCTTTGGCCTAGATCTCTTTGTGCCTTGCCAATTACTCCCTTTAGGAACTCCTTCAGATAGTTCCTTCTTTCTCCCACACTCTGAATGGCCCTCATCACTCCATCCTTGAACACTCTGCTGACATGCTTGGAAAACCTGAACATTTTTTTCTAACTACCACAGATATGAAAGTGAGGTGCCAATAAGAATTAAACATCATCTATTTCTTCTCCAAATTCTGTCCAATCTCACTTCAGTAAGTATCTATGAGATTTCTTATATGAAGCGTGAAGAACTGTATTTTAGGGATAAGGAAATCTGTAATTTAGGAAATATCTAAAAGGCTCTTTTTGTGGAGAACATCTGGGAACCAGTGTACTAGATTATAATCATATTATAGTATCCAGTATACTAAAAAATGTCTACGTCAAGATTAACTCCAACAAATTCCGTAGAGATAAATAACCAAAATCAAGCATCTTTCATTTAAAATGCTCCTGATTATTATTGACCAAGTGAAACCAAAAACCAGCAGCTTGTTAAATGCCAAAATAGTTCTATAAAAATAATTTTTAAACCTCTTTTGTTGTCATCTTTAAGAAGCGGAAGGGTAGACATCATCTTTCAAGAAATTATCACGGAAAACTGCCCTGATATTTTAGAACCAGAGGGCAAAATAGAAATGGAAAGAATATACCAATCACCTCCTGAAAGAGATCCCCAAAGGAAAACTCCTAGGAATATTGTAGCCAAATTCCAGAGTCCCCAGGTCAGGGAGAAAATATTGCCAAAGAAACAATTCAAGTATTGTGGAAACACAATCAGGATAACACAAGATTTAGCAGCTCCTACATTAAAGGACCAGTGGGCATGGAATATAATATTTCAGAGGGCAAAGTAGATAGGATTACAACCAAGAATCACCTACCCAGCAAAACTGAGTATAATCCTTCAGGGGAAAAAATGGTCATTCAGTGAAATAGAGAACTTTCAAGCATTCTTGATGAAAAGACCAGAGCTGAATAGAAAATTTGACTTTCATATATAAGACTCAAGTGAAACATGAAGAGGTAAACAGGAAAGAGAAATCATAAGAGATATATTAAGGTTGGTTAAACTGTTTACATTCCTGCATGGAAAGATGATATTTGTAACTCATGAGACCTTTGTCAGTATTAGGGTAGTTGGAGGGAAAAAGTATGTAGGTAGATAGATAGACAGACAGACAGACAGACAGACAGACAGATAGATAGATAGATAGATAGATGGCTGGCACAGGGTGAGTTGAAGATGAAGGGGTGATATCTGGAGAATAAAATTAAGGGGTGAGAGAAGATTATACTGGAAGGAGAAAGGGAGAGGTAGGATGGAATAAATTATCTCACATAAAACAGACAAGAAAAGACTTTTCCAGTGGAGGGGAAATGGGGGAAAGTGAGAGAGAATGAGGGAATCTTATTCTCATGGGATTTGGCTTAAGGAGGGAATACCCACACTCAATTGGGTATGGAAATCTATCATACCCTACAGGAAAATGGCGGGGGGGGGGAGGAGACAAGAGAGCAGGGAGATGATAGAGGGAAAGGCAGATTGGGGGAGGGGGTAATCAGAAGCAAACACTTCTGAGGAGGGAAAGGGTCAAAAGAGAGAATAGAATAAATGGAGGGCGGGATAGGATAAAGGGAAATATACTTAGTTTTTCACAACATGACTATTATTGAAGTGTTTTGCATGACTACACATACATAACCTGTATGGAGTTGCTTGCCTTTTCAATGAGGGTGGGTGGGGAGGGAGGAAGGGAGGGAGGGAGAAAATTTGTAACCCAAAGTTTTAAAAATATATGTTAAGGGGGCAGCTAGGTGGCGCAGTGGATAGAGCACTGGCCCTGGATTCAGGAGGACCTGAGTTCAAATCTGGCCTCAGACACATAACGCTAGCTGTGTCACCCTGGGCAAGTCACTTAACCCCATTGCCTAACCAAAAAAAAAAAAAAAAGAAAAAAAGAACAATTAAAAAAAAAACGTGTTAAAAAAAATTGTTTCCACATGCAACTGGGAAATAAGAAACACAGGAAATGAGGTATAGAAATCTATCCTGCCCTACAGGAAAATAGAAGGGCAAGGGAATAAGAGAAGGGGGGGAGAGATAGAATGGAGGGAAGATTAGGGGAAGGAGTATTCAGAATGCATGCCATCTTGAGGTGGGGAGAGGGATGAGATGGGGAGAAAATTTGGAACTCAAAATCTTGTGGAAGTGAATGTTTAAAACTAAAAATAAATAAATTTTTTAAAAAAAGAAGTGGAAAGGTACCTAATTAAAGGTACCCAATTTGGCTTTAATAAATTACAAATTGTCTTGATATAATATAGGCTCTTTCCATCTAAATATCTGTTATTTAATTTAAAACACAAAAAGATATTAACTAAACTTGTATTTTAAAGCTTATATTTAAGCTTTCAAAGAGGAATTTCTCTATTTCTCAATAAATTGCTGTATAGTTTTCCCCTTAATTCTACTCCTCTGAAGATAGTTATAACTTTATAAAGACATTTCCCTAATTCTAATAAAATTTATTTTTAAATTTTTCACAGAACACAATTTATTTCCAAAAGTTTGAGAAAATCTTTTATGCATTCTTAAAACTTAGTCTTCATGAGCCCTTGCATAAAAATAAGCATTTTAGACCTATGTATAACCAGCAGAGGGAAGTGTTGCATTACAGTGTCTAACAGACTTACTACTACACTATTTATATAGTACACTATATATATATATATATATATACACATTTGTATAGTACACTATTACTTACTATTTAAAGAGTCTATATTGCCTAAGACAGCAAATTAGTTATAGACCAGAAGCCCAAAGAAAGCTCAAAAAAAACCTGGGGAAAGCTTAAAGGAAATCAGCAAAAATTTAAATAAATTAATAATATGAACTACAATGCTGGTATCACACTCTTCCAAAGCAATAAGGTTCCCTACAATCAGCCATACCATTACTTTGACATAGATAAGTAAAGGAAGAAAGTGGGCTTGTATTTTGAAAGTGCCTGTATTTTGTTAAGGCAATTTATAATTTATTCTAGAGAGAATGGATATTTTTGCTGTTCTTAAAAATGACCAACAAAGAAGGTTTAAATTATTTTTTAGAGAACTATTCTAAAGTTTAACAAACTATGGGGCTTTTGGTTTGACTTGGATCATAATATTCAGGAATGAATGAAAGGAATTAAATAGAAGATGGTTGATTTTGGTGATTGACTTCTGAGGAATTTTGCAGATGAATTACGAACAAACACATAACATAAAAAATATATTAAGAAGATACAAGCAAAGACTAGCAACCTAAGGAGGAAAAGGTTACTACTGATTTGATGAACTGAGACATAAAAAAAATCAAGGAAAACTTCTTTGTGAGAGTAGCATTTTAAGTGAGTTTTAAAGGATGAATAGAAATTACTTGCTGTCTGAGATACCATACTTTCCTGGTTCTCATCTCTCTCATCCCCTCATCCCTCTCTAACTGCTCTTCTCCTTCACTGACTCCTTATCCTCTTCTTAAAGCCTTAAGGGGAATATTACCAAATTTTCCTTCTTCAACTTCTCTCTCTCCATCTT
Organism: Vombatus ursinus; assembly: GCF_900497805.2. Taxonomy (NCBI): domain Eukaryota; kingdom Metazoa; phylum Chordata; class Mammalia; order Diprotodontia; family Vombatidae; genus Vombatus; species Vombatus ursinus. The sequence continues at coordinate 460,444 of NW_020954548.1, forward strand.
GTCCCTTGGCAAGCTTATTCACTTAACATCTCTACACCAGGGATTATTATTATATATTATATGTATATATAATATATTAGCATAATAAATCTGAATCTCCATCTTTAAGCTCTAGGCTCACATTTTCAACTGCCTTTAGGATATGCCTCAGTGACAACTCAAATTCAGAAATACCTTTCCTCCAAAACCTGCCCCTGACTTCACTATTTCTGTAAGTAATGCCACTATTTATTTACCCAATTTCCCAGGCTCACAGCTCTAGTGTTACCATAATTTTTTCTTCTATCATCTCATATGCAGTAAGTTATCAGATTTTATTGATCCTACTATAAAACATCTATTCCATATATCTATTTCCACTGCTACCATCCTAGTAAGAGGCCCTCAGTACTATCCATCTGGATTATGCATATATATCTATATAGATATATATGTAAAGAGAGAGAGAGAGAGAGAGAAAGAGAGAGTCTTCCAACATACCTTCCCATCTCCCTTTTCTTTCCTTCAAGCCATTTTTTTTATATCAACTAGTAGACATCTTAGGTATAAATCTGGGTAATCACATTAACTTCTTGGTTCCCTCTATTGGTAATGATCATATACTACCCTGAATTTCATCTAGCGCTTCTTTCATTGATTTATACTTTATTTTATGCTATGTTTATTAAAATGCATGCCATATATTCCCACTATGTCATATTTTTAATGAGGACAGGTACTTTCTCTAAATAATACATCTCACTCATTACAGAACAGTGCTTTGTACACAGCAGTCATTTAGTAAATGTTTGTCAAACTGAAAAACAGACAGATTCTTTAGGACCTGCTAGTTATTATTTGTGTGACCTTAGGCAAACATAAACCCCCTAAACCTCATTTTGCTCCTCTAAGAAACATGACAGAACAGAAAGAATGCTGGTTGTGGAGTCAGGGGATCTGATTAAATCCTGACTCTGCTATTTTGTACCAGTATTACCTTGAGCAAGTCATTTAATCTCTTTGGACCTCAATTTCCTTATCTGTAAAAGTAAAGGGTTGAATTCAATAATCTTTAAGGTTCATTTCTAGCCTTAATTTCTTTACTCTTATATGTCCTAAATCTTTACTTCTATAACTAGTGACAGAACCACCACAATTATTATTTCTCCTAGCATCCAACACAATAAGTGAAATTAATTTTTTTAGTCCTATAAGTCAAATTAAATATAGTTACTCTTTCATCTATAATATCCAATGAAAAAGACACTACAACACAGGTTTTAAATATGAATGATCAAAAGGACGGTGAGAATGAGAACCTTTTTCATTTCTGTTGCCATCTATTTTAGAAATATATTTTGGCCTATTTTGACTGTAGCCTGAACATAAAAATTAATTTTTTCAAAGCAGCACAGATGCTGTATTGTTTTCAAGAGATTTGTTTTCTAAAAATCTTAATTTGTAAGGTTGTTAGGTTTTTGTGACAACAAAATCCACACAGAAACAGATATAAGGAAGAAATAATAAAATATCATAATTCCAACTCTCAAAATTAGGAGATCACCACTGTAGCTGTGTGCATTTTAGGCATCATTTAAGAAACATCTCAAAAGTCTAAATTAAATTTTTTAACAAAAAAAGTTAGCTACAATAGAGTTCTGAATGTTTACCCAGGTTCAAAATGAAGATGATTAGCTCCATTGAGAGAAAATTCTTTCTGCTATGTCTGGGGGGAATGGAATTACTTTAAATTGTTTTAAGTCTCTAAAATTTTATTTCAACTTCTTAAAAAAAAATAGAGAGGCAGATTTGGTGTGAGGAAAACATGAGATCAAGTTTTGCTGCTGATATATAATAATAGCTATATGACTATAGGAAAATCACTTAAGATTTTAAGTAGCAGGCAAGTTGTCAATCTCCATCAGTGGATAAGAGTTTTCACACAAGGAAGTCCTCACACTGATAAAACCAGAGGCCTACCTCCCCACCCCCCAAAAGAAAACTCATTCTCTCTTTTTTGTTTTAAGAACAGGACCTATCATATACGTAACTATTATATATGTGTATATATGTACATAAATAATTGATTGTATATACAATTTAGTTTTATATATACATAATTTTATTGATGAGATTTATAATACGCTCACTTGCCATTTCCTCACAATACATGACATACCATCTGCTGTGTCCATGTGCCACTGGGTCCCTTCTGTGAAACCCCAGCACCTTTCACCGCTGAGGTATCACCCCCTGCAAGAATCTCTTCCTGATTCCCCTAGGTTTTAGTACCCTGCCCTCCCAAATCACTTTGTATTGATTTTATATTGGTCATGTCTTTTCATGTGAACATGTTATATCCACTAAGTAGAATGTAAGTTGCTGAAGGGCAAAGACTGTTTCACTTTTCTATTTTATGCCCAGCATGTAGCACAGTGCCTATATGCTATAGGGATTTAATCAGTGCTTTCTGATCGCATGGCTATTGTAGGGTCCTTAAATATCCTCCCTTCTTCGGTGACAAAAGTCTATGCTTATTCTATGGAACCAGGAAAGTGTTCAACAAAAGAAGTATCTCCTGGGTCACTGCCCAGGTGTAGCAGTGTAGGAATTCTCTCTAAAGAAAGGGATTAGGGCAAGAAATTCAATTCACTATAACCTAGGGATGGCATGGGACTGATGAATCTAAATGCCGAGGATCATCATGAGCCTTTCCTGACTCTCTTTTCTTTCTAGTTTCCTTATGATAATTAGGATAAGAAAAACTGGTTTTTAAAAGCCCTTTCTCTGACTCCAGTAAGACCCCTTAGTAACTAACTGTATGTCCAAGTGATGTCACTTTCATTAGGGACAGGAAAACAGAGATATCTGAAATGTAACAGTAACATACATGAGGATGCTTCTCTATGTATTGAAGATATTGAGCAAATGACAGCAACAACAAGTAAAACATAATCAGGGAGCTGGAAGGGTCCTTGTGAGAGGCACTGTAGTGTGGCTGAAATAGTATTAGACTTGGAATTAGGAGAATCCCGCATTCAAATCTCACCAGTATACTAGCTGTGCCTAGCAGTGCCTAGCAAAGAGTAAGCACCTAATAAATACTTGATTGATTGGCCATGAACAAGTCACTTTATCTTTCCAAGCCCCAGTTTCCCTAGTCATAAACAGGAATAATCATTAATGAGATATAACCTCTATGAAGACTTCTCAGGGTGGTGATGAAAAGACTGTCTCAAAACTAGAGATAGGCTCAGAGAGAACCAACAGGCCATAAGTTTAAATTACCTAAACCTATAGGAATTCAGCCCTAAATCCCCTCCTGATTGCCACTGCCACATCAGCATTAGGTATACTAAATAAGGACATGTATGTTTGGATTGGCTATACCCTGTTTCCTTTTTCTTTGTCTTTGGGAATGGGAAAGATTTTCGCACCTAGAATGTAAGCTCGCCTCCCAGGAAATGGGAAGAAGGGACAGTGGTGGGTGGGAGTTTGTTTGCCTTAGGGTATATAACCTTGCTTTGTCCTCTGTGCCTCACCTCTCTCCTGCTGGTAGTGTACTTGCTGGTAGTGTACTGGAGGAGCAGATGCCCCTTCTCACAAGATTGTAACAATTGTAATAAAAAAGTAGCTTTTGCTTCCACCTTGAGAAGTCTCTGAATTTAATTGTGTTAGAGTCGCGGTACCACACAATCATACTTGTAGTAACTACTTTACAAAGATGATTACAGGATCAAATGAGATGATTTATGTAAAGCACTTTGTACATTAAGAGCAGTATTGGAATAGAGAGGTCTGCTCTGGTGATTTCAAACTCCCTCTATCAATTTCAGCCAGCCCCTTCACAGCAACTTTTGGTCTTGGCTCAGTGGTGTTGTTGAGGTTTAGGGATTTAGGGGTACTGGGACCCCAAAATCATAACACATAGGTCCTGCCTGAAAGAATTTGATCCAAGCCTTCTTTCAGCCAAAGACAAGGTTTATTAGAATATCTGTCATATTGGGCAGACTCTTAAGGAATCTGAGCAGTGGCTAGATTATAAAAATCAGAGCTTAATAGAGATAAGATGGACCTTATATACAGAAAGACTGTGGGAGTGACCTAGGAGTGGCCAAGTAGTTTGGGGTGACTGGAGGAGGAGTCTAAGGAGGATCTGGATGGCAGTGGCCAGTAAACTGGAGTGAACAGAACTCCTGGGACCTATACCACATGGCCAAGTGGGAATGGAGCCTAGCTAACATGAAGGGTAGGAAATGGCCGGGAGTAGGGAGGTAAGACAATGGAGGGCTAGGCTAGGTTAAGGCTAACAGAGAATTGGGAGATTGTGTGTAGTCACAATGAAAGGCCAATTGATGGGATTATTGCCTCAAGTGAACAAAGATTTGGCCACATGAGAAAGTCCAGGGTTTTTCCTTTCTGGGGTCCAGATCCCAACCCCATCAGTGAGAGGGTGAGTGACTTGGCCCAGGACCACACAGCTAGTGTGGGTCGGAGGTGGGACATGAACTAGGGTTTTCCTAACTCAAAGGCCAGCTCTCTTACACACACACACACACACACACACACACACACACACACCTGATCATAAAATCTTACATAAATTGTTATTGTGATGATGATGATGATGATGAAGATGATCTATCCTCTCATTTTACAAGAAGAAGAAATGGAAGCCCAATTAAGGTTAAGTAATTTACCCAGGTCACAAAGCCAGCAAATGGCAAACTCTGAACTAGGACTCAAGGCCAGACTCCAAATCCAATGCTTTTTCCACGTTAGAAGTTAACCTTTAAGATTTAAAGGATCTCCAAAATTCCTGAAGTACATTTTAAAACCTTTCTTAAAAACATTTAAAGACAGCCAGATAATAATTCTCCTTGTGTCTATTCTAATTCTATGGAACCAGGAAAGAGTTTGGTAAAAGGATAATTCTAACAACTTATCCCCAGTAACTGTGCCTTCAGGCTATAAAATTCAACACTAGTGGAAAACAAAAGGCCTACAATTACGGGTGACAAACAAGTCACTATAGCAATAGCACTGGTTACATTTGGAAGGAGGAAGAGAAGGCAAAGTTAAAAAGCATAGACTAGCCAGTCTTCCTAACATGGTTGAAATTTTTGTTTTAAAGGAAATTTTGATAAAATGAAAACTCACAGTCCTCTGAGCCACCCTTTTCTGGTAACCTAATAGAAAGGGGATTCTGCCATCACTGAATATCTGTAACACTGTGCTCTGTCCCTCTGTTTGACAACAGACTGCGAGAGATTAGTTTACACAGGGCACCTCAGTAACATCTCAGAGCATGGGTTTAGAAAAGCTAGCTCTTAGAGGTCCATCTTCAGCAATTCTGAACATTAAGCAGTTATAGGAGACCTTATCACATCTATTTTCAGAAGCGTCAGGTTTCAGTTAGACCTACAACCACAAAGTCAATCTGCTCTCATTTGATTATACAGCACTTTGTATTCCTCCTATGCAGTCAATTATAACCCTTTTTAATGATTACTGTGTCTAGTACTAACATCATCTCCCAATACCAATCTGTAATAAATGACTTTTATATAGTGCTTTACAATTTGTTATATATAAAGTATTTCATTTAACCCTCACCACAGCCTTTTCAGATATTATTATCCCCATTTTACAAATGGGGAAACTGAGGGTTAGTGAATGAAGTTAAATGGCTTGGTTGTTAAGTTATCAATGATTGCCAAATCTAATGGTCTTTTTCTCAGTCCTCATCTTACCTGATCTTTCTGCTACAATTTGACACTGTTGACTACCATGTCCTACTGGACACTTTCTCTTCTTTGACATTTATGACAGTATTCTGTCCTGGTTCTCCTCCTTCCTGTCTGACCACTCCTCAGCATCCTTTGCTGGCTCATTCTCCTTATATCACCACCTAAATGTGGGAGTTCCCAAAGTTCTATCTTGGGGTTGGTTAATCTACTCGTCTGGCTCTACGATTAATTGCCCATGTCCCCATACCTCCTGTCAAAAAGTAGAATTTGAATCTGAACTTCCTGATTCTAAGTCCAGCAATTCAGATACTAGACTACATTCCCTCCTTGTAAGATGAGATCTTTATGCCTCTCCAAGGACCTGCATAGGACCTTCCACATGGTAGGTACTTAATCAGTGTCTGATAAAACACAAAGAGTCACTTCTGGTGAACAGTCAAAAAACATTATGGCAACTTCAAAACATGTAACTATCACCCCAGTGATACAAAGTTTCCCTATACTGTGTACCAAAACAATTCACATTCAAATTCAAAATCAAACTCTTTTGTTAAGCCAAATTTAAAACAAACAAATAAGTTAAAATACTCTTCTTAGTCTGGTCTGTTTCATTCAAGGAATCATGGAATCCTTACTAAACACTGAACTAAATTCAACAACCACTTTTAAGTGCTTATTATGTGCCAGATACCAGACTGTATTAAATACGTCTCCCATAACAGGCCCCTGATTTTTTTATGATACTTGCCTCATAAGTAACAAAGTCATCAAACTCATCAGGACAGGCAGGGGAATCTTCTTGGACATATCCAATATCATACAGCTGGCTCTCAGGATCTATAGGAAAAAGAATATAGCTTTTAGTAGTTACAGTTAAGCATATGTCTTTTTGGTGTGACACTTGTATTTCCTACTCAAATATCTCATCAAAGCACAAAGATGATACCTGGGTGATTGAAGGCTTTATTAATAGAGCACAAACTTTGATATCAATTCAACAAATATGTATTAAGCACCTGCTATGTACAAGCCACTGTGATAAAAAATGAAGATACAAAGACAAGATCTAGCAAATTCCAATAAAATGGAAAGGCCTTGACTACATTATCAATAAAAACTGTTGTCTGGGGGACAGTCTCCCAGAGAGAGGCACATTACCAACATGTTGGCCACTAAGTTAGGAATTCTTTGGGCATGGCAACCATGAAATTGATAAAAATACAAAACAGCCTGGGGGCTTATATGGTCATCTTTTGCTTACACAGCAATCATTTGAAGTGTTAAGAAAAGAGGGAAGGGGCAGCTAGGTGGCGCAGTGGATAGAGCACCGGCCCTGAAGTCAGGAGGACCTGAATTCAAATTCGGTCTCAGACCAAACACTTGACACTTACTAGCTGTGTGACCCTGGGCAAGTCACTTAACCCCAATTGCCTAAAAAAAAAAGAATAAAAAAAAAAGAGGAAAGCACTAAAAAATAATAGTTTTTAGACTACCTATGAACATTTTACTGTTGGTGTTCTAAATGTGAAATCTTTGTCCAACAACTAACAAGTTGATATTTTACACGAAGAATTAAATCATAATTACATGGGCACTTTCACTATAAATGAAACCAGAAAAGCAGTTGTAGCTAAATGGAAGAATGACTCATAAGTGCTCCTTGGAAAGCAGAAAAATGGAATAGGCAGAATTGCTTCAGTATGGCCCTGAAGTTTGAGAAAAGAGGAACTTTTAACCAAGATGGATGCCTAACCAGGAGGCAGGCTGTGCAGCTCCCACATACTTACTCAAGAAAAAACTATGAAGTTCACAACAAAATCAAGTAATGGCCAATAAATCCAATGAGAAATAACAGTAAGTGAAGTCTTCTACCACAGAACTGCATAAAAAGTCACAAAGATGCCTTTAGACATCTTCAATAGGAAGGAGGGTTCCTCAAGCAACAGAAGACCCAATGAGGCCAGAAAAGGACATGGGTAGCAGGACAAGAGGGACCCCCTGAGAAAGCCCCAGGGTAGGGACCCTGAAAGCCCCAGAAAGCAATCAGCCCAGTATAGACTAATACTCAGACCCAGACAACCCAGCCCCAGGAGCTCAGAAATCCCTAACATTCTTTCATGAGACCCCTGAGAGGGCTCTAAAGATCCAGCAATCAGAAACTTAATGATCCAAGAGGGCCAAATTCCATGAGGTAGTGGTCAGTTCTGTTCTGAATGTGTGATGAGGGGAAAGAGAAGGGAGGATAAAAGGGAGAATACAGTAGTACAAAAAAGAGAAAGGGAGGGAAATTGCAATTCCTCATAAGTGAGTACATGAGAAGAATATATAAACATGAAGGAAAGAGATAGAGTGGATATTACATGAACTTAACTCTTACCTGAAATGGACAAAAGAGGGTTGAACCCACAAATCCATACACAAACATTCTGATGTAGAAATATGTCAATCTCAAAAGCGAACCAAGCTAGGAGGAAGGGTTTGAGGTAGTTAAAGAGGGAGTATATCACTGGGAAGGGCATGGGAGCAAGCAAAACAAACTGTCTGACCCTGAAAGGAGAATTAGGATGGCAGTTGAGACAGAAGAAAAGAAGTTAGAAAAAGCTAAGACAAGAACTAGAATCTATGTCAGTGCCTTGTATTGCTTCTTAGACAACTGCGGAATGACTATAATGAAATACTATTATATCTTAAGAAATGGTAAAAAGATAATTTCAGAGAATCTTGAGTAGTATGAACTGATGCACAGTGAAGTGAGCAGAACCAGAAGAACAATCTATACAAGCACAATAATACTGTAAAGAAAAACAACTTTAAACAACTGTATGTCAGCCCTTAGTATAGTGCCTAGCACATAGTAGGTATTTAATACATTATTATTGTCTGAACAACTAATTGAAAAAGACTTTAGAATTCTGAGTTAAGCAATAACCAAACCATATCTCCAGAGGACACATGATGAAGGATATTAGCTACCTCCTGACAGAGGTGATGGACACAAGGTGTTGAGACATACATTTTTATAATGGTCACTATGTGAATTCATTTTTCTTGACCATGATTATTTGTTTCGAGGGATTTTTTCTTTCTTTAGGTTAAGGGGTGGGAGAAAGATGGGATTAACAATAGTAATGTCTCACCCCCAAAAAGAGAGCAATTGTAACATTGTTAAGTGTATAGGACAGAGGGAAGTATAAATAAACAAGACAGTTTTGAAAATAAAATTGTGTGTGTGTGTGTGTGTATAAAACAAGCATATCAACTCTTTTCTATTCCTTTGTGTATGTGAAAATATTCCTTTTCTGGTATTTAAGTTCAGAATTTACAAAATAAATTTGAAAAAATAGTGGCAAGAAACATCATTTCATGGATACTTGGTAATCTCCTCTTACAGTGGTCATGGTAAGCATGGACAAGGGGACCATTAATGGAAAAAATGGTGCAGCTTATCAAACACCAAACATCTACTGCAGATATATAAGTAAAGAAATTGTATGAAAAGAATCCTGTAAAACAAGTTAGAATATACATTGATATTTGAGGACTTCAATGCAAAGATGGTCAGAGAGGAGGATGCAACTAAAAAGTTATAAAATATGGTTCAAGGGGGCAGCTAGGTGGTGCAGTGGATAGAGCTCTGGCCTTAGAGTCAGGAGTACCTGAGTTCAAATCCAGGCTCAGACACAAAACACTCACTAGCTGTGTGACCCTGGGCAAGTCACTTAACCCCACTGTCTCATTACAAAAGAAAAAGAAAATTAAATTAAAATTAAAAAAAAAAAAGAAAATATGGTTCAATATGCCCAAAGGGCTATACAATTGTGCATATCCTTTGACCAAGTAATACCACTACCAGGTCTGTATCCCAAAGAGATTTTTAAAAGGTTGGGGGGGGGGGGAAGAACCTATTTGTACAAAAATATTTATATCAGCTTTTTTTTTTTTGGTAGCAAAGAAATGGAAATTAAGGGGATATCTGTCAACTGAGGAATGGCTGAACAAGTTGTGTTATATTATTGTAATGGAATACTATTGTCCTATAAGAAATGACAAGCAGAGGAGGCGGAGCCAAGATAGTGGAATAAAAACAGGGACTCCCTTGAGCTCTCCCCCAAATCCCTCTAAATACCTGTAAAAATGACTCTAAACAAATTCTAGAGCAGCAGAACCCACAAAAAGATAGAGAGAAATGAATTTCCAGCCCAAGACAACCTGGAAGGTCAACAGGAAAGGTCTGTTACACCAGGCTGACAGAGGAGCTCAGCCCAGCACAAACTGCGCCAGCACAGACCAGGCCCCTGCAAAGGAGGAGCAGACCTCAAGGGAATGAATCGAAGCCGTGGTGATTTCCAGACTTCTCAACCCACAAATGCCAAAGACAACGTAAAAGGTCAGTAGAAAAGGTCTATTGGACCTGGGTGAAAGTGGAGCACAGTCCAGCTCTGGCCCCAGCACAGCCCTGGGGCGGCGGCCATGGCTGCTTACAGAGCTCTCAGCCACAGAAGGTAAAGGGATCAAACAACTGATTAGAAGGAGATTACAGGGGTCTCTTTGCTGGCACCGAGGCAGGATTCTGTAACTTTGCCCATACTTGGATCTGGGTGGCAGTTCTGGGGTAAGGAGGAGCACTAGCATAGCAAAGTTTGTGGCAACAATGGACAGGGAACTCTCCTCACAGTTTCAGGGCAGAAAAGAGTACTTGTGATCACTCACAGACCAGAGCACAGGTGAGCAGAGGAGTAAATACCTCTCCTTAGATCATACCATCTTGGAAGAACTGAAAACTTACAGCACCCTAGAGGTATCTCTGAAAACAGCTGCACAAAATCCCTGAAGTTTGGGACAGTACGCCCTCCACAGCAGAAGCAGAGACCTACCTTAACAAAGACCTACCTTAACAAAAAATGTCAAGTAATAGGCTGGGAAAATGAGCAAAGAGCAGAAAAAAACTTAGACTACAGTTTTGGTGACAAGAAAGATCAAAACATAGAACCAGAAGAAGACAACAAAGTCAAAGTTCCTACATCCAAAGCCTCCAAGAAAAACATGAATTGGTCTCAGGCCATGGAAGAGCTCAAAAAGGATTTTGAAAATCAAGTTAGAAAAGTAGAGGAAAAATTGGGAAGAGAAATGAGAGTGATGCCAGAAAATTATGAAAAATGAGTCAACAGCTTGCTAAAAGAGACCCAAATACCTTAAATAATAAATACCCAAATACCTTAAATAATACCTTAAAAAATAGACTAGACCAAATGACAAAAGAGGTCCAAAAAGCCAATTAGGAGAAGAATGCCTTAAAAAGCAGAATTGGCCAAATGGAAAAAGAAGTCCAAAAGCTCGCTGAAGAAAATAATTCCTTAAAATCAGAATGGAGCAAATGGAGGCTAATGATTCTATGAGAAATCAAGAAATCATGAAAGAAGACCAAAAGAATGAAAAAATAGAAGACAATGTGAAATATCTCATTGGAAAAACAACTGACCTGGAAAATAGATTCAGGAGAGATTGTTTAAAAATCATTGGACTACCTGAAAACCATGATCAAAAAAAGAGCCTAGACATCATCTTTCAAAAAATTACCAAGGAAAACTGCCCTGATATGCTAGAAGCAGAGGTAAAATAGAAATAGAAAGAATCCACCGATCACCTCCTGAAAGAGATCCCAGAAGGAAAACTCCCAGGAATATTATAGCCAAATTCCAGAGTTCCCAGGTCAAGGAGAAGATATTCCAAGTAGCCAGAAAGAAACAATTCAAGTATTGTGGAAACACAATCATGATAACATGAGATTTAGCAGCTTTTACATTAATGGACTGGAGGGCTTTGAATATGATATTCCAGAGGTCAAAGAAGCTTGGATCAAAACCAAGAATCACCTATCCAGCAAAACTGAGTGTAATCAATGAGGGGAGAAAATTGACATTCAATGATATAGAGAAATTTAATGCATTCTTGAGAAAAAACCAGAGTTAAATAGAAAAATTGACTTTTAAATACAAGACTCAAGGGAAGCATGAAAAGGTAAACAGGAAAGAGAAATCATAAGGGACTTATTGAAGTTGAACTGTTTACATTCCTACATGGAAAGATGATATCTGTAACTCATGAGACCTTTCTCATTATTAGGGTAGTTGGAGGGAATATATATAGACAGAGGGCACAGGGTGAGTTGAATACAAAGGGATGATGTCTAAAATATAAAATTAAGGAGTGAAAGAGAAACTGGAAGGAGAAAGGGAAAGACAGAATGGGGTAAATTATCTCACATAAAAGAGGCAAGAAAAAGCTTTGATGGTGGAGGGGAAGAGGGGGGAGGTGAAAGGGAATGAGTGAGCCTTACTCTCATTGGATTTGGCTTAAGAAGAGAATAACATACACACTCAATTGGGTATGGAAATCTATCTTACCTTATAGGAAAGTAGGGGGTAAGGGAATAAGAGAGGGGGAGAGGTGATAGAAGGAAGGGCAGATTGGGGGAGGGGTCAATCAGCAAGCACTTTTGAGGAGGGACAGGGTCAAAAGAGAGAACAGAATAAACGGGGGGCGGGATAGGATGAAAAGAAATGAAAGGAAAAGTCTTTCACAACATGACTATTACGGTAGTGTTTTGCACGACTACACATGTATAACCTATATTGAATTGCTTGCCTTCTCAATGAGTGGAGTAAGGAGGGAGGAAAGGAGAGAATTTATAACTCAAAGTTTCAAAAACAAATGTTAAAAATGGTTTTTACATGTAACTGGGGGGGAGCAGCTAAGTGGCGCAGTGGATAGAACACCAGCCCTGAAGTCATGAGGACCTGAGTTCAAATACAGCCGCAGACCAAACACTTGATACTAACTAGCTGTGTGACTCTGGGCAAGTCACTTAACCCCAATTGCCTAAAAAACAAAGCAAAACAAAACATGTAACTGGGAAATAAGATACACAGGCAATGGGGTATAGAAATCTATCTTACCCTACAGGAAAATAGAAGGGGATAAGAGTAGGGGGGGGGTGATAGAAGGGAGGGCAGATTGGGGGAAGGGGTAATCAGAATGCAGGACATCTTGGAGTGGGGAGAGAGGAGAGAAGGGGAGAAAATTTGGAACTCAAAATCTTGTGGAAGTGAATGTTGAAAACTAAAAATAAATAAATAAATTTTTTGAAATTAAAAAAAAAAAAAGAAATGACAAGCAGGATGGTTTCAAAAGCCTGGAAGGATTTATACAAACTGATGCAAAGTTAAGTGAGCAGAATCAGGTGAATACTGTACACAATAACAGCAATATTGTATGATGAGTAATTGTGAATGACTTACATATTCCTAGCAATACAATGATCCAAGACAATCCAAAAGGATTCATGATGAAAAATGCTATCCGCCTCCAGAGAAAGAACTGATGGAGTCTGAATGCAGACCAAAGCATGCATGCATACTTGCTTGCCTCCTGCCTTTATGTTTTCTTCCACAAAATGACTAATATGGAATTGTTTTACATGATTGCACATATATAACTTATATCAAATTGTTTACCATCTCAGGGAGAGGGGAAGGGAGAGAGGGAGAGAATTTGAAACTCAAAAATTTTTTTAAAAATTTTTAAACACATGTTAAAAATTGTTTTTATATGTAATTAGTGAAAAAACAAAATACTATTTTAAAAAAATGATTCAAGATTAAGAAATCAAAGAGCCAGAGGCTAGTAAATTATTCAGAAGCCTCATATCTACATGTTATGAATATTTTCTTCAAGAAGTAAGTTAATAAATATCAGTCATAGCAAATATTAAATAAAGTCATAAATATGAGAGTGATTTTCTTTAAAAGAAAATGCTTAATTGATGCTTTTGGTTTTCATATTATTGTTACTTCCTAATAATCAACTTTCCATTGAAATCTCGTAAGAAAAACAGCTACATGAAACAAAACATCACAGCAAATGCCTCTGACATCCATAATTCACCAACTTTTTGCTGAGAGGAGAGAAGCGTATTTCATTATTAGTCCTTCGGAACCAATATTTAATCTGAATTCTGACATCTTGTAGCACTGTTTTTATCTACCTTATGTATCTTATTATGTAAAGTGTTCTCTTAGTTTTACTATCTCCATTCTGCATAGGTTCATACAAATCTCATATTTCTCTGAATTCATCAGTAATTTATATGTTACAATAATATTCTACTTCATTCATATGCCACAGTTCATTTAGCCATTCACCAATCAATAGAAACACACTTTTATCCATTTTTTATTGTTGCCACAAACTGCTATTATGAATATTTTCATATATATTGACCTTTTTTTGTCTCTGACCTCCTTAGGGTACATATCAAGTAGTGGGATCACCAGGTCAAAGGGTATAAACAGTTTAGTAACTTTTCTCAAATAATACTAATTTTTCCCCCAAAATAGTTAGACCAACTAATTCATAGCTCTACAATGCCCAACTTTCCACAACTCTACCAACAGATTATTTCCTTCTTTCAATATTAAATGTGAATGAGGTAAAACCTAAAGTTGTTTTAATTTGCATTTCTCTTAGTCTTTGTTATTTGGAAATTTGTTTCATAAGTTTGTTGACAGTTTGTATTTTTCTTTTAAAAACTGCTTGTTCATAAAAATTGATTATATCTTAGCCAAAAGAAAATGCCTGTTTTTTTGACATGAGAATAGTTTCTGAAATAGTCATCTTTGTGCAATCAGATCATTAATTTGTTAAGCAAGAATAAAAATTAACATCAATTTAGAAGAAATGCAGATAAAAAAACCCTGTGTGCTTCTTTTTCAGATCAATCACAAATATTTATTAAATGCTTACTATGTACATAGAAACGGAGTGGAAAGCTCACTGACTTTTTTTTTTAGATTTCTAATATAAATTTTTAAGTTCCAAATTCTTGTGTGCTTTAGCTGAAATTTTATTTATTTAAAATAAACTAGTAATCCTGAAAAATGGGAAATGGATAATTCAATTCAATAAACATATATTAAGTGCCTACTATGTGCCAGGCACTGTACTAAGCACTAAGGATACAAAAAAAGGCAAAAGACAGTTCCTACCTTCAAGGAGTTTAAAATTTAATGAGGGAGACAATATGCAAATATAAACAAAGCAAGCTATATACAGGATAAACAGGAAATAATTAACAGAGAGAAAGCACTGGAATTAGAGGGGTTGGTCAAGGCTTCCTGTAGGAGGTAGAATTTTAGTTGGGACCTGAATAAAGTCAATGAGGTCAGGAGTTGGGGTGGAGAAGGGAGAGCATTCCAGGCATGGGGAATAGCCAGAGAATGCCTGCAGCTGAGAGATAAAGTGTCTTGGTCCAGGAACAGCAAGGAGGCCAGTATCTCTGGATCAAAGACTACATGTTGCATTGTAAGATGTAAGAAGACTGGAAAGTAAGAGAGGACCAGATTATGAAGGGCTTTGAATGTCATACACAGCATTTTGTATTTGCTCCTGGAGGCAACAGGAATCTACTGGAGTTTACTGAGGAGGGGGGAGGGGGTGACATGATCAAACTTGCATTTTAGGAAAATCACTTTAGTTGCTGAATGAAGAATGGATTATAATGGGGAGGAACTTGAGGCAGGCAGACCCACCAGCAGGCTACTGAAATAGTATAGGCATGAGATGATGAGGGCCTGCACCAGAGTGGTGATAGTGTCAGAGAGAAGAGGCCTCATTTGAGAGTTGTTACAAAAATGAAATCGACAGGCCTTGGCAAATGCTTGGATGTGGAGGGGGTGAGAGATGGTGAGCAATCTAAGGTGACTCCTAAGTTGCAAACCTGAGGGAAAGGGAGGAGGCTGTTGTCCTTTGTAGTAATAGGGAAGGTCGGAGCGGGCAGAGACAGCTAGGTGGCATAGACAGAATGCTAAAGGACAGCTAGGTGGTGCAGGAGATAGATCACTGGCCTTGAAGGCGGTTCAAATCTGGCCTCAGACACCTGATACTTACTAGCTATGTGACCCCAGCTGGGCAATGTCATTTAACCCTGTTTGCCTCAGTTACTCATCTATAAAATGAGCTGGAGAAGGAAATGCCTAACAACTCTAGTATCTTTGCCAAGAAAATCACAAATAGGATCACAAATAGTTGGACACGACCGACAACAACAAGAGGGAGTGAGGATTTAGAAGGAAAGATAGTGAGTTGTGTTTTGGGCATAAAGAGTTTAAGATGTCTACAAGACAACCACTTCAAGATGTCTGAAAGGCAGTTGGAAATGCAAGATTGGAGGTCAGCGGAGACACTGGGGTAGGAAAGGTAGATTTCAGAGTCCTTAACATAAAGATGGTAATTAAATTCATGGGCGCTGCTGAGATCACTAATTGTAGTAGTATAGAGGGAGAAAAGAAGACGATCCAGAACAGAATCTTAAGGGACCCCTATGGTTAGAGAATGTTATTTGGAAGAAGATCTAGCAAAGGAAAGGAGTGGTCATATAGGCAGCAAGAAAATCAGGAGAGAATTGTGTCCCAAAAACCTAGAGAAAAGAGAATATCAAGGAGGAAAGAGAGATCAACAGTGTCAAAGGCTGCAGAGAAATCAAGAAGACTGAGGATTTCCTTCAGAAATTTAATTTATCTTAAATAACCACCGAAGTAAGAGGCCAAAAGAACTTAAAAACCATATCAGCAAAAAACAAACAAACAAACAAAAAACAATTTGTTATCCTTGCCAAGCAGTGGAACAGAGCAACGGAAAGCTAGCTGCCCTACCTTACCCATTTAGAGTATAATCTTGTCTGCAAAACATTATGAAGGTGGATGAATGAATGAAAAAGCATTTATGAAGTATATACTATGTGCCAGGCACTGTGCTAAGTATTAGGGATACTAATACAAGTAAACAAAGTCCCTGCCCTCAAGGAGTTTACAAGGGGGAAGGCCTAACCTCCACAGAGTAGCCCAGGAAGGAAGGAAGGAATGTTTTGGTAATTTTGATTTCATTATTGTTTTTAAGGCTCAAATTGGAAACTGGGTATGGGAAGTCAGGAAAAGTAGACAAGATAAGATTATGCACAGGAGCAGCATCCCATGAAAATGGCTGGGGAGTAGTGTGGTAGGTATGAATCCATGCTAGATGTGATGAAAGCCTGTGGTCCTAGGGCAGGAAAGAACCGGGAGTGCCAGGCTGGAGGTACAAGCTGGAGTACAGGCACCTGATAGGTCTGAATCTGGGCTAAATCTATCGTAGACCAGAAATTTTAAGTAATACCATCTCATAAAACAGTGAAAACAAGTAGAAGGGAAAATAAGCCTGGAGAAAGCTTATCCTAAGAGCCAAATACATCATATAATCCCAAGATCATTTATACACAAAGCTATCAATCAAACAAGAAGTAGGGTGGTTGTAGCAGAAAGAGGATTGACTCTGGAGTTAGAGAACCTGGTGCTTGAGTGACCTTGGGCAAGTCACTTGGCTTTGTCTGGCTTCTTTGTTTCCTCACCTGTAAAGTGAAGGAATTAGGCTAAGTGGATTCTGAGGTCTCATGCACCTCTAAATCTATGATCCTGGACAAAGGTCAGCAAGTGTTTCTGCAAGTGATCTAATCTCATCATCTATAAGCAGAACCATGTCTTTCCCACATCAACTACAGAGATTTTTACTTCTCTTCTTTATCTAAACTCTCTCTTATGACCTTATCAGCTCCAATGGGTTTAATGATCATGTATATGCAAATGACTCAGAGATGTATATATTAAGTCCTAGTCTCTCCAGAACTCCAGTTAGACTGGAGATACCTCAAATTCCAAGTGTCAAAAGTAGAACTGATCTTTCCTTCCAAACCCTGTCCCCACTTAAACTTTCCTATTTCTGTCAAGTGTATTAACATTCTTTCAGTCTCCTAGATTCACAGCCTTGGCATTATGCTTAACTCCTTCCTCTCCCTCTTTCCACACATCCAATCCTCGGACAAATATTGCCATTTCTACCTCCACACTTCTCACTGTCCAGAAACTTCTCTCAATTCACACAGCCACTGTCTGAAGTTCAGGCCCTCCTCACCTCTCACCTGGAATATTGTAATGGCCACCTAAGAAGTCTCTCTCTTTCATGGCTCTCCCCACTCCAATCCGTCCTTTTACGCAGTTACGGTCAGATCTGACAATAATCCTTCTTATTCAGTCAACTGCGATGCTTCCCCTATTTCCTCTAGGATAAAATATCAATTTCTCTGTTTTGTTTTTAAAGCCCTGCACAGTTTAGACCCAATGATCCATCCAGCCTTATTATATGCTACTCCCCTTTTCAAAATTCACATGGCTCTCCATCTCCTGTCTCTGTGACTTTGTATGACTCCTGTCTCTCCTTCAAATCTACCTCCTTTTCACCTCTGCCTCAGAATTCCTCACCTCCTTCAATATGTGCCTTAAGTACCAGCATATACACGAAGCCCTTCCTGATCTACTCATCTGCTGGTGGCCTCCCTCCCTAATTATCCCAAATTTATTTCATATTTATTCTGTGTATACTTATCTATGTACGTATTATCTCTCCCCAATAGAACATAAGCTCTTTGGAAGCAGACATTGTTTCACTTTTTGTCTTTGTATCCCCAAGGTCTATCTAATACAGCTCTCAAAACACAGTAGTTCCTTAATAAATGCTTGTTGATTGATTAAAAAGGAAATGACACTAAAGAAAATAAAGGAAAATTTCCTGAACCCAATCAAATACAAAGGAAATCCATTATAGAAGAAACAAAATTTTAAAAGCATGCAAGCATTTCATTTTCAATTTAATTTGAAATGGGAAAATACTAAAAGAATAGGGGGAATCATGGTTAATTAACCTGTATTTTTTAACAGTGACAGAAAAGACACCAATAACTACAGTGATTACTGACCTACATGCCTACTTCCTAATTCCTATAAAATCTTTATAAGAATGAGTTATGTACCTATTAAAGTATCCTTGATGAAAATATGAGAAAAGAGGAAGCAGACTTTCACAGGGGATTACTTCTCCACAGCAGCTTACATATTCACAGTCAAAAACAATGCACATAGATTATAAAAACTCGCTGCTTATTATTTACTACAAAAAACTTATTTGGTTCTGTAAAACAAAATGAAGGTTCTCTCCTACCAAAGTTTGCCCTTGCATGTTAAGATCACACAAGGTTCATTAATAGGTGAAACACAGAGATAACTTTGTTTTACAATTCTCAGTGAACACTGAGGCATAAAATAGGGAAACATGCATCACCAAAGGTGTTTACTATTGTCATGGAATATGCCTTGTACAAAGTACGATTGCAAAAAGGATTCCCTATAGATATTATGATTCTCCAGATGTTTGTGTTAGTTCATGATGTGCTGATTTCCCTTTCCCTTCATCTCTGCCCCCATTCTTGAATGTTCCCATATATGTAATCTTCTATGCCTAGAACTTCCAGATCATAAACCTCCAGCTTCCCAGATGAGTGAGCGCCTCCTGTCTATAAGGCCAGAAACAGGGAAGCCACTCAGACCCTCCTGAGCCCTCCTTCTCCAGAGTCCCTGTGTTGCCTTGATCTCAGAGCTGCCCTGGTACACAGAGTGATGGAAATATCCTATTCATCACACTGAGGAGAGCTCGGTGTCCAGTAAAGATGTGCAAAGTCCTAGAAGAAGCCTCTCCCAGAACCACTCTGGACTCCCTCCTTCTCCCATGAGCTGTAGAACATCACACCCAAGGCTTTCCAGTGACAGCTGCAGTTGTATCCCTTCTCTCCCACGCCATATTTTAGAGGTACTGGTCCTAGCCTCAGTGCAGCATTAGCATGCTATTTCCCTTTGGGAGGGGTCAGTCTTGACCCCCGTGTGTATGTGTCTCATTTGTGTGTGGGGTGCTGGGGTGCTGGCCAGCTACTGTTCTTCCGTAGGAGATAATTATACAGTCTTAGTGCCCTTTCTCTGTTTATTTTCCCCTTCCCCTGCATGTTCCCTTGGGTGACTTCAGTTAAGTCATGTAGCTTAAAAGTGCCAAATAAAAGGTCTTACTACCTTCACCATTGACTGGCTCATCTGGTTCTTTTGTGAAACCCATCTAAGTCTCAGCAGTGGATTCCAATCTATGAGTCATGAGAACCTGTCAAACGTCCTGCTGAAATTTCCTATGTCTATGGAATTTCCTTGTTCTATCTATCCAGTAACCCTGGCAAGAAAAAAGGAAATGAGGTTAGTCTGGCAAGACTTGTTCTTAATAAACTTGTCCAAGGTCACAGTGCTCAATATAACTACTCAGAAGCCAGCCCTTTAATAATTTGTTCTAGCAAATGGAATGAGTTCACTGGCCTAAATTCTGAAGGCTCAACCTTCTTTCCTTTTCCGAAAATCAGAATGTTTACTCATTTCATCTTATAACATCACTTATTCTCCATGATTTTTCAAAAATCACTGATAATAGCTCAGTAATCATGTCCATAAGTTCTTTCAGAATTCTGGTTCTGTTACTATCTGTATGACCTTGGGGAAAATAGTATCTCCCTGGTTCTTGGATTATTCATCTGATAAGAGGGAGGATGGAAGAATGAACTAAATTACCTTAAAGGTCTCTTCTAACTCTAAAGTCTATGCTCAGTGGAAAGAAGACTGGATTTGGAGCTAAAGGATCTGGGTTCAAATTCTGAACCTGTTATTTCTTACTTGTTTGACCTTGGAGAAGTTAAACCTCTCTTGGGTTTCACTTTTTTCATGTATAAAATGAAATGATTAAATCGCATGACCTCTAAGGTCCCTTCTAGCTCTAAATTTATGAGACCTTTTGAGCTTTAGTTAGTTCACTTTCAGTTTTTGTATATGTCCTTTTAAAGACTAAGCTCAATGAGTTCCTCTGGTAATCATGGTTATCTCTTTAGATGTCACTTGCCCCCTTTTTCCCATCCCTCAATGGAATCATCTCAAAATGCATCATTAGAATTTCATTCAAACAATGTATAGTGTCTCCTTCCTTATAAATTACAAAATCTAAGATGGCATGGGTACTTCATTCCAAGTTTCCTTAATCAACTGGTTTTTCTTTATTAGTTCTCTACCTTTTGAAAGATGAAATTATCAGCAGAGTATGTCAAAAACTTACCAGATGCTCAGCTAACAGCTGAGAGATCTCTAGCACATATCAAGGTGGCCAAAGTTCTTGACCATAACTGCTTCTATGCTAACTTTGTGATTTATAACAGGAATTAATTATCCATTTCTCCCTTCTAGTCTAGAGCCTATAATGTAGATTCTACATTATATTCCCCACCATGACATTTCTTTTTTTCTCCCTTCTTTCATCAACAACCATATACTTTCCACTACACTTCCTTCCTATAGCTAAGAAATTTCAGTGTGATAGTAAATATCTATGTCAAACATAATACTACTCTTCTACTCTTTCTGATCTTTTGATTTTTAAATCCAATGTTTTATTATAGCACCCTGCTTCTCATGTAGAATAAATGGAATATCACAGAACTGTAGGACAGTCCAAAATACCTCTCATTTGGTAAGCCTAGCCTCTTTTGCAGTCAGCTGATTTTAGAATCCTGAGACATATCTTTTTCTCTTGCTTGGCACTCTCGGGCCTTGCCCTTTTCTAGAAACCTTCATGTGAAAGCCTTAGTACCCCCAGCTATATATTCTTTGTTATCTCACTGAAACAGAAACTGTCACCTCCCTCTAAAGCCAGGGCCCTTACCTACAACATCAGGTGCACAGGTAGTCTTGCGGCCATGGTATTGGAGTAGCAGTATTAGGATCAGCAAGCATGCCGACAGCCTACACCAGAAGTCTGTGTGGTCTCGAGATAGCCATTTAATCTCTCTGGGCCCTTGTTGCTTAGTCTATAGAATGAGGAAGTTGGATTGATGCCCTTCTAACTCCAAATATATGTTCCATAGTATTCATGTGAAAGTAGAAGGAGAAAGCTTTACTTCAAAGCAAAGGCATAGTTACTTTCCTCCTTTTTTTGCAGAGGTGGGAGGTGGAACAGTACACATACTGCCAGACTTCATTAATATTTTAGTTTTGCTATACTGTTTTTTTCTCTTTCTTTTTTTATTCTTTGTTATAAAGGCTGGTTTTCTGGGTGGGGGAAAAGAGATGGACCCATTAAGAAATGAAGTGACATAAAACAAAAAAATAAATAAAATTGGTTTAAAAAAATACCATCAAGAAACAGGGAAAATTATGGGAGTTTGTTTTTTTTTTTTTTAAACAACCCATTGAGTTCCTTTTAAACATTTCTACATATTCTTACTCGGCAAGTATTTTGAGTGCCTACTTATATTCCCAATGGTCAGTAAACAAGCATTTATTAAGCACTTAATATGTACCAGGTATCGTGCTAAAGAGTGCAAAGAAAGACAAAACACATATAGTCCCTGCCTTCAAGGGGTTCACATTCTAAGAGGGGAGACAACATGCAAAAAACTTCACATTTAAAATACACACAATGTGAATGAAAGGTAATTTCAAATGGAAGGCAGTTAAGAGTGGAGTAGATCATGCAGAATACTGAAGGAAATGACCAGGTTTCTGCATCATTATTCAGAAGACAAGACTTACATACAAGATAAGTATCAAAATGTCTGTAATAGGCTGGAAGTGCTATAGAAATTTTTAAAAAGCTTATGAATGGTGATTGCTGGAAGAATAAAGAAGACATCATGGAAGGTGTGGAATTTGAGCTAGGCACAGAGAGCAGAGGGAGAAAAGAGAGTAGAAACCATGAACTAGATGTTAATTCAATCATCAATAAACACAATCCAAGACATCAAGTTTGAAATTTGAGCTACTGAATTTGACACCAGAAGGCTGGAAATTAGGGAGTAAAAGAACATAAAATATTAAATAACAATAACTTAAGCAATAAATAATGCAGAGAACAATAAATAATGAAAAGGTATCTTCCCCATCCTCCAAAAGACACTATTATCTCTTCATATAGGTAAGATATCTTTCACCATAAGGTTCCCCAACCAAATTTTGTGTACCAATGACATCAACTCTACGTGTACATTCTGGTTTGGTTTTTTTTTTCTAATTTTGTTCATATAATTCTGATTTATTTTTACCTTATAGCTTTGAAGGGAAAAAGGTACAACATTGAATTTGTAACAAAATTAAAGAGGCAAAACAAAAATCTTACAGGAAAAGCAAAAGGGAAAAAAAAGTGGTTTATTTTTACTTGGCTTTGTTTTTAAATATTTGTATCAAATTAAATGAAATACAGGCATACTCTATATAATTCTGCTCTAATCAACATTAAGAAACATAACCATCCCTCTAAAGCTATTGGGCTTTCACTCAGGCCGTTCTGATACCCAGGGTCACAAAGCTAGTAAGCGTCTAAGGCCACATTTGAATTCAGGTCCTCCCGACTCAGGGCCAATACTCTACCCACCACGCCTCCTAGCCCCTACTTTTCATCAAAGTTAGCTCTAGAGTTCCTCCAATCATCTCTGTTCCTATGGAACTATCTGGCTCATGAGCATCATTTCTCCTAAAGTCATTTTTTTATGGATCCACTTAACAGCTTTAGGCAGGTTGTGCCCATAGCAAAAAAAACCTCAATCAACAATTTTCAGCTTTCAAATCTCTGTGCATATCACATCATACAGAACTGCAAGACACAAATAGGAAGGATAGATAGGACAACAGAAAAATTATTCAGGAGGAAATGCACAATTCATTTTCATTTTCCCCCTTATGTTGACTGCCCTTTTGTCACTAATTATTTAATAGATGAAATTAAAAGACAACAAGTAGTATGGCAACTGCTTTCTACTTTTCTATAAATCATGTCAGAACATTGTTGGAAATAGGCACGTACAAGACAGGAATTCTCTGCTTCATCTCCTCTCTAGTTACAGCATTCTCCCACTACCATTCCATTCACCTACACTATGCTCACTGGCACTATATTAACTGCCTACACTCATTGGCATCAGAGTAAATCTACTCCACAACACAGAAGGTATCATCATGAGTCAATAACCTTATGCCACTGGTTTGATGAAGATAATTTAGGATTGGGCTCTGTCCTGAGATTTAAAGTCTTCTTTCAAGTCTTCATTCCTTCCACTATACCACCCTCCTCTCATGTAATTTCACTGGCAAAATGTTCATAAACATTCTCGATGGGTTGCAAATATGGCTTTATATTTGATATTCAATCAGAAGAGCCTGAGTTCAATTAGACCACATCTGATAAGAATAAATTTGAATAATACTATCAGAATTCAATAGATTTTAAAGTCATCCTCAAAACTCCTCTAAAAAATAAACAGAGTAGGGACTGGGATAGGCAAGGTAGGCAGCCACCTGGGACACTTCAGGAAGCACAGGTCTATGTTACTCTCTCCTATTCAAAAAGTTCCAGTGGTTCTGTTATCGTCTCCAGGATAAAATACAGGCCTCTATGTTTGACATTCAAAGCCCTTCATAATTTGAATGCAGCCTACCTTTCCAAGGCAGCCATCACTGAAGCACCTCTCCTTCTCTTTTTAATAACCTGTTCAAGCTCCTATGGCTAATAAGAAATAGAGTATGGACACTATGTTCCATACCCTTTTTATTAAAAACACACCAAATTATTACTTTAACTTAATAGTTACTACATAGATTAAGTTTGTTCAATAGTTTTGATTCTTTCAAGCTACCCTGGGTCTTTCTTGTCTTCATTCAATCTCTGTACTACTTTTGCTTCAAAAAAGAAAGAAAGAAACAAAAGGAAAAAAGGACTATTATAAGAAAGGTCCTCTACATTTATAGCTTTTGCTATTTCCTTTTTAATTTACCTCCCAATTATCTCCTTAGTAACATGATTCTTATTAACATAAGTTAAAATACTAGGAGCCAGACTCAGGATCACATGACTCTGGATGAAATAACAGACGCAATTGCTACTGACCTCTCATGCCAGAACATTCTGATTCAACATAAAACTAGTACTTACTTAAGTACTCACTCTCCTTTAAAATAATTTGTAACATTTTACCTCCCCTCAAATCTATATTGTAATCTGCCAGTCTATAATTTCCTTCTCTGAGAACCTTGAAAATATGACTATTTTTCAATGACACTGATTTAATGGTTGGCAACCTGCACTGATTACATTTTTAACTCAATTCTCTTTAAACATCTGTTTTCTGGACATAATCTCTTATGTTAAGTATATCTAACCTTCCTATAACCACTCTGCTAGAAGTAAAGTAGTTAGCTCCTACCCTACAAAAAACAGAAAAAGTCTATATGTAACACATTTTTGTGGTATAATCAATCTGATTGCTTAGGTCATATACAAGGTTATATACATTAGAAACTAATAAACTAATAAAGACTGTTAAAATGACTGGATTAGCCCTGTCAGGGCCAAGTTTAGTGGTAACATATTCAGAGTCATTTTGTTTCCTAGCACTATTAGTATCAAAAAAAAACACAAAAAACCCTACGAGTTTCAAGGTTTATTTTTGTTTTTCTATAAGTTGCTATAGTAATCCAAGATTTTTTAAAAAATCTTTTGCCTTTTATTCATGAAATTGATTTAAAGTTCAATGTAAAATGAATCATTTTTGTTTGTTGCAATAACATATTGTAAACACCATCTGTCCCCTGTATGCTAAAAACGCTAGTTTTCGAAGTACTTTATTGTCCTCAGATGAAAGGAACTCTATCAATGACCTCCCTATTTAGTGGCATTAATTTTCCCCTCCTTTCCCTACCCTACAGTCAATTTTATTAAGACTAAGTAGTTTTTCATTTTTTCCATAAAGATCATAGGTATTTTTTTTAAATCAGTCCATTCCAGCTGAAAAACATTTTGAGGGCTAGGAATTACATTATACTTCAATATTTTCATGATTAGTCTTCCTCTAAAAATAATGTACAACCTTTACATGTAATTGGAAAACATAAAATACTAGTAAATGGGAAAAAATTAAAATCATGTACAATTCTGAGTTCGTATTGGCATTTTTAGAATTGGGATGCTCCTGTATATGAGATTTTCTGGGGTTCATTAATATCTGACTTTTTTCCAAGTTTTTCCAAGTTTTCCAATCCAAACCCTCACCCAAAGGCTCATTCAATTCTTCTAACTTGATAGCTAAGGGTTTGCCATCAAAATCACTAAGATTATTTTATCTAAAGAACACCTTTATTAAGAAGAGACTTTATGGTTCCTCTTCTACTCCTGAGGATCATAACACAAATTCTGAAAATACTTTTTTTTTGTTTTAATTTTTAGGCAATTGGGGTTAAGTGACTTGCCCAGGGTCACACAGCTAGTAAGTGTCAAGCGTTTGGTCTGAGGCCAGATTTGAACTCAGGTCCTCCTGACTTCAGGGCCGGTGCTCTATCCGCCGAGCCACCTAGCTGCCCCTTGAAAATACTTTTATAACCTATTGCAAAACATTTTCTCTCTAGTTAAGTAAAACATCATTGAGAAATGAAGTCTTCTAAACCAGATCTTTTATTAGTTTACTCTATAAAAATAAATAAATCATGCTTCAGTCTTCATAAGGCTGACCTGGCGTTAAGGAGACAGCAATCACCTTTCCACAGAGAAAAATAACCTGCCAATCTAAAATTAGATTTGTTTTTCCTCTTCAAGGGACCTGGGGCCCCCTCATTTCTGCACCCTCTTCAATCTTGGGATCCCAGTTCTAGACCTGAAGGGAGTTTTGAGGCTACCTAGCCCAACCACCTCATTTACAGATAAAGAACCTGAGGACCAAACAGGGCAAGTGGGATGCCCAAAGTCACACGGCAATAAACAGGGCTGAGCCTCTAACGTGAATCCTCTGACTCCAAATCCAGCACCCCTTCCATTATAGCAAGCTTACCGAGGCTGACCAAAAACGGAGGTGAAGTTTTCAAAAGCATACTGCTCCCAGCAGGAAGCTGTTTGGAGCCCCCTCCTACCACTAGGATTTTCCAAAAAAAGGACAAATTTCTTAAATACTCTGATCACTATGAGCCACTATAGATACGTTCCTGAATGGGGTCTATTTTTATCAACTAGGATGCTGCCCTCAATGCTTGCAGGGTACAGGAAGCACTCTTACAATCAGAACCAATTCAAATTTCTATAATGCTTTAAGGTTCACAAATTACTTTCAACATAGTCATTCTATGAATTAGGCAGTGAGTATTATTATTATTCCCACTTTAAAGACAAGGAAGTTAAATCCTGACTTTTTTTTCAAGTTGGTCTAGATCTAGACTCTAACCCGAAGGCATGCCATCCCTCTGACTTTGCTGCTATTTGTTTAATCATTTGGTTGGAGTAAATTGATTTGTGTATGCTCATATAGCTAGTAACGAAGAATTCAAACTCACATCTTCCAGGCCCAAGTCCAATTCTTGAACTTATCAGCTAAGCTGATTGTAAATATCAACATAAACTATTAAAATTAAGCAAAGTGATACAAGTGTACACGAAAGAGGAAAATCTATCTCGTTCAATGTTTTTATACTTTAACAATTCCCTGCCTTATCAGGTTAATAGGTACAAGAAAATAATTAACAGGTTGACTCAAATCTTCAGAACATGACCATCAAGCATAATGGTGGCTTTCCGAATAAATGAAAGATTACAAAATCGGAGGGAGAAAATTGGCGAGTGGATGCCCACACCAGAAAGCAGGCCCAGAGTAGAAGACTAGGAGCAAAGGAATAAGGGATGAAACCAAAGGTAACTAGAGGTCTGGGGTATTTCAGAGGCTTCAGAGAGATGGAAAGGTGACAAAGTATTGCAAAAAGGGTATGGATGAATTGGCAGTGGCTACAGTATTAAAAGTGGTTAAGAAGGGTACTGAGGCTAGTGTGAAAGGAAGGCTTAGAAAGACTGGAGGGATGCAGGTGAGATTTAGCCACAGAAGAGACTTTAGACATGGTTCCTCAAAGATGGAGGAATGTGATAGAAGCAGAAGATGTTACAGGAGATAAGATAATTAGAAATATAGTTTTAAAACTAACCTCCATTGCTGATAGCTGTAATCCCTCGATAAAAATCTTCAAAACTGATGATACCAAGTCCACTGGGATCCAGATATTTAGTCAAATCCTTCACCTGTAATTACAAAAATGAAAACTATAACATAACCAAAATACTTTCATTTAAAAAGCTATGCATGACATAAATAGAAAAGATACAAAAAAGGAAATATAAACTGTCCCTAACCACAAGAAAAGATTTCAAATGCTCTAAGTCTAATTATTTAAAAAGTGTAAGTCAAGAAACATTATACTACCTTACAACTATTACACCAAAAATATAAAAAAATGGTCAAGTCCAATGTTGGCAGGGCTGTGGGAAAACAGGAATACATCATTGATAGGACTTCAGATTAGTGCAAATATTTAGAAGAGTAACATGCTTACACATATAAGTCATAAAACTGATGACAGATGACAGGATCATAGATGTAGAGTGTGAAGAGACTTCAGAGGTCAACTAATTTAACCTCTTCAACTTAAAGATAAAGAAACTGAGGCCCACAGAGATTAAAATGATTGGTCCAAAGCCACACAGGTAGGAAGATTTAGAGATAGGATTCAAACCTAGGTCTTCTGGCTCCAGAGCCTGTACTCTTTCCACTGTAGGAAGCTCACTACTAGGACTCTTTACCAGAAACACCATATGGAAGAAAAAAGGATCTATATATGCAGAAATGTTAGTAACTGCTTTGTGTTAATACAAAATTAGAGGTAATCTAAAACCCAAAAGTTGGAGAATGACTAAATATATCATACCATATTATTATAATGGAGTATTATGATACTTGAATGATAAACATAAAATAAACAAGTAAACATTGGAAAACCCACATGAGGTGATATAAAATGAAATCAGTAATACATGATAAAAATTGAGAACTTTTTTGTAAAGGAAAGAAGAAATAAAAAGAAAGGAAAAATAAGGAAAGAAGTAATAGAACAAAGAAAGAAAGAGCAGGGTCAAATGCGGCAGAACAAAAATATCTGCTTACTTGCTGTCTGTTTATTATTTTTGTTTTGCCCTATTAAAAGTTAAGGAGCTTAGGAAAGATTTTACTGAAAGATTTTTTACTAAAATTTTTTTTTACGTTGGCTTTTGTTGACAAGTTTATAATGAAAAATCCCTTTAAGCAGATATGTATTATATATCTGAACATTTTATACAAAAATAATAAACTGACCTCTAAAATGTATGGTTTTACTCTGAACGAAAAGATAATAAACTCCTCTTTTGAACAGAGAAGCAAAGCTAGAAGGAAGAGGCCAGGAGTGTTATAATATAGAATCTGGAAAAAATTAATTCTATGAAGGTAGGAACTGTGGCTTACTTATTCTTCTTTGTATTCCACAGTATCTAACATTGTATCTTAGATGTAACAGACACTCATATAGTTGCTGAAATACACTGAATTCCTAGGACTTGGGGGGAAAAAATGGCTAAAGATTCTTAAATAAATGATAAAACACATTTCTAGAGGGGGAAAATAAAACTTTTGAAGTTTTACAAGTTACAGCAACTCTGTTATTCAGAGATCATGAGTGGTATAAACTCATTATATAACAGGTTTAAACATTATGCCTATGATGTGGCTCTCATTACAACTAACAAGAAAATGTATCTTCAGAGCAGCTAGGTGGCGCAGTGGATAGAGCTCCAGTCTTGGAGTCAGGAGGACCTGAGATCAAATTTGGCCTCAGACACGTGACACGTACTAGCTGTGTGACCCTGGGCAAGTCACTTACCCCACTGCATGGCAAAAAGGAGAAAAAAAAAAAAGGTATCTTGATCCTAGATAAACTCACATTTTCTGAAAATCTTGTTCCACAATATGTCTCAAAAGTCTATATTCATTTTTTATTTTGACAATCATAGACAATCTTTATATATGAAGCAAGTAAATAGTCTTAAGAATCTTTTGAGGGGGGCGAAGCCAAGATGGCAGAGGGAAAGCAGTGACTTGCTAGAGCTCTCCCCCAAACCCCTCCAAATACCTACAAAAAATGGCTCTAAACAAATTCTAAAGCAGCAGAACCCACAAAAAAAACCAGAGTAAAACAAATTTCCAGCCCAAGATAACCTGGATGGCTGATCGGAAAGGTATATCATGCCAGGCTGGGGGAGGAGCGCAGTTTGGCGTGGGCACAGCAACCCTGGAGCAGACCTCAGAGAACTAAATTGCGGGCAGCTGTGGCGGTTTCCAGACTTCTCAACCCACGAACACCAAAGACAACTTACAAGATCAGTGGGAAAAGTCTGTTACTGCATTGAGAAAAGAAGCTAGATCTCAGCTGCCCCAAGGGCAGCAGCTGGCTTCTGAGCTTCCCGCCCACAGACTGAGGGGGAATCAAGTGGCTGATCAGAGGGGGACTGCAAGGATCTCTTTGCCAGTGCTGAGGCAGGAATCTCTTGCTTTGCCTGTGCTTGGATCTGGTTCACAGTTCTGAGGGGCAGTCCTGGGGCCTGGCGTGGTGGAGCTTGTTGTGGTGATGGAGAAGAAACACCTCGCCCCTTATCATAGCACCTTGGAATAACTGACACTTTTCAGGTCCCTAGCAGTATCTCTGAAAACAGCTGTAAAAACCCCCAAAGCTTGGGACAGTACATTCTCCACATTGGAAACAGACTCTTACCTTAACAAAGAGTTTAAAATTCAAGTAATTGGTTGGGATCATGAGCAAGCAGCGCAAAGAGTCAGGCTATATTATCTTACTTTGGTGACAAAGAAGATCAAAACATACAACCAGAAGAAGAAAACAAAGTCAAAGCTCCTACATCCAAAACTTCCAAGAAAAATATGAATCAGTCGCAAGCCTTGGAAGAGCTCAAAAGGGATTTTGAGAAGCAAGTAAGAGAAGTAGAGGAAAAACTGGGATGAGAAATGAGAGTGATGCAAGAAAATCATGAAAAGCAAGTTAACAGCTTGCTAAAGGAGACCCAAAAAAATACTGAAGAAAATAACACCTTAAAAAATAGCCTAACCCAAATGGCAAAAGAGGTCCAAAAAGCCAATGAAGAAAAGAATGCCCTAAAGAGCAAAATTGGACAAATTACTGAAGAAAATACTTCCTTAAAAATTAGAATAGAGCAATTGGAAGTTAGTGACTTTATGAGAAATCAAGACACTGTAAAACAAATCGAAAAGAATGAAAAATTAGAAAACAATGTGAAATATCTCACTGGAAAAACAACTGACCTGGAAAATAGATCCAGGAGAGAGAATTTAAAAATTATTGGACTACCCGAAAGCCATGATCAAAAAAAAAAAGCCTTGACATCATCTTTCAAAAAAAAAAAAGAAAAAAGAAAAAGAATCTTTTGAAAATGGAGAATTAATAAAATGGAAAAGTCAAAAAGGTTTTTAAAAATCATCTAATACTAATATATAGTGAAGTGAACAGAACCAGGAGAACAATCTACAAAGAAATAGGAATATTATAAAGATAATCAATTAACGACCCCATCACAATTCCAAAAGACTCATGATGAAACATGCTATCCACGTCCAGATAGGGAACTGATGAATTCAGAGTGCAGATTGAAGAATATTTTTTCTTTCTTTCTTTTTAAAAAAAATGGCTAATGCAAAAATTTGCTTTTTATGACTATACATATTTGTAATGGGTTTTATTTTTCTTGCCTTCATAATGGGTGAGACATAGGGTAGAGAGAGAAAGAGAATTTGGAACTAAAAAAAAAATCTGTGTTTTAAAAAAAAATTTTAAAATAAAAAAGGAGGTATGTGTGAAATCATCTAATCCAATTCTCTCATTTTACAGATGTGGAAATTGATCTAAAGTGAGAAAGTAACTTCGCCAATGCAACACAGTCATCTCCAGAAATTAGATCAAAACCTGGGTTTCCTGATTTGTGATCCAGTTCCTTATATTGTGTAGTTTAGATTAAGATAAAGATTTTCTTCTTCAGAACAATGATAGATTTGTATTTTTAAAAGTACTTTTCCACCTCATGTAGTTTAGAAACATTATTCATTTCAACACCAATAGGTTCTAGGAACATAAAACTAGTTAGGATCTCAGTTTTACATTCTGGTCACAAGTTATTTACAAAGTTACAGAATTGTACACAAATGTATGTCTTGTATTAACTCAGAGACTACAGATGTATTTGGTCTTATCAGGCTATTCAGTGATTATAGTAAATATTGAGCTGAAATAAAAGAAAAAAAACTTTATAAGGCTTCCTTTTATTTACACACACACCTTATATATATAATATAAAAAGTGTAATAATTACTGACTACCTAAGTTTAGCACTCTCTCAAACTGCAAGAAAGTGGGCTGAGTTATGAGGATGGGGGAAAGGATGAATAAAAAGGATATGCCAAGCATGAAAACATCCTAGAAGTAACTCCCTTCAGTCTTTTTACTATAGCCTATCAGCCTATAAACCCCCACTCCATTCTGATCTGATGTCCTTTCAAAGTATTATACATTCCTATGGTGCAGCTATAGGAGCAAAAGAAACTTTGAGATGACAAATAATCAGGAAACAATGGTGTCACCATGAACAAGTTACTTTCTCTCTCTAGTTCAGTTTCCCCATCTGTAAAATGAGAGGATGAATTAAATGATTTTTTTGTTTTCTTTGTGTTTTTTTAATTTTTAAATCTATTTTTCAAAGTACAGAGTTTTTTTTTCTTCATTTCTGAATTCTCTCTATTCCTCAACTCTTCTCTCATTGAGAAGGTAAGAAAAAAAAATTGGGGTTCTTAAAAAAATTTATTTAAATTTATTTAAACAAAAGAGGGAGTGACCACAGAGGAAAGACACAAAAATCTCTTTAAATTCAGAGTTGGTTTTTTTTTCTATGCATCTATTGCACATTAAGTGGCAGATTGTTAGCTCACAATTAAATTGTAGGGCTGTACAGTAATTTATGTGTATTTGTAACCCAGATATTAGAGATCACCTAATCCAACCTCCTCGTTTTATAGATGAGGAAACTAAGGGTCAGATAAGTGAAGTGATTTGCCCAAGATCCAAAGATTATATGGGGTTATAGATTTTAAAAGATTTTAAAAGCACTTGGGGCAGGTAGGTGGCGCAGTGGATAGAGCACCAGCCCCGGAGCCATAAGGACTTGAGTTCAAATGTGACCTCAGACACTTGACACTTACAAGCTATGTGACCCTGGGTGAGTGACTTAATCCCAACTGCCTTGTGCAAAAAAGAAAGAAAGAAAGAGAGAGAAAGAGAGAGAGAGATGGTGAAATCAGGAAGCAATTTCTTCTATACCCAAAGACCTACTACTTCATTTTATTCGACTTCTTTTACAATCTTCTTTAGCTAATTGTTAGGAATTCTATTTCTTAAAAAGTTTTTAAACAAAACAATAAAGCAAAATACAAGGGTAGACGATCATGTGCAGCTCCCTTTTGTGAGATATTCGAGATTGCAGGGCTCTGTTTTAAGTAATGAGTTTCTAAAACAGCAAAGCAGTCTAGCAACTGGCATGAAGATGAATATTGGGAGGTTAAGTCTATAAATGCATAAATACAAGAATTTTAGCAAGACTAGTACTTTTTATAGAAAATGAATCACAAAAAAAAAGAAAAAAAAAGAAAAAATTTTTAAAAATTAAAAAAAAAAGAAAATGAATCACAGCAAGAAAAAAAATCAAGGATACCAAAGCATCTATCACATAAATGCTTTTTCTACAAATGAGTTGACAAGAGTTTTGACAGTCAATAAGCATTTATTAAGTGCCTACTATGTTCCAAGCACTGTGCTAAGCACTAGGGATCAATGTCAAACAAACAAACAAAAAAAGCATTCCTGTGATCGAGGAGATCACTGTCTAAAGGGGGTAATAACATATAAACAACTACGTACAAATAAAGATACATATATAGGATAAACTGGGGAACAGTCTCAGAGGGCAGGCACTAAAATTAAGAAAGAACCTTGTCATTTCACACTTTAAACAAGACTGTAATAATATTTTTGATTACCGATGCAATAGACAAAGAATGAGACTGCATATTTAACATCCCTTTAAAAACAGGTCCTTCCTATCACATAAGGAATTTAAAGTACATGCAAAACCACTTTCAGTGATGTGGTAAAATACAATAGAGTTCTATGCCTACAAGAATTCAAAGTCATAGAATTCCTTTCAACTAACCTTTTCAGGTCATTATGCTTCTGGATAAAGTCAGACAATAGAAGATGAATCTCCTATTATTCAATAATAAAATAACATAATCACAAATTGTGCTTAATTGCATTATGACAATCTTCCTATTGAACATTTTTTTGTAAAAAGACTTCAAACAATAAACAGTATATTGTCAATAATTATAGAAAGCATTATGGATCAAGTTCATTTGGTAAAAACAAAAGCTTTTCACTAAAAAAAATCTTGGGGTAAGTTGCCAAAGTAATGGTTCTGAATATCAATGGGAAACAAAACACAATATAGCTATGTGGTGTGGTGGATGAAATGTCAAACTTAAAATCAGGAACTTGAATCTGAAATCCAAACAGACACTTAGCTGTGTGAGCCTGAGCAAGTCAACAAACCTCTCAAGGCCTATTTCCCCATTTGTAAAATGAGGATGATACTTCATAATGTTGTAAGGATCAAATGAAATTAGACAGATATATATATATAGATAGATAGATAGATAGATACGTACATATAAATAAATATACACAATACATGGTACTTTGCAGACATTAAAGCATTACATAATACAACTATTAATGCTTTTCCTCCTTTTTCTTTTTACTAACAAATTAAGGGGGAAGAATATAGCCATTAAATGTCTTACATTAAGATTCATAAAAGGTTCATAAAGCATTCAATTCTTTACCACTTACATTTTGTAAAACCTGCATTTCTACTGAAATATTATACAAAAACAGAAATTTACTCTACTTTGTCTATGAAGTAGTTTTCTCACAATGACTAAAATAGGAACCATTCACTATTAAAGAAAAAAGCTAGGTCTTAAAGAATTTTGTTAACTCTTTAAAATAACCCTAATTACTAATTCCTGTCTCTGAAGATCTTCAGATTTAATTGCTAAATAGAATATATAACAGATGGATAAAACCAATAGAACTACAGGGCAATTTACCTCTAGTTGCTGAATTTAATCTATATAACATCCTACCGTATACGATTTTACAACTTTAACCACCACTCATTATTTACCCCCAAATAACTGAACTGCTTTTGGCACTAAAACTCACAATTTAGAGAACCAGTCAGCCTTAAACCAATTACAATGGAGGACACAACAACTGAAACCTCTAATCACTTTCATCTTCTTCAAC
This sequence comes from Vombatus ursinus, assembly GCF_900497805.2. Taxonomy (NCBI): domain Eukaryota; kingdom Metazoa; phylum Chordata; class Mammalia; order Diprotodontia; family Vombatidae; genus Vombatus; species Vombatus ursinus. The sequence continues at coordinate 495,440 of NW_020954548.1, forward strand.
GAAATATTCTTTTATTGAATGCAAAAACCCTTTTGACATAGCTGGATTGGTAGGAAATTGTTAAGTGTCATTTTTAAGCTATTTTAAAAATTTGGTCTGTATATTTAGTGGTCAAAAGCCAGATATTTAAAGAAATAAGTTTTTATTGATCTTTTTTACACATCACCATAATTCTCTATTATCCTTCCTCTTCCAGAAAGCCACTCCATATGATATTTTTTAAAACAGCATAACTAATCAATACACCAAAAAAGTCTGAAATATGTGCAATGTGCAACACTTAGAGACCTCTCAATTCCACAAAGGGTGGGGTGGGAGTGTCTTATCTCTTCTTTCAAGCCATATTTGCTTCTTTGTGTGTGTGTGTGGGTGGGTGTGGGTGTGGCAATTGGGGTTGATTTGCCCAGAGTCACAAAGCTAGTAAGTATTACGTGTCCAAGGCAGAATTTGAACTCGGGTCCTCCTGACTCCAGGTTCGGTGCTCTATCCACTACACCTAGCTGTACCCATACTTGCTTCTTATAATTCTGCAATGTTAACTTCTGATTTTTTTATGGCTATTCTTTTTTCATACATTATATTGTTATAGTCATTATGCATATTTGATTTCTTAGCTTTGCTCATTTTACTGTATCAATTCATGTAAGTCTTTCCCAACTTTCTGTATTCATGATTTCTTACAGAAGAGTAATTACATTCATGTACCACAATTTGTTTAGTCATTCCCCAACTGATGGGCATTTTATTCAATTATTTTATACCATAAAAAGTTCTACTATAAACATTTTGGTGTATATAGGAATTTTCTTGTTATCACTTGGAAAATAAGCCTAGTAAGAGAATCAGAGTACGAGTGGGGTCAAAGAGCATGAATGTTTTAATTACCTTATTTATATAATTCCAATTCAAGTAAACCATCAGCAAATAGGGACAGTTTATCTCCTCTGTACCTATTTTTGTGCCTTTAATTTATTTCTCTGTATCACTGCTATTGCCAGCATTTCCAGAACTCTACCAAATAATAGTGGGGAGAATGAGCAACCCTACTTTCCTCTGATATTTACTGGGAAAAGTTCTTGTAAAAAAAATTCACCCCATTACATATGGTCCCCTCTTTTGTGCTTATTTTTGGTTTGTTGGCTTTCTAATTTTTAAATGCAAATTCAGGTCATTAATCTTCTCTTTTTTCTATATTAAAAAGCTGAATCCCAGAAATTTTGATGTGTTGTTTTATCATCATTTTCTTTTATATAATTAGTTACTATGATTTGTTCTTTGATCCACTCATTACTTAGGATTTCATTTCATTTGAGTCTCTGTCTTTTGTTTATGTTCCCTGAACTGATTACTGTTTTTATTGTATCACAGTCTGTAAAGAATCTATTTACTATTTCTGCCTTCTAATATCTGTTTACTACATCTCTATACCCTAACTCACAGTCAATTTTTATAAAAGTTCTATGGAGTGCTGAGAAATACATCTGTTCTTTAGTAAACCCATGCTAGGAGAAACTATAAATCTTTTACCTCTAGTTTCTCCAGCAATTTGTTTAGTTCATATTTTCCCTTTTATTTAGCTGTTAGATTTATCCAAAACTAAGAGGACACTGAAATCCCCGCCACTATTTAATTACTATCCATGTCCTCTCGTAGTTTAATTTTCCTTTATGAATTAAGGTGCCAAGGCATTTGGAGCACATAAGTTTAAAATTAATATTGTTTTGTCTTCATTTGTTCAGCATAATGCAGTTTCTTTGTTTATAACTTTTTGTGCTCTGAATGTTTTTGCTTTGTCTGATTGCATGATTACATCGCTTGCACTTTTGGACTGACATGATGTATAATAGTTTTTTTCTTCAGCCCTTCATTTTTATTCTGTGTAAATCTGTTTATTAAATGTGTTTCTTGTAAGCTTTGGAGGGTTTTGTTTTTTTATCCAATCTGTCATTCTTTTTCATTTTGTTGGATTGTCTAATCCATTCAAATTTAAAGTTATGAGTTAAGTTCCTCTTTTCCTTCATTTGTCTATAAAATTGTTTTTTCCTCAAAATTAGGATTTTTTTTTCTATGTAAATGCAGTACTATATATCCTCAATTATTTTAGCTTAATCTACTTTAAGGCAACTCCATTCCCATTGGCTCTCTTCCTTTCACCTTACCCCTTTCCCTAGGCTTTGGAGTGTTGCAGAACTTATTCCTTTTTCTTTCTTCCTTTTTCTAGTTATTTAATTCTTCCTCTCATCATCTTTCCTTTGTCAGCCAAGTAAAAATCCCCTTCTCCTCCATTTCAATTTGTTTTGCTTATTAGTTTTAAATTTTTCATTTTCTGCACCTTTTTTCTAAAAAGTATTCCTTTTTCCTCATTCTTGTCATTATTTATCTTTACTTTCTTTCTACTCTAGACTTTTATTCTTTGATTCAAGGCCCTCATATGTATTTAGCCCTTCTTTAGTCTCTATATTCTTTATGAAGTTAAAATTTCTAACATAGCTATTTTGAGTTCCCTCTTTGAAACAATTTCTGTTGTGGATCATTTTAAAGAAAAAAAATTGTCCTACAGTAGTATTTTTTTAATGTCCTTGATTATTCAGTTCATTATTATCCTTTGCCCTCCCAAGGATTATTTTTCCCCATTTGTTTTCTCTCTTGGTTCATGCCATTTACTCTTTTAAGTGTCAGTTGCCACCATAAGTTCTGATTTCCCATCTTCTGAAGCAGAATGAATAGTTTCTTTAATCACCAAAACTCTTCATATTATATGCACTGAAAGGTCTCCATCACCCTTTATAAATTCTCTCTCATCACATGGGAATATTTATCAGTAGTATCCCCTCCCACTAATGAAATGAGATTTCTTCCTTTCTCCTTGCTTTAATCTCCTCCCTTTGCCTTTGTAAATAATTTGACCTAGTTTAATTTGTTTAACTTGTAGGAATGCTTCAAATATCTCTTCTTTATTGAATGTCCATTTTTTTCATTAATGATTATGTCTAAGTTTGTAAGGTATATCACTTTGGCTTGCATCTCGAGATCCTTTACTTTTTGGAACACATTCTATTCCTTCCTGTAATTTCTGGTGGATGCACCACCTTAGAGTTATTTGAATTTCTTTTCCTTATATTTGAAGGTCTTTCTTCTGTTGTTTGCAGAATTTATCATTTGTCAATGCAACTGTTAAATTTATCCACTACATAATGTCTTAGAATTTATAGCACAGGATTTTTTTTTAGAAGGCAATCAACAAATTATTTCTATTGGGACTTTGTTTTCTATGTTTGGAATTTCTGGGCAGTTTTCTTGTATTATTTCTTGCATTATGATGCTCAGGGTTTTTTAACTTGTAGTGTTCTTCTGGGAGATCTGTAACACATCCTATCTTCAAGATCAGTATGTTTTGCCTGTATGGAGATGTTTTCTTTTAATGCCGTTGCTTTTTGCTTCTCTTCTTCCTTGTACTTGCATTCCCCAAAATTATTCTCTCTTTTGTTTCTTTGGTCAAACTTGCCACCATAAAGTCAAGTTTATTTGTTTGTTTCTACTCTGCCAATTATTTCTGCTTGTAAGCCATAAATTTTTCTTTCACAATGTTTTTTCTCTTTTAAACCATTCAGGAACATTGTCTCTTGGGAATCCATAGGGTCCTCTGCCTCACCAGGTGATGATTCATTTTCCTCTGTCTTGCTTTATTTATTCATAGATATATGGACTCTTTTAGCTAATCTGGAGGCCATATTCCCTTCTGTTATTAATATCTTGCCTTCTTATGTTCCAGGTCTTTAATTTAATTGTCTTCCTCCAGAGATCTTTGGTGACGTCATACTTTTTTTTTTTTTTGAAGTTCCCTGTAATCAAAAGGGGATTACGGACTGCACAGTACTTTTACTGTAGGTTTGGATCTTAAGATATAAGGACAGCTTGATGCTAATTTCACAAGTAATTGAGTTTATTTGATAATGCTTAAGGTCATAGAGAAGTAGGAATTAAAATAGTGTACATATGCATACAATCTAGTGAATCAACATAGAACAAAGAAAGGATAAAAATAGACAAAGAAAGAAGATAGTCACCAAATCAAGTGTCACCAAATCAGGCGAGCTCCATCCCTGACTTAAGGAATCTGGGAGACTCAGAAACAGTCCTCAGGGCCCTGATTGGGAAAACCAACAGAGGTGGGCGTCCCCATCTCTGAAACAAAGACCTCCAAAGGTCCCTTTCCCAAGTGGCCCTTTTTATATCTATGTAAACTGTGGGAAAACAACCTTAGAACAAAGAGGGAGCTTGGCCAGAGCTCCAGATTATTTTATTTATGTGTCTAAGGATAGGCCAGATCCTTGGACACACACATATTTCTTGAGATAAGAGTTGTTCTGCCCAAGTAACATAGTTTGTTTATTCTTTGATGTTCCATTCCCTTGGTGCTCCCAGTCACACATAATAACTTTAAATTATATCCCTTATGTCAGGTCATGAGGTGGTCATGTGAGGCACTGGGGGGGATCTCCTCAGTTTCCCTTACATTCCCCTATTGTTCACTTTCTGACTCCTTCCCCCTTGATGGCAGTTTCTCTGGGGATTGGATCTCAAAGCCATCTTGACCTCTTCCCACACTGGGCAAGTCATATTTCACAGTCTCTGTCCAAAGTGACTTTTGGGGGGGACAGAACTGACCTCAGCTGGACAGCTCTTTCCCTCAAGCTTAACATTGTGTCACACAGTGCCCCCACATATATCTCTGTCCCAGTTTACTCTGTTCCTCAGTTCTCTGGCTGAACTCTGTAGTAACTATCTTAGTCTAAGCAATATTCTGCCTTCTGATTTTCTGCCACTGAGTGAAGGAAGGAGGATAGAGTTCAATTCTGTTATAAGCCTGTGAGTCAGTTTGTATAACCCTGGATGAAAGAGCATAGTAAGCGGTGGTTAGGCAATGCTGAGTGAGCATTTTAGGGCTTAAGAATTTACCTTCTCTGATATTAGAACACTGATTTGTTACCTTGTTAGGGTTTTTTCTTGGTGTCCTACACCCATAGAGAGAGTTGAAAAGGCTGTATCTCTTACACAAAATTCCTACTCTAGAGAGGCTTTAAAGGTTGTGAGGTTCAAAGAAAATATCTAGTCCTCCATCTTGTTGGGAATAAAGTAATAGATAGGCTTTTAAAATTCCATTTAAAAACTGGGTTGATGTTTCAACATCAAAAAATTAAATGCCAAATTATATGCAGGCTATCTGACAAGGTTTCAATCAAGAGCTGCAATAGAACTCCCCCCCCCCCCAAAAGTACTATGGTCATAAACTGGTGAAACTATACTCTCTCAATGTTCATTGAAGAGGACCACAAAACCAATATAGGTAAAGGGTTTGCTGGTGATCTTTGAGATATAACTATATCTTAATGAAAATAAAACAGATATTTTTCTCTGAATGTGTGTCAAACCATCTTAAGTGTAAAAAATGTACTTTTGGCCAAATACCATAAAAAATAATTGGCCACAACTAGTATCATAGATCTAGACTGGAAGAGATCTTAGAGATCATTTAGTCTAGGGCTTCTTAACCTTTTTTGTGTCCTGTACTTCTCTGGAAGTCTGGTGATATCTATGATTCCTCAGAATAATGTTTTTAAATATATGAAATAAAATATATAGAATTACATATATATAATATATAGAATTACAAAAAAAATTATATTGAAATACAGTCTCCAAACAGGAAGACTATAGTTACATATTATCTAACAGTAAAGTTAATAATTATAGTAATTTCTAAGTAGTGATGAGTATAAATAAGATTCCATACTACACTGTGATATGAAAATATTTGATTTCTACGGGACTGTTAGACTTTTATAGGTAAGGAGGTAGATAAGGAAAAATTTATATAAAACATTGTAATACAGATTAGTTGTATTTTACAACCAATTATAGGAGAATAGACTCTACTGTAGTCTTATTTCTAATGCCTCATTGCAGTATGGAGGTGATCCGTGTTCGTGAAGGCTATGCCAAGAGTACAAGCTCTCACAATTTTTACCAAATTGGAAAGTCTTTGTTTTGAGCACAGTGGTGAACCTTTTGTCCGCAACAAATCTGGAAGACAATCTTCTAAGTTAAAGAGAAGCTATGATCTAGGTCAGTGATGGGATTACCTATACCAGTAAGATCATGGATCCTTTAAAAACTGAACCTTAAAATAGAACTACTCTCTTTAATTTTCACTTGAAATGAGATAGAGAATTCAATCTCCTCTCCAAACTTACACTTCTTACATTCTAACACAGGAAAGGGTCCAAAGTCCATTTGTCAGTTGATTTCTTAGAAACTAAGAGGGTTTCTTCTGAAAGAAGCATTCTCTTATCTATATCAAGTCATCATTCTTAAAATCATGTGATACACAGATAGACTATCATCAGAATTCAAGAGTACACTTAAAGTACTATCTAAAACTTAAATCATACTACCTAACCTGTGTACAGTAAATATTCTGCCTCTGAACCCTAAGAAATTTCAATATTTAGAGTGAATTATTCTTTGAAGATTCATAATTTCATCGGTTATAGGTATTAACTCCACTGACACATCATAATCTTTCTATTACCTTAGCAGAAAGTATTCATGAATTGCTACGGCAAAAAAAATTGTTACCAGACATCCAAGATGTTAGAATGAGCCTCTTCCAAGTTAGCTAAGCCAGTCATCAGACAATAGACAAGCAGTTGGTTCATCCTTAGGCGTATATCAAAGCCTTTTCAGCTCAGTAAGATCTACTAGAGTTTAAATTCCATTGGCATTGCCTTTTAACACTCAAGGTAACTCCTATAGTAGAAGTTCAATACTAAGAATTGTCAATACTGATATAATTATACATTTAGTAAAAACACAAATACTGATACTTATCAATTATTGGCCTGAAGCAAATGCTTTTTTTTAAAAAAAGATAATAACTGGGAATCACAGATTAAAATATAGTTAACATTACTATGAAAATCTTAGCTTATACACAAAAATCAGAAGATCCAAAATAGTGCTGTTGATGTACAAAGAGTAAAACAGTAACTTAGTAGCATCTTAAGTGCATTTAGAGTCAAAGAATTTCAGAGTTGGAAGTAAATTTCTAAATGATCTTGCCCAAAGCCAAAAAAAAGTGTTCATGTAGCCAATTCATTTAGAATTAGTCCTGCGATTTTATGTGCAGAATGTTTTCTTCTGAATACGAGCTACAAAAGGGTCAAGCGTTTGTTTTTTTTTTTTCATGGAGGCAAGGGAGGGAGGCATTAGAATTAGGTGTGACCTGCAAAGTTAAATCTGTACCTTAACTAAGTTATTCATTCATTTCTCTGTTTCAGGTCATAGGCCCTCTCCTAAAGAAATAATTTCCTGATCCTCTTAGTTGTTAGTACTTTCTCCCTTGCACCTCAAATTGTCATGAATATACTCACCTGTTTATATGCTGTACTATACTTAATCCATTATTTAATTATATTACTTAACTTACACTTAATGGTATTCTGTCCTGAAGATTCATTTGGAGAAGAAACTGTTGAAAGCATGAAAAATGAGGCTGCACATTTTTTTCTGAAGTCTACACTCTTACCAGTAAAGATAAGAACTAAAGCCAAAATATATACATATACATCATGAGCTAGCCAACATCCTTTCCAACTAAGACAGTAAATTGACAAGATTTACTAGTGAAAAACTCACATTTTGAAACTGACCTTATACCACTAATGATTTTACTGCTAAATAGGCTACTCTAAATTTGTCAAATTATGTCATAGGAATTACATCTCTCAACTAGTGCTCTAAAGCATATTAAAAAAGCTTTCAACTCTTTGGTAGTCATGATGACAGCAGATCAAAGCCAGTTCAGCTTGTAGTTAATTACTTCAAATAAGAAAAGAAACCAGAGCAGTTTCTGCAGCTTATTTTTTACTATCACATTTCACTGTAAAATTTAAACTGCTAACAATCAAAAGGGTTACAGTGGGCTTGCTTTAGCTACTATCAAATATCATACTTAGTTTCTGGCCAGGGAAAAAGGTCAAAACAACTGTCCAAGGACTAAATATAGCAAACTTCTAAAAATTACACTGAAAACCTGTTACAAGCAATCTATTTAGAGAAAACATGCTTAACTCTTTGATAATGAGTCTCATAATGAAATAATGAAAAAGAGTTTTCCTTGGTACCTAATATGTTTAATCTTGGATATACTGAACTCTTTTTTTTTTAAAATTAACACTTTTTTCTAACCTTTTTTATGATAGACTTGATAACACGTCAAAAATATGAAATACTCAGAAGTTCTTTATTTGACTTCCTTTTATGCCCAACATTTGTGTAACAATCAAAATGAAAAAACAAGAGGGACCTTTGCTTCAATATTTTGTCTTACTTTTAAGTCAGCAAAGTCATATAGAGTTTTGTTTGCTGAATGAATGAAAAAAAGCATTTATTAATCGTGAATAAGAAAAAGCATTTACTAAACATTTAGCACTACATGCCAAGCACTGTGCTAACTGCTAGGAATACCAAAAAAAAAAAAAAAAAAAAAAAAAAGGAAAAAAAGATCCCTACCTGCAAGAAGCTAACTCTGAAATTGGAGGAAATAACAATGAGGAAAGAAAGGCCCAGAAGTCCTTAGGGTGCAGGGGAATGGAGGATGGAAAGACCCAGATATCTTTAGGGTACACCAGCAGGTCAGATTACAGTACTCAAGGGTCTAGAGGGCATAACAGCTGTGCAGACTGTAAGACCCAGGGGACTTTAGGATAGAGTGACACAGAATATAGGACCTTGGTCCTCCATCTCATTAGAAAGTTTGTAGTTGGTAACTCCCAGTTTATCCAAGTAATATGAATAGCCATGTAGCTCTGCTCCATAATTCATGAAGTATGAGAGCTCAGATGGGGGAAGGATAAAGGGCCATGGGGCTATATGCTGAGGTTGAGGGAGTGGCAAAGTAAAGACGAGGGTGGGGAGAAGGCATATAGTGCACTGCTTCTCACCTGCCTGGATGGAGTCTGGACTGCCTAGGAGTGGGAGAATAAGGGGGTGTCAAAGGGAAGGCAAGGGGGAAGGGTGCCCCAGCTAGGGTTTATTATTCATAAGATTTGTCTTATTTTATAAAACTTTTGTAGGCTCTAAGGGAATTGTCAAATTACCTAAGAAATGTTTTCCAACGACTTGAAAACCACTTCGAACTACCAGTGACTTTGGACAAGTCTTTCCCTCTTTAAGCTATAGCAGAGGTGACTTTAATCAAAAGGAGGGGGAAAAAAAGGAACTTCCTAAAAAGACTAACTGTAGATGTATTGGAAATTCAAAAGATAAACTCAGATTTTTCAAAAATATGTTTAGGAGATGGTGGGAGATAAAGGATATCAACTAGACTAGTGATTTCACTGGCATATGGAACTCTCAAATGAAGAACTCCTCTAACCAATGCAAGCCAGCATCTTCTCTGCAACTTAATGTCTTTGATGGTCACCTAGAGAATGACAAGATGAAGTGACCTGCCCCAAGTTACACAGCCCATGTGTGCCTGAGGCAGGACATAAACCAGGAAGTTTGGATTCCCAATTCAACTCTCCACAGTCATGCTGCCTCTCAGGAGATGGAAGCAAGGACAAGTAACAGTGGATGAATACAAAAGTTTAGCAGTAGCCATGTAAAAATTCTATCAGTGGCAATAAATACTGATATGAATTGAGGTTTGACATAAATAGTAAAGACAACAGAAAGATTTGTCAGCTTGTTTAAATTATAATGGTGGTGAGAGGAGGTGGGAAAGAGCTGCTGGAGGTGAACAGGTATGATAACTTATGAAAATGAGATGGCTGAACCACTCAACATTTTTTCCCCCCTTGGCTATTTCTCTTCTAAAGAGAATGATCTCTGGATAGTTATCAGGGAATGGAAAAACAATATAAGGGAGTCAGGGAGTATTGCGCTGCTCTCAATTACTTTAAATCACCAGGCCCAGATGAACATCCTAAATAGAGTACTGAAGAAACATGTAAGTGATGAACTATTGTCAGTGTTTTTTGAAAGATCTTAGGGAATGAGAGAGATGATTAGGATTAGAGAAGGGCAAATGCTGTCCTAATTCTGTTTGTTTGTTTTTTGATTAATTAATTTATTTTCAGTTTTCAATATTCACTTCCATAAGCTTTTGAGTTTTAAATTTTCTCTCCCTCCCTCCCCAAGACAGCGTGCAATCCGATATAGGCTCTACATATAAATTCCTATTAAACGTATTTTCACATTAGTCATGTTGTAAAGAAGAATTAGAACCAATAGGAGGAATCACAAGAAAGAAGAAACAAAACAAAACAGAAGAAAAAAAAAGCAAATAGTATGCTTCAATCTCCATTCAGATTTCATAATTCTTTCTCTGGATGTGGATAGCATTTTCCATCATGAGATTTTTGGAGATGTCTTCGATTCTTGCATTGCTGAGAAGAGCTAAGTCTATCAAAGTCAGTCATTGAACAACGTGGCTGTTACTGTGTACAATGTTCTGGTTCTGCTCACTTCACTCGGCATCAATTAATGTAAGTCTTTATAGGTTGTTTTTTTTTTTTTTTTTTTTTTGAAATTCACCTGCTCATCATTTCTTACAGCACAATAGTATTCCATTACATTCATATACCACAACTTGTTCAGCCATTCCCCAATTGATGGGATCCCCTCCATTTCCAATTCTTTGCCACTACAAAAAGAGCTGCTATAAATATTCCTGTACATGTGGGTCCTTTTCCCATTTATTTGATCTCTTTGGGATACAGCCCTAGAAGAGCTATTGCTGGTTCAAACAGTATGCACATTTTTATAGCCCTTTGGGCATAGTTCCAAATTGCTCTCCAAAATGATTGGATCAGTTCACAACTCCACCAACAATGCATTAGTGTTCCAATTTTCCCACATCTTCTCCAACATTTATCATTTTCCTGTTTTGTCATGTTAGCCAATCTGATAGGTGTGATGTGGTACCTCAGAGTCATTGTGATTTGCATTTCTCTAATCAATAGTGATTTAGAGCATTTTTTCATACAACTATAGACAGCTTTAATTTCTTCATCTGAAAACTGCCTGTTCATATCCTTTGGCCATTTATCAACTGGGGAATAACTTATATTCTTATAAATTTGACTTAGTTCTCTATATATTTTAGAAATATAATTTATATAATTTAAATAATATAAGACACTGGTTGTAAAAATTCTTTCCCAGTTTTCTACTTCCCTCCTAATCTTGGTTGCATTGGCTTTTGTTTGTGTAAAAACTTTTCAATTTAATGTAATCAAAATAAATTCTTCCATTCTCCATAATTCTGACAGGTAAACTATTCCTTGCTCTCCCAGTTTGCTTATAGTATCAGCCTTTATATCTAAACTATATCTTTACTTTGACTTTATTTTGGTATATAATGTAAGATTTTGGTCTATACCTAGTTTCTGACATACTATCTTCCAGTTTTCCCAGTAGTTTTTGTCAGATAGTGAGTTCTTATCCCAGAAGCTGGGGTCTTTGGGTTTATCAAACAGCAGATTACTATAGTCATTGACTACTGTGTCTTGTATACCTCACCTATTCCACTGATCTACCACTCTATTTCTTATCCAGTACCAAGTAGTTTTGATGATTGCTGCTTTATAATACAATTTAAGATCTGATATGGCTAGGTCACCTTCCCTAGCATTTCTTTTCATTAGTTCTCTTGATATTCTGGAACTTTTGTTCTTCCAGATGAATCTTGCTATTATTTTTTCTAGCTCTATAAAATAATTTTTTGGTAGTTTGATTGGTATGGCACTGAATAAGTAAATTAATTTAGGTAAAATTGTCATTTTTATTACATTAGCTTGGCCTACCCACTAGCAACTGATGTTTTTCCAATTATTTAGATATGACTTTATTTGTGTGAAAAGTGTTTTGTAACCGCTGTCCTAAATTCTTGAAAATTAAAAAAAAAATAACGGTATCTTCAAACTAACTGTCCAATGTTAGCTACTTTTATTGCTAACTTCTATTGCTAATATGCTAGAACACATTATTCATAATTCCTTAGAAAATGAAGCAGTGCTCACCAAAAGTCATCAATGCACCATCAAGATTTAGTGATATCAGACTAGTTTCTTTTCCTTTTTGACAGGGTAACCAGACTGGTAGATCAGTGGCATTCTAGACACAGCATACTTAGATTTCAGAAAAGCATTTAACAAAGTTTCAAGTTCTATTTGTGGATAAAATGGGGAGACATTGGCTAGATGAGAGCAGTTAGGTAGATCTGGAACTCACTGAATGACTAAACCCAAAGAATGCTCACTAAGGAATGGGTCAATGTCACCTTGAAGGGAGGTCTCAAATAGAATGCCCTAGGGATCTGTTCTTGCCCCCCAGGGGCTGTTTAAGATTTTTATCAGTGGGGGCAGCTAGGTGGCACAGTGGATAGAGCACCAGCCCTGAAGTCAGGAGGACCTGAGTTCAAATCTGGCCTCAGACCAAACACTTGACACTTACTAGCTATGTGACCCTGGGCAAGTCACCTAACCCTAACTGCCCAAAAAAAAAAAAAAAAAAAAGATTTTTATCAATGATTCAGATAAAGGTATAGATGATATGTGTATGAAACTTGAAAAAGATACAAAACTGGGAAGGAGAGCTAACATGAAATATCTGACAAGCATTTATGAAGTACCTGCTATATACGGGACATCATGATAGGTGTTGAAGATATAGACAAAACAAAAACCAATCTCTCCCTTCAAGGAGTTTAAAGTCTTCTGAGGCAATACAACATATAAGCAAATAACTATATACACATTAATTTGAGTAGGGAGAGAACACTAAAAACTAAGGGGATAAGAAAGAATTCTCATAGGAGATGGTACATGATCTGAGTCACAAAAATGATTGAGCAAATGAGTGGAGCAATCTTGGTACAATCAAGTCAACAAGCATTTATGAAGCACCTACCATGTGCTGGGCACTATGCTAAGCTCTGATGATACAAAGAAAGGCAAGAAGACAGTCCTTGTTCTCAAGGAGTCTGATGGAGGAGCTCAGTCTCACAGATTCAAACCTGTAAACCATCATTGAATTCTCATTCTCCCGTCCTTCAACCCCATGAAAAAACATCTGACACTGCCACCTTCTACAGTTAGAAAAGTACTGTGTACTTTTGCTTTGTTCATTTGCAATGCTTACCCTAAACTATTCAAGATATATGAATGACTGGATGATTTTTAAATATTTCCAATAAAGGATATTTCACAACCTTCTTTGGAAACTCATTATAGTTTTTCATAACATAAAATAGTTCCCATATTCAAGTATAGATATCTGTTCCAATATAATTCAAAGAAAATCTTACAAAATAAGGAGCTGATAATAATTTGAGTAATACTGTGTTGTTCTCTGAAACAAAAGAAAAAAAAGAAGAGACCACTAAAAAGGGGGAGGTGGCTATCATAAAAGAAAAATACATTTTAAAACACATGCTTCTTATGCCTAAGGTCCTCTGAGAAATGTTTGAACTAAGAATACTGATTTTATAATTCAGAAGTATTATACTTAAAACTTACATAGCTTGAATACTAGCTATTCTATCACTAATGACTTTCTTCAGAATGGACCCAAGAGTCTTTAAACCTCTTTACTTTACTTACTTTTTGAAAGTATTGTACCCCCCAAAATTATATGCCAACCCTACAGCTACATACTGTTCATCACTTAAGTCAGGATCCAAATAGATCTTGACAGACTAGAACAATGGACTGAAAACAAAATAATTATATTTAACAAGGACAAATGTAAAATTCTATACATCAGTTACAAAAAATCAATTTCATAGATAACAATATAGGGAGATATGGCTAGATGATAGCTCCTGTGTAAAAGATCTCAGGGTTTGAGTGGAATGCAAGGTAATTATCAATCAAAGGTAGGATGGGGCAGTATAAGAAGCTACATTAGAAGTGCAATGTCTAAAATGAAGGAAGTAATCATTCTACTACATTCTGTCTGGGGCGGGAGGGAAGTGGGAAATACATCGAGAGAGAGAGAGAGAGAGAGAGGAAGAGAGACAGAGAAAGATAGACAGATAGGTAGACAGACACATACATCCATACATATCCCTATATTGTACCCAGGCCATTTCTGGAAAACTGCTCAGTTTCAGGAACCTCATTTTTTGGGGGGAAAAAATAAGCAAGCTAGAGAATGTCCAGAAGAGGGTGACCTGGATGCTGAGACAACTAGAGGACACTGTATACAAGAATTGGTTGAAGAAAAAAAAATTTTTTTTTTAAATTTTTAAAAAATTAAAAAAAAAATTAGTTGAAGGAAGTGATGATAGTTAGCCTAGAGAAAACTTAAGGTGCAATATGATATGATAGCTGTCTTTAAGTATTTATTTGAAAGGACAGAACTAGGAAGTGCAGACAGAAGTTACAGAAAAGCAGATATAGGCTTGAATTAAGGGAATTTTTCCTAACAGCACTATCCAAAAGTGGAATGGGTTAGATCTTGGGAGTAGATTCTCTCCTACTCGAGGTCTTCAACTTGTCAGAGATGTTATAGAAGAAAGGAATTCTTGGTCAGGTACGGCCTCTAAGGCCTCTTCCAACTCTTAGATTCTTACAGGTACCAAAAACATTTGGTAAGATAAAGACTCATGACTAGAATATGCTTCAAGAAAATTTTATCTTATTTAAAAAAAAAAAAACAGATTAGACAAAAGGAAGGACAGACCAGCATTCTGGGGTTTTTTTCCCAGCATTGTGTTTTAAGAAGATATAGTAACATATATGAGGAAATTCTAGAACCAAAGAAAGTATGCATGTTGGGGAACAGAAGATCCAAGAGGGCTTTAACAGAAGCAATGTTGTCACTCAAGTATGCTACAAATCACCTGGACAGAAAGAAGAAATAAATGAAAAGTTTTGGAAACAGATTTCAAGCTGACACAGAAGTGTGATATAGTAATTACAGATCTGGACATCTGCTAGAACTCTCTGTTCCTGATCAAAGCAGAGCAAAAAAAAAAAAAACAAAACTGTTTGTTGAATTTCATCCTTTAAAAAGTAGAGGAACCAGTAAGGGCAAATTCTGTTAGAGATCTGAGTCTCAAGCAGAGTGGGACAGTAGAAAAAATGTGGGATTGGAAATCAAATGACCTGAATTCAAAGCCTAGATCTGCCACCTGATCTGTTTTGCTAAACTGCACTTATTTATTACATAGAAGGTTGGAGTAAGGTGGAGAAGGAAGTCAGTGGTACAAGACAGCGATACTTTAAAAAAAAAAAAAGGAAGAGATAATTAATCTTGGTGGGGGTTTTTTAAATGAAAGAAAAAATATGAATACTATACCTTAGCAAAGTCTTCTAAAAATAGTATGAGTACTTAGCTGCCAAGAATAACTTCAAATCACCTGGTTTAGGTGAACTACATCCTCAATACTAAAAGAACTGGCAGATGTGACTATTTAAACATTGTCAGCGACCTCTGAAGGATCAAGAATGGGAGAAGCACCATAGGATTGAAAAAAGGGTAAATAGCTATGATTTGACATAAAAAAAAAAGAGTAATGGAGTGTGCAAACCACAAGGCTGGTGAGGTTGCCTTTTTATTCCTAATAAAATTCTATAACATATTTTTTTTAAAATGGCTAATGAGCATCTAGAAGAGGAAGTGGTAAACACAAAGGGTCAGCAGGGCTTCATCTAGAACAGGCTTTTCCAGACTATATGTCCTTTTTGGCACATAAACTATAATTCTTAAAAGGCAACAAAACAGAATATGAGGTATACTGAACAATTATGAAACTATAGTATGAAACAAAATTAAAGGAATGAAAAAAAATCTAGCTTTATTCTATCCTGGTCAGACTATGAGAATACTGTGTTCAGTTTTTCAGGCTACATTCTAAGAAGAGCATTGATAAATTAGACAATATTCAAAGGAAAGCAATCCGGATAGTGAAAGAACTAGAGATCATGTCATGTGAATACCAACTGAATGAACCGGGGATGTTTAGCCTAGAGAAGGGAAAACTTAGTTGGAGACATAATAGTGAAGGGCTATTGTCATTGGGTAGAGGGGTAAGACACATATGAGTACAATATGGGTAACAAGGAGAGGAATTTACAATGAGGGTTGATGAAAGGAAATGCATCCTAACACAACTATCCAAAAGTAGCGTGGGCTTTGAGATATAATGGATTCCTCTTCATTAAAAGTCTTTGAAAAAAAATCCATTAATCAGCAAGTATTGGTGAAGCCCACTCTGCAGCAGGAACTGTGCCAAGTACTGGGGACGGACATGGACACCCACACGCATACCAGATTCCTTCTTTTTTTTTTTTTTTTTTGTAAGGCAATTGGGGGTTAAGTGACTTGCCCAGGGTCACACAGCTAGTAAGTGTCAAGTGTTTGGTCTGAGGCCAGATTTCAGCTCAGGTCCTCCTGACTTCGGGGCCGGTGCTCTATCCACTGTGCCACCTAGCTGCCCCCCAGATTCCTTCTTAGGAGGTCTCTTTTCAGATGATGATGGAACGAGATGGCTGACACTGTGGGCCCTTCCAACTCAGAAACTCTTTGATCTGAACAATGAAGAGGTTGAACTAGATGATCTCTATAGTCCTTTCCAGCTCTTAAATTCTAATTCTTACATTATGTCAAATTCACCTCAAATATCTCACTAAGACTACCGTGAAATATTCATCAACAAATTTGTTTTTTTTTTTTTAGTAAAAGACATGATCACCATGAGGAAAGCTAAACCTAAAAGGGCAGAAAAATATTCCCGGGGAAGCTAGGTGGTGCAGTGGATAGAGCACCAGCCCTGAAGTCAGGAGGACCGGAGTTCAAATCCGGCCCCAGACCAAACACTTGACACTTACTAGCTGTGTGACCCTGGGCAAGTCACTTAACCCCAATTGCCTAAACAAAACAAAAACAAAAAAAAACAAAAAAATATTCCCAAGCAAATCACAGAATCATAGTACCTCAGAATCAATCATGAAACAGGAAAGGAGCATCTCAGTTTTCACATTTTCTAGGAATTTCACCAATTTTAAAAGTGGTTACAGCAGAAGACTCAAGTCAAGATTTTGCTGTGTTCTCCCCAGCTTTGTCCCGGGATTCCCTATGTTAACCTGAACAAACTGCCTAGTTCTCTTTTCCTCTATCTATATTTCCACATAATAAATATCTCTTCAATGAGGTATGGAGAGTATTTACTTAGGGGAACCTGAATGAAATATACAATCCAAATTAGGGTAAAGATGAAGGGGTAGTAGAGAAAGTAAAAGAAGTACTTTAAAAATATAAAATGCATCTTCATGTAATTTTAAACCCACTATGGAAAATTGAGAAAATAATTGTTCATATAAAATTTGTATATCAGACAACAAATTATTTTAAGATAGAGATGAATAACATATGGTTATATAATCATGGTAAAAGAATAAACTATAATTCTTAAAAGGCAACAAAATAGAATATGAGGTATACTGAACAATTATGAAACTATAGCATGAAACAAAATTAAAGGAATGAAAAACCAGCCCCAAACTAGACAAATGTATAGCACCAAAAAAGCCTACAAAATAAAGGCCAGTTTGATACATAAAGTACTAACACTACATAAGAAGTTATTAAATTTCCTTATGCAAATTTAAGAAAATAGGTTAGCTGGTACAAGTCTGTAACTGGCCTTAAGTGAAAAAATTTAAAGAAAGTAGTGTTGTTGAGAAAAACCTACTCATCAAAAATCTGTTTTAGAATCTCTAAGAGGCAAAAGACTTCAAGGGAATGAAAAGATATCTAACAATCAAATGAAAGGTATATAAAGTTACAGACTTTTTTCCCGTAGTTTTTCAGCCTTCTAACCACGGAAATTATTTTCAAAGACTTGCCTACGCAACCTTTTTTTAAATGTGGTTTTACTTTTTAATGAGAAATCAGCATTTCATCATAAAGATGAAAGTATCCTTGAATTTATTACTCAAACAAAGCAAAGGCTTTGTTTCAGTTTAATTTCACATATGGCTAAAACACAAATTCGTTTCAGGCAC
The DNA here is from genome assembly GCF_900497805.2 of Vombatus ursinus. Taxonomy (NCBI): domain Eukaryota; kingdom Metazoa; phylum Chordata; class Mammalia; order Diprotodontia; family Vombatidae; genus Vombatus; species Vombatus ursinus. Next base: position 513,520 of record NW_020954548.1, read on the forward strand.
GAGAAACTGGAGGTAAACATTTGTAGAGCTCAATCGAGAATCAGGATGCCAGCTGCTTGTCTGGCGTGACCAGGACCCATCCCAGCAATCCTCACCAGAGATATTACTAAACTCCTGTCTCATAACTACAGCTAAAAACAGTTATTTTCCTTTATTAAAAGGAAGAAGGGAGAAAAAAAAGATTTTTTGAAGTGAGTAATATATCATTAAAGCTATTCAGAAAGGCTCCAATAGATCAATGAAGTTGTTTAAAAGTGCACAGAAGAGAACAGGAGGAAGTTTAGAGGGAAAGTGGGGCAATTTTTGAAGTCAACATGCTAAATTTAGTATATGCTTAAAAAAAAAAGCTGTACATTATAAGAATTCCATGGTCTCATATACAGCACTGTTCTTTATATTTGGAAATGTTCACATTTGTTGGTTTGTCAAATTAGGAGCAAAAAAAAAAATTAAGGACTCTATTATAAAAAAGGGAAAATGAGTCAGCAAGCAAGCTTCTACATCCATTTATACATTCATTCCTTCTCCCTTCCTCACTCCCAAGTGAAACCCCATCTCTCTTTTAAAATTAAAGCCTTACTCAAATACTACCTCTGATCTGAAAAGTCTCCCTGGATTTTCCTCCCAAGTTTCCTCTACCAAAGAACTTTTCCCTCTAGGCCTAACAGAGTTTGCTTCACACTTCTCATGCCTTATAGACTCCAAGTACCAAAACTTGCCTTAACTAAACTTTTCATCTCCCCTAAGACTTAGCACTGCTCAGCAGGCAGTAGGCACTTAATGTTTACTAAATTTTATTTAAAAAAAAAATATTGTTAATCATAGAATCCCAAAGTTAGAACGAACCTCAAAGATCACCTAGTCCAATCAACACCTGAAACTGCATTAAGTACCTATTAAGTATTAAGACGATATTTATTCAATAGACATTTATTAAGCACCTTCTATGTACCAGGCTTTGTGCTAGGCTCTGGGAATAAAATGGCAAAAACAAAAGTCCTTCATCTCAAGGAGCTTACAATCCAATAAGGGGAGATAAAATGTGCTGAAGAATAAAATTAAAATTAGACCACAAATTAAAATTAGCAAAAGATGGATTATTGAGCACCTAAGTGGCACAGTGGATAGAGCACCGGCCCTGAAGTCAGGACGACCCGAGTTCAAGTCCGTCCTCAGACCAAACACTTGACACTTACTAGCTGTGTGACCCTGGGCAAGTCACTTAACCCCTATTGCCTTAAAAAAAAAAAGAAAGAAAAAGATGGATTATTACATCAACTGAGGAAAAATCACTTCCCAGCTAGGAAGAAGGGTACTTAGGAAAGGCTTCAGAGGTCCAATCCATATCTTACCAGGAATGAATCTGCTCTGCAACTTAACTGAAAAGCTGCCTATAGTAACACGACCAATGTGTGTGTCTATATATATATATTTTTTTTCTTTAACCACATTAAGGGGTTACAAAGAAAGTTTTTTTTGGGGGGGAAGGGGATAATTAAAGGCAAAGAGGTAATAATAGATATTTTTAAAGGAATAATAAGGACATTAATGAAGCATTTTTAAAAATGCACAGAAGAGAATGAGTTCAGAGGGTAACAGACAAGTGAGATAGCTTTGGAACTAATGTTCCAAATGTATTATACACTTAGAAAAAAAAGCTGACTGTCATAGTTATTTATGGTTTCATTACTATGCTCTTTTTATTTTCTTCTTTGTAGATACAAATTTTCATATTTATTGGTATTTGTCAGATTCAGAAGAGCTAAAAATAAAAGGCAAGGCAACAAGCATTTATTAAATGCTTAGTATATGCCAAGCACTGTGCAAAGCATTGGGTTACAAACACAAGCAAAAAGACAGTCCCTGCCTTCAAGGAGCTTCCATTCTAATGGGGGAAGATCATACAAAACAAAAATGAAAATCAGGGAGAAGGAGGAGGAGAAGGTGAAAAGCACAGGCTCAGGAGAGGAATGAGGCCTAGCCAGTGAGAACCCATCCCAAAAATGAAGACCTGGAGAGGGACTCACCAATGGGACAGGAGGCCAGGAAGGTAGAAGGATGTTCCAGGATAAGAAAGTCACATAAAACAATGAATGTTTCAGGGTGAGGAGGCCTAAGCACTAAAGGAAATTCCAGGTTAAGATTGCATCTAGGGTGCATAGTCCACAAAGTCAAAAGCTTGAGCCAGAAAAGCTTTTCTAAAAGTGGACCTCTACCTTCATCTTGAAAGCTTTAAGTGTTAAGAAATCAACTACCTTCTCTGGCAGGTCACTCTATTTTGGACAATTCTAATTGTTAGGAAGTTTTTTCTTATATTTTGGCCAGTCACTTAGGTAGATTAGTGGAAAGAATGCTGGACTTGGAGTCAGGAAGACCTGAGTTTGAGTCCTGCTTCTCATACTAGTTGGTATGACCCTAGATAAGTCACTTAACCTCTGTGTGCCTTAATTTCTTCATCTGTAAAATGGGCATAAGAATTCTACTGACCTCACAGGGTTGTTGCTAGGATCTAATGAGATAACATATGCAAAGAGCTTTGCAAACCTTAAAGCAGCATAGAGTTGCAAACTATTATTATTATTAAAATCCAAATAGTCTCTTCAATATTTACTAACTAAAAAAATCTAATAAGAATATACATCTCAATTGAACATTCCATTAGTTCTTTCTGTATCTGAACTAAGTGAAATTTCCCAAACTGGGTCAAGTTATCCCCTATGTGCCACTCTAGGGGAGTACCCTTCCATCAATTTAAGTTTCAACTTTGTAACTCTATTCTTATCAGGCTAATAAAATGGTGCATTTCCTGCCAAGATGGTTACCTAAATGGGAGGTAGGTCACCCAGCTCCCACATACCTACTCGAGCAAAACCCTGAAATTTTCACAGCCTAAATAATAATCAAGAAATTCAATAAGAAATTACAGCAAGTGACTTCTATCCCTTCACAAAAAGTCTCGCAGGCACCATACCAACAAAGCCAGTACCAGAAAAGAACACCTCCCAGAATGCACTGAGAGTTTAAGTGACTTGCCTAGAGTCATTCAATCATTATATTTCAGAAACTGGACTTCACAAGAACTGAAAAAAAAAGTTGCATAGTTTTAAAATGTAGCAACCTTGATCAACTAAAACAGGTTGTATTTTTATCAGGTGACATTCAGATTTTCATTTGTGGCTATTACCCTTCTTGACTCAAATACCCTTTTGTTTTCTCTATTTGTTTGGTTTCCATTTGTCCTATTTCTAAGTAAAATCTTTTGACTTATCAGAAATACTTAATTTACACTTTGGTTCCCACACCTTGTTTGTTAAGTCATGAAATCCTACTCTTCCTTCCTAAAAGCTAAATTGAGAACGTGAGTTGATGGTATTAATGTCTTGGTAATCATCCACAGTAAAAATGTGTAGACAAGAGCCATCTCGACATAGAAGAAAGATCGTCAGCCTTGGCGTCAGAATGACCTGAGTTCAAGTCCTACTGCTGACATATTCTGGCTCTGACCAAAGGCAAGTAATTTAACCGTTCAGCACCACAGGCAATTTGCTAAGACCATAAATTGCAGAAATATTTGCCTGTCTGTCTTTTTCTGGAGAGCCTTGGTAGGTGTTCCCTCTACCAATGAAATCATAGGTTTGGATTTTGTAAAAAGTATAATTTAAATCTTCCAAACTGTCCATCACTCTAAGTTGCAGAGAATGTAACCTTTATTGGCAGAGGAAGTTTCCTTAATTTGGGAGTGCCCTATATCAATGAAATCACCAGTCCGGTCCCTTTTCCCTAAGCCTATGACACTATTTACCTATATAACAAATTCTGTCATTGTCCTGTTGCATGTGAAAATATTTTCCCCCTTAGGGAATATCATCACCAAAAAAAAAAAAATTTCTAAAGCAGGTCACTGGACTAGGAGTCAGAAGAATGGGTTCAAGTCCTAACTCCATCATAAGTTAGCCTTGTGACCTTGAAAAGTCATTTCCTTTGTATGGAACTCAGTTTTCCATCAGTAAAATGGGTGTAGGGGAGATTAAGTGAATAATTTCTAAGGTCTTTTACAATTCAAAAGTCAATGAGAACATTCATATGCCAAACAACATCTTAGGTTGTTTTGCAGACCTTATTTCTACTCCTCTGAAAGTTTCAAAGTCCAAGGCAGCACAGTAATATAGTTATAAAAAGGCCCACCCCCATTCTGAACCCTCCACTTTTCTCTTTTCCTTTTGTCTAAACAGAAAAACTTTCTACATAACAAATGAATAATTATACTAGACATTTGGACAGCTAACATCTGTAAATGCCAGTACAAGACACTGGGATAAATTTGTGGGTAACATTAAGCTGGGAGGGATAACTAATAATACACTGAATGACTGAGCCAGAATCTGAAAAAGATATCAAATGACAACAGTGAGTCAAACTTATTAAGATGAAACTTAACAAGGATAAATTTTAAGTCAAAATGTCAACTGTACAAGTACGGGAATGGAGAAGAACTGGCTAGACAAGTCGCATGAAAAAGACCACAGAAATTTAGAAAACTAAGCTCAATGAGTCAACAAAATGATGTGGCTGTCAAAAAAAAAAACAACAAAAAAAACTAACGTGATACTAGGCTGCATTTACAGAAGTACAATGTCCAGAATGATTGAGACAATGATTATATAATTCTGACCTGGTAAGACTACAAGTTGGATACAGCATTCAGTTACGTCCTCCCCATATTTTGGAGAGGACATTAACAATCTTGTCCAAGCAGAATGGTGAGGGGGCTTGCAATAACATTATATGAGGCTCAGTTGAAAGAACTAGGAATTTTTAGCCTTGAGAAAAGAAAATTTAAAGGGACACGATTAAGGTCTTCAAATAGTTGAAAATCTGTAGGGTAAATAAACATTATACTTATTCTGCTTGATCCTAAAAGGCAAATCAGGACCAATAAGTAGAAGCTATAAGGAAGCAGATGTTGGCACAATCATATTATGCCAAAATAAAGGCACTTACTAACAATTAAAACTGCACAAAAACATGGAGTGATCCTTTACTAAGTAGTGAATTTCCCACTACTAGAGATCTTCAAGTAAGGGAAAAGCAACCATTTATTGGCGACGCAATAGAGGGGAACATGCCTCAATCAGGGGTTAAATTAGATGATCTCTAGTGTCCCTTCTGACCCTAAGAGTTAATGATTCTAGGCTAAGCATGCTAATCAAGATCTCTGTTATTTCAGTAAATAAAAATTTTGAAATCATTGAATAAAAAAGGTAGTATATAAATAAGTTATTACAAGTAAAGTACCATAAAATTGAATACTATTACAAAGAATTCTATATAATAAAACTATGTCCATGTCTTGGCAAATGACCTATAATAATAGTGTTTTGCCAATTTGGTTACAACAAATTCTCTATAGCAAATAAAACTATACCTAAAAAAAATCTCTTTAGGGGCAGCTAGGTGGCGCAGTAGATAGAGCTCCAGCTTTGGAGTCAGGAGAACCTGAGTTCAAATCCAGCCTCAGACACTTGAAACTTACTAGCTGTGTGACCCTGGGCAAGTCACATAACCCTGATTGCCTCACCAAAAACCAAAAAACAAAAAACAAACAAACAAACCTCTCTAGTCTCTCTTCCTTATCACCTTCTAGAAAAGAAGCTCCAGAGAGCACACTGGCTATACCCCAAAGGAGGGAACCAAGGGCTAGCCTACAGCAAAGCTCTCCAAAGCTCTGCTCTTGCCCTTTAACCTTCTTTCAATAGGAAACATCCCCCACCAAGAAAAAGAAAGACTGAGAGCTTTTAGCTGACTACAGGGTCAAAGAATCAAGAATAAGGCATGACCAGAAAAAAAAAAAGCTGATACAACCTTACACTACTAAGAAACAAAATGTCTAGAACTAGAAAAGTAACATGCAAAATAATCATTAGTCAGAGTACATTGGGAGTACTGTTATTCATTTCTGCACACCAAATTTTAAGACAGACAGGGACAAACTGAGGCATGACTAGGATGGTGAGAAATGACAAAATCATGTTAGATAAGGAATGGTTGACAGATGCTTAGCTTAGATGGTTAGAAAGATGATAGCTTTTTTAAAAGAATAGTTTCAGAAAAATTAGTCATGTGGAAGAGGGATTTAACTTGTTCTAAATGCTTCCAGAAGGTAAAGTTAGGTATGACAAATGGGGAGAAGTTGTAGGGAGGCTGATTTCAGTTTGATACAAACAATAATGAACAATAGCATCTGTCCAACAATAGATGGGATTATCTTATGAGTTAATGAATTCTCTTTCATTGGAGATGTTGAAGAAAAAGACAGATGACTAGCTCTCAGGGAATACAGGATGGTAACACAGAAAGAAGGCTGGACTTGAGAGCCAGGAAAGTTCCACTTCCTCGTTTATATAATAAATATACCACTTACCTTACTTTCAGAGTTGTTGTAAAGAAAGTGCTTCTCAAACCCATATGTAAATATAAGTTGTTATTAGTAAAAAGGAAATATTGCATGAGATGGGTTAGGCTAATAACCTCTGAGGTTTCTCTGAACTCAGATTTTATGCTATTAAGGAAAACTACTTTTCAAACAGAGAAATACGACTTCACTACAAAACTGAATACAAGACGTAGCATAAAAAATATCATCCAGGAAATATATGATTAGAAAAGGAGATGGGCTGATCACGTACTGATAGCAAGAGCTGCACTAGTACACACAGAATATTAAAAGACCCAAAGGAAGGCACCCAATATATTGGATACATCCTCTAAAGAAGATCTATGGGAAGAAAAAGACAAGAACTGAACAGAATAAAAAGGAATGGATAAAAGTGAGTATCATCCCATGGATGAGGTCATAGACCCACTGAAATTATATGACTACATATTATTTAAAATCTCTTCCTAGACTAATTTTGACTATGGCATATCATGAAGATGTAAGAATGCTTAAATGCAAAACTTTAAGCTGTCAAAGACCATAATCAATCATTCAGTGCCTACTATGTGCCAGGCACTGGACTAAACTCTGGAGACACAAAAGGTGAAGGACAGTTCCTGTCCTTGATAAGTTCACAATCTTAACGAGGAAGACAACATGCAAATAATTGTGTAAAAGCAAATTATTATATAGAGGATAAATAGGGGGAAAAAGGAATAGATGCAAGGCACTAGAATTAAGAGGGAATGGGAAAGGCTTCCTGTACAGAGTGGGATTGTAGCCGGGACGTGAAGGAAGCCAGAGAAACCAGGAGATAGAGATGAGGAGGGAAAGCATTTGAGGCATGGGGGACAGTCAGTGAAAATACCGAGAGTTGAGAGATGAAGTGTCTCGTTCAGGGAATGAGGCAAGGAGGCCAATGTCACTGGATTGAAGAGAAGGTGGTGGGGTGTAAAGAAAACTGGAAAAGAAGAGCAGGTTATGAAGGGCTTTGAACCCCATAGGACTTTTTAAAATTTCATCCTGACAGTAACAGGGAGCCACTGGAATTCATTGATTGAGTATGAGGGAGGGAAGGCTGACATGGTCAGACCCATGCTTTAGGAAAATTACTTTGGTGGCTAAATGGAGGATGGAGTAGAATTTGGAAAGAGCTGCAGGCCACCTTACCAGTAGGCTATTGCAGTAGTGTAGGCAGGAGGTGGCAGTAGTATCAGATGACAGAAAAGAACATATTGGAGACATGTTGCAAAGGTAAAATTGACAAGCCTTCGCAACAGACTGGACATAGGAGGTAAGAGATAGTAAGTAATCAAAGATGACACCTAGGTTGTGAGCCTAGAGGACTGGGAGGATGATAGTGCTCTCAATAATAATCAGGAAGTTTGGAAGGTGGAAGAAATAATGAGTTCAGTTTTGGACATGTTAATGAACATCCAGTTTGAGATGTCTGATAGGCAATTGGAGACCCAAGACTTGAGGTCAGCAGAGAGGATAGGGTAGGGATAAATGACCTATTTATCTATAATTTGACTAACTCAAAATTCAGACAGTTAGGTCAGGTAAGCATATTCTTCATTCTAGTGTTTTATTTGTCCTTCAATCAGAATTTTCTAGACAGGCCCAGGAGCCCTGGGAGTAGCAGCACCTTCCCACATCACCAATCCTGCTTTTAGCCCAGCTCTCAACTATCATCCACAGAGAAGGGGCCAGTCATCTCCACACCAGCCAGCCTAGCTGATGCAGCAAAGTACCCTGTAGGAGAGATGGTGGCAGCATGTGCCAAACTAGCCAGACCACCATCTTCCTGCAAACCCTGAAGAAAATGGCTCAGGACCCAGAACATAAGAACTATTGTAGTAACAATCCTTCCAGCCCCATGCCCTCAGCCATCATTCTAGGGGCAGCTCCCTTGGAGATTCAGCCTGGAAGCTGCTTCTGCAAGGGCTGCAGCCACAGCTACTAACAATCCAGAAAAGAAATCTTGTCAATAGAATCCTTCGATCTATTGAATGGTTCAACATCACAAACTGATAGGATTTTATCAGTGGAAATAACATTAAAGAAAATTAAAATTAAAATTAAAGCATTACCATCTATCTTCTTTGCTGCCACACTAAAAGGACCAGGAGACCTTCCCATCTGATTGCAGCTAAAACCTTCCATGTGTGTTATCTTCCCCACAGACTGTGAGCTTTTTGAGACCATGGAATATCTTACTTTTCTATTTGTCTCCAAGGTTTGGCCCAGTGCTTTGCATGTAGTAAAAGCTTAATTAAACTAGATTAATTCTTAATGTAAAGGAAGAAATTACTAGCAATACAGTAGAAAGAATATTGGTCTGGATGAAAAAGTACTTCTTTCTGTGCCTCAGTTTTCTCAACTGTAAAACAAGGGTATTAGACAAGATTATCTCTACAATTCCTTTCTTCTCATTTTAATGTGATGATTCTATGAACAACTGATACCAAATTATATTGTTATAGTACTTTTCCATTATAAAGTATATCACATACATTATTTTAATAGCAAGAACAATAAATGCTATATCAAGTTACAAAACAAAGATTTCTTAGAAATGATTATGTAAATTTTCCTAATAAGCAAATGAATAGGATTAATTTCACCACAGGACAGAACCACCAAGGGAGCAATAAAAAGAAAACCAAATATCTAGAAAAATGTCTAGCTATCTCCTCTTTGCTGTCATCACCACTACAGAGAAATTGGCATTCACAGAATTGACTTTCCCAGTAAGCCTTTCATTGACAATGCCATTAAATGCAAGACTTTTTTTTTTTGGTTAAACTTTATTCTGATAAATCAACCCACCCAATGATGAAATGACTTTAAACCTCATAAACAGCAAGGGGAAAAAATAGAGGTGGGGAGAGCAGGTAAAAGAGAGAAGTGGGAAAAAGGCATTCCAGAGGTAACTACTTTAGTCAGGAGACTGACCCAGTCTCCTTTTGATCCTCAAGAGAATTCTTACACAGAATAAAGAATAACAGTACAACTCCCTTTTTCATTCAAAGGAGCTCTCCGACCAGGCAGCCAAGTGATACTAGCATGAGGTTGATTTCAACAGCTAGCCCTGGACAATGATATCATACTTTAAGCCAAAAAAGCATACACCAAACACCTTTTTGTTATAACATTTCTACAATTTTGGATGGCACGGGGGGGGGGGGGGCAGAGAAATTGGCTATTAGAACAGATAGAACATACCAAAGCAGAACAGAGGGAAAAATGATTTACTGCATTTTTATTTGATTGCCTTATGCTCCAGGTGCAGAACTAGAAAAGCAAAAATTGCTGAAACATTCAAAACACATTAGGAATTGGAATATACACAGAGATGCCAAGATATTAGATAATCAGCTCCTGACTAATCTAGGGTAGACTCTTTTGCCTATTCCTACACAATATCTTTCAGTTCACTTTTCAGTATTGGCATCTTTCATAGGACTATTTAAAAGGTGTGACTTATGAAATCCAGATTAACAGGTAGAGATAATTAAACTCAATGTACATAGACACACATCAGTTATCTCTCCCAACTTCTCTTTTATTTATGCTTAAACCTTAATTAGAATAACTATTAAAATAGAAAGACTACTAACAAAGGGATAGGATTCAAAACCAATAGTAAGAGGGAATCATGCCTGCCTTGCCTGGCCTGGATATAGGAATACAACTTTTAAAAACATTTATAAATATGTTTGTTGGGGCAGCTAGGTGGCACAGTGGACAGAGCACTGGCCCTGAAGTCAGGAGGACCTGAGTTCAAATCCGGCCCCAGACCAAACACTTGACACTTACTAGCTGTGTGACCCTGGGCAAGTCACTTAACCCTAATTGCTTAAAAAAAAATTTTAGGAATAAATAAATAAATAAATATGTTTGTTGAATGTTGAACTGACACAACAAAGGATATTAGTTTTCTGGGGCACAAGGCCAATCTTAAAGAGTTTACATTAAAAAGAAGCACTCATTCAGCAAGTATTTAAAGTAACTTAGATTCTAAGAAAAACATTCATCTCCAATATCACCAGCACGGTTCAGCCCCTTGCCACCTCACATGTAATATAGGCTGCTGAAATTCAATTCAATTCAAAAAGTATTTAAGCACCTATGTAGGTAAGGAACAAAAGGCATATTGGATTTGGCAAGACATTACCAGATTTAACATGCTGGCTCTGGTATTTGTTACCTCTGTGACTTTGGGCAAATTACTGAATCTCTCTGGACCTTCCTTTCCTCATCTATAAAATGGGGGTGTTTGCCTGAAATGACCTCTGACATCTCTTCTAGCTCTAAATCTATGGCCCTAGGGGTTCGGGGACAAAAACAAAAACATGAGAGTTCTTGCCAACAAGGAACTTACATTTACCAGAGGTGCACAGACAAGTAAATGCAAGATAATCTGAGGAAGGAGAATACACCACCAACTGGGAACATCAAAGAAGGGAGCTTTAGGGAGGCTTTAGGGAGAAGATACTAGATGAGCTGAGACTCAGAGAAAAGGATTCTAAGAAAAAGAGGTGAGAAAAGAGTTGTATTCCTAGGCTTGGAGACAAACTGTGCATATGCTGAAAGCCTGAGATACAAAGTCCAGTTTGAGAACCAGCTAATGGTCAGTTTAGCAATGACCTCCCAACTGGTCTTCTTGCCTCAAGAATCTCTCTTTTAATTCACCCAGAATAAACTGCTACTTTAAAGTTTTACTTAGAATAAGGGGTGGGGAACCTTTGGCCTCCAGGCCACATATGGCCCTCTAGGTCCTCAAGTACAGCCCTTTGACCAAATCCAAACTCACAGAACAAACCTTTATGACCTGTGGCCTCGAGGCTGCAGGTTCCCCACCACTGAATTTTTAGATTCTTTCATTACCAAATTCAAAATCTTTCCATGGCTCCCTATTACCTGAACTTTGTCTTTTCCCCACAATGCAATGCATTGTGTGTGTGTGTGTGTGTGTGTTATTTAATAAAGGCTGTATTATTAACCAAGTCCAAACTCTACCAACCCACCTGAAACTCCCTCACCTTTCAAACTTTATCTCCAAATACTTCCCTACAAAATTCTAGTTTCAGACAAATTTGAACTATTCACCATTTGCCCAAAATGTCTTTGTGCATGCTGTTCCCTCTGCCTGAAATGACCTCCCACATGCTATACCATTTGCCCCTTTAGGCACAGCTCAAATGCCACTTCCTAGAAGATGCTTTTCTTTATTCTTCCCTACCTCTCCTTTTCAGCTGGAAGGAACCTCTCACTTTTCTGAATTCTGTAAACATTTCACTTGTGACACTCAAAGAATTCTATGGCACCTACTAAAAAAAGTGGACTTGGCATCTGAATGGCAGTGTTGGAGTCAGTATGGCACTCTTTCTTACCAGCTACGTGAATAGGGAAATTCCTTGATCTCTTTGAGCCTCAGTTTCCTCAACAGTAAAATGAGGATAATACTTCTATTTCCTGCCTTAAAAGGCTGTTGGGAGAAAAATACCTTGTGAATCTTCAAGTGACTTTAGAAGTGTGACTGTTCTTGAAGTTACTTGCAATCTCCCCTCCAACTACTATAAGTTTCAGGTTCAGAGCCCATTTCTCATACATCTATCTTTAAATGCAGTACAGTGTTTTGCATATAGCAAGCACTCAATCTACTATATGAACAAAATACTTTTAAAAAATGGCCCAAGTAGAAGAAAATTGCTCAGGTTCAAGTAATGGATCTGGTTTCACTTGAAAATACACACTCTGCCCTTGACTCTTAAAACAGTGTGCTGTACTACACAAAATACATCAGTAAGACTTATTCTAAGATTATAATAACATGGATTAACATATATTAAACAGAAATGTGCTGTAGGAAAATCTGAAAGAAAGTGGAACAAGAAGAGAAAGTTAATGTTTACCAAGAACAAGGAAAGAAACACCAAAAAATGCTTGAAAACAATTTTTTAAAATATGTTTTATGATTCCTTATGGAGTAATGGTAAATTGAACACACTATCTAATCAGTAAGAACAAGATTCTTTCTCTGTAATAACTATATGGCATAACATTTACAGATGTCCAGGGCAGCTTGATTTTATGGAAAGGGTACTGCAGTCAGGAGACTAGAGTCATCTGCTAGCCCTGCTGATAGATCCTATGACCTAGGACAAGTCACTTAATCTGTTTTTGCACCTGTACAATAAAGGGAACATGCCTCTATAACTGTTACACTAGTGATTTTTTAAATTTTTGCAGGTTAGAATCCAAGGACGCTCTCATAACAGCCCAAATTCCATGCCACCCTTCCCCACCAAAGCAAACAACTAAAAACCAAGCAGGTACCCACTGATTGGATAATGGCTAAATGAAATGTGGTCCATGAATGTGAAGGAATATTTTTGGGCCATTAGAAACAATAAATAATAAGAATGCAAAGAAGCTTGGGAAGGTTTGTAAAAACTAACACCAGAGTAAAATAAGCAAAACCAGGAAAATAACATATACAGTAGTTTCATAATGTAAATGGAAAGAACAATAATGTTAAATCGAATTCTGTGAATTTTTAAAGATCAAGCTTGTCCTTGAAAAATAGATGAGAAAATGTTCTTTCTCCTTACTCCCTCCATGCAAGGAATGGGGAACCAATAGGTACAGAATGTTGCTTATGCTGTGAGATACCGCTAATGGCTTGCTTGGTTTTGCTGAACTATTTTTTTCCTTTTAAATTCTTAAAAAGTAAGTTGGCTAGGTAGAAGAGGGAGAGAGGGTTGTATTAAGAAATGAATTTTTTTGAAAAATCAGTAACAAGGAACATCAATACTTTAACAAAAAACATTACATATCAGACATACTAATCTTGGAGGTACCACCACTACTAAACACCTGTTTAAAGTTCTATAACTCTAGCCACTTCCCTTTTAGTATTTAGTATTCTTGAGATCAGTGCACTCCATCTCTAGAGCCACCATCACCAATTTGATTTAATAAACCTTTATTAAGCACCTACTTGGTGCATCATAGATACAAAGGTAAAAACAAAAAAGGTCCTACCATAGAGAAGTTTACATTCTATATTAAATCATAACATATTTTCCATTAACAATTACAAGCTCAAACAGCCATCACCAAATACTTATTTAGAGTTCTATACTTCTGGTTTTAATTGCGTATCTTCTCCTGACTCTCTCCATGGCACATGGGAGGTGGGGGTAGAGAATGAATGCCCACTCTCATTTTTTGAAAAACACTACCTTTTACATATTTGATAAGAATTAGGTAAGGGTTGGGGGGAGCATAGAAAAAGAATTAATAAATACTCAAAAATACAAATAACAGCCAAAGGTTAATTATTCACCAGTTGTTGAAAAACAGATACCTAATCTACTGTTTTGGCTATTTTATTACTTGTCTGCTCTTTGCCTTTGTCAGAGGGTAGATGAAGATATGAGGTAAATTCCTATCTATCAATTTTGAAACTTCCTAGGCATTCTAGTAAAAAGAGTAATTAAAGAGTTGAAATAAATTCATATTAAATGCATTGTATTCATGAATTGTGATGACATTATATATGTTATCACTGTCCTACTACCCCTAACAAGAAATGGCTGTGTTCATTTTTTTAAAATCAGCTCTTGAATGCTTTTTTTCCCTAAAGTCTATTGTTTATGTTACTTGTGATTATTTTAGCCAAACACTAGAACAGGAATTAAAAATGGCAGCTTCTGGGGCAGGTAGGTGGCATAGTAGATAAAGCACCAGCCCTGAAGTCAGTAGGACCTGAGTTCAAATCCCACCATAAACCAAACATTTGACACTTACTAGCTGCATGACCCTGGGCAAGTCACTTAACATCAATTGCCTAAAAAAGAAAAAGGCAGCTTCTCTGCAATTTCTAGTCTCAGAGAGTTGCCTTGAGCATTAAGAGATTAAGTGATTTGCCCAGGGGCATGAAGCCTGTGTCTGTCAGAGGCGGAACTTGAACCCAGGTCCCTCCAGATTTTCTGGCCACTGCCATTGTTGCCTCTCATAGCCAAACTCTGGTATATTCACAAACTCCTTTGAAAAAATTTCCAAGGGTAAATAATTCTTTCCATGTAACATAAAAAGAACCATATACTAGCTTCCAATATAAAAAAAGAATTAATACATCTGCTCAAAAATAGCAAGGTGAGGTGCAGCTAGGTGGCTCAGTGGATAGAGCACTGGCCCTGAAGTCAGGAGTACCTGAGTTCAAATCCAGCCTCAGACCAAACACATGACACTAGCTGTGTGACCCTGGGCAAATCACTTAACCCCAATTGCCAAAAAAACAAGAAAATAGCAAGGTGAAGTGCTCTAAGCACCTTAAATTGGTTAACTTTAAAGAAAAGGTAATGTCTTTTAGGAAGTGAAACAAAACAAAGGTATTGTGATTTCAGGACTATTTACACAAAAGTTAGGGCATCACTGCTATTATAACACTGAAAGAAATTATTAATAATTGCTAGCACTTATATAGGACTTTATATGTTATTTTGTTTGAACCTCCTAACAACCCAGTGAGACAGGTGCTATTACTCCCCTTTTACAAAAAAGGAAAACTTGGGGCTGAGAGAGGTTAAACAAAAGGGGCAAGGTCACACAACTAGGAAGAGTCTGAGGCACAATTTGGACTAGTGGCATCCTGACTCCAGGGTCAATACGATCCATTGGACTACCTCGCTATCATAATCATAAAACAAAATCTTCTGTTTCTTAGAATCCAGAAATAACTTGTTTAATTTTCTCTAAAGAATACAATGCCATACACAAATTAATTTTTTACTTCTTTTTTTAGTTGTTGAAAGACAAGTCTCTAAAAAAGAAAGCAGCACAGATGAATTTGCCAGAATTTTTCAGAATGGGTTTTTTAATGTCTGTCAATATTTAATAATGACCATAAATTCAATATATCACATTCAAGCAAGAGGCTAATATATTCACAGCACAGAATAGTGCTAGAAAATTCAGATCATAGTGACCATTAGAACTTTAGAAGACCTAGTGAAACTTATTAGAGACAACGAACAAAGTCTTTTAACCTTGCTGAGCCTCAGTTTCCTAATCTGTAAAATGAAGAAAATAATACTTGCAATACCTACTTCACAGGCTCTTTGTGAGAAAAATATGTTTAGTAAACTGTAAGTCACCATATAAGTGTAAAATATTATCATTATGTACTTATAAGACTACTACTGTCTAAATTCAGAATATAGCTATCTGTCTATATTACTGGCACCAAACCAACAAGTTATTCTTCTAGAAAGATCCAGACAATATTCAGATAATATTCACTTCAAATGTAGTTACTGATAGAAAGGTCAATCTAACTTGCTGAATATTGGCCTAATGTGAAAGATGACAAATATTTCAAAGTACCCCCAAAAAAGAGTGCAGTGTGCCCTTTCAAAATTAAAAAATTATTCTTTTTTCCTTCCCCTATTTCACAAACATTTTTAAACCATAAAGTCTTTAAGGCCAAAAGCTAGTTCAAATTTTTTCTTTTTGCATTCCCCTGGCACAACTGGTATCCTTCTGAACACACACTAACTGCTCAATAAACCCTACTGATTAATATAATTTCGTAGTAAAAATAGCTTTTCTAGTCTCCAAATTCTCTCTTCAATGTTCTATGAAACATGACCCTAATCTAGATAGCTGTCTTTATGCAAAGAAACACAGTTGTGTTTTTTAAGGCACTACCACAGAAGTGTTTTATGGAAAATTGAAACCTACTGGCTTTTCTATTTGAAATAATTATGCTCTGAATTTGAAATGTCATTCTTCCAAAGATGTCCAGGCATTTTCATTAATTTATCCTCAAAGTATCTTAGTAAATATAAAACAGGTAGGAATTAGCTACATTTTACACACATTTAAAAAAAAAGTCTCAACAAAATAGCGTTCATAACCCATTACCCTTGGAGACATTCAACCAGAATGTCATCAAGTGCAGTATATTTTCCCTTCACATGTTCTTCTAAATATACATTAGAGTCATCCAGAATAAGCCGAGTCTCACATAATTTCTCCAACTGTATAACTGTTACATGATGGAATTATCATTCACCCTGCCAAATAGGAAGCCAAAAAAACTGGGAACGTAAAAGAAAGGAAGCAGTTTGGGATTAGAGACTTCGGTATTGTGTTTTGGAACAAGTTAATGAGGAGTTTTTCCTGAAGCAGATGATGTATTTCCAAGTACTTTCTGTCTCTTCCCTTCACTGCCTATTTTGGATAACAGAAAAGATGTGAACTATTAAGGAAGCCTGACTAAACTATCTCCAGATAAATACAATCCCAAACCTTAAAACAATAAACCCAATTCTTCTAATGTTTAAAATTATTCCTTGCTAAAATGAAGACAGTAAAAATTCAAGACACTGCCAAACCATTATGCTACAATTCATTCAATATAATGGGTCAAAACGCAACAAAAATTCAATTCAACCAGTATCTACTGAGTACCTAGTACCTACTACAGGCAAGGTGACATAGTTGCTCAATAAGTCATGGTCCCTACTCTTAAAGAGCTTATAAGAAGACATGTACACAAATAACTATAATCCAAATGATAACGTGGTGATGTAGGAAGTACAAAAGAAGAGTATAAAAATGCTACATAAACTAGAGGGAGGGCGGGGAAAGGCAGAGGAGGGAAGGAGGAAAGAGGTGAACTCCACTGATCCTTGAAGGTTAGGTAAGATTTAACAGGCAGAAACTGGGCATGTGGGAAGAAGAGATTAAAGGCACAGGGGATAGAGCAAGAAAAGGCAGAGACAGGAAAGGGCCAGGTCAGTTCAGGGAACAGCAAGCAGTCAAATCTGGCTACAACACAAAGTACAAAGTTGGCTCAGAAAGTCAGACTGGAGTTTAGATAGTAAAAGGTCCTGAACGCCCAGCAAAGGAATCTGTGCTTTCCTGTTGGCATTGGGAAGTTACCGAAGGTTTCTAAACATTCACATGACCAGCGCTGAGCATTAAGCACTCTGACAATGGTACAAAGAATGAACTGGAGAAATGAGAGACCAGTTTGGAGACTATTATCACAGTCCAGTTTAGAGGTAATGAGAGCCTGAACTAGGGTTGCTACAGCAGTGGAAGGGAGTTAAGTACTCATGGAGCGCTTACTTATGTGTCAAGCTCTGTGCTAAGCACTTTACAAATATCTCATTTGATCTTCACAACAACCCTGAAAGGTAGATGCTGTTCTTGTCTCCATCTTACAGTTGACAAAGCCAAGGGAAACATAAGGGATCTGCCCAGAGTCACACAGCTAGTGTCTGAGGCTGAATTTGAGTTCAGGTCATTCTGACTCCAGATCCAGCACTCTATCCATTGCACCACTTAGCTGCCTGGAAAGAAGGCTATTTTTTACAGGTGAAACCAACAAGACTCAGCAACCACATGGATATTGGGGCAACAAAGAAGAATGTCAGAAATCCTAGGGTCACAAACTTAGAAGTAGAAAGGTTACCTGGTTCATTTCCCATATTTTACAGATGAGAAGTTAAGGGACTTGCCCACAATCACACAACTGGTAAGTGACGATATCTAGGATTCAAAGCCAGCTAGTTTCCCACTATTGAACTGAAGAGGTTTTTGGGCCTGAGTGACTGATGTCAATGAAGAGAAACAACAAAGTTAAGTGGGAAAGCTTTTTAATCAGAAAAGGTTTTCTGGGGGGAATGCATGAATTCTATTTTGGACATGTTGAATTTAGAGTCCAAAGTGGAAAACAAGATGAAAAATCAATGTCAATTACTAATCATTAAGCATTTACCACATGCCAGCACTGTACTAGGAGTAAGGATACAAAGACAAAAATGAGGCTCTTCCCTTGAGAGTCCTAACTCTATAGGGTGAGGAAGCACATGGAAATGTGAGTCTGGTGCTCAGGGGAGAGGGTGATGCTCAAAAATTTTAATGTGGCTTCCAAAATGCCTTATTTTCCAGTTAGCTATTCCTTAAAAGATATTATACCTAGACTTTTCAGACGTTCACTAAGTAATTATTTCAACAGCACTATTTATAAAGTCACTCCTAATCATCAACAATCTCTATTCAAGATTTGTAACAAAATATCCAAAACTACACAATTATAAGCTGCTTACTAGAAGTTAAGGTGATTATTATTTTCAAGGAATTTTCCTGCACCTGTGATTCCACTGCTTTGGAAACTCCCAGGTGAAGAAACTTCCTCAGCACTGGTTGGCACCTTTTCTGCAACAGCCAGTCTTAGAGAGGTGCCTGATGGTTAACAGCAAAAGGTTAATCAAACTATTCAGTATGTAGTCAGTGTGTGTTTGATACGGTACTACATGTCTTCCTGGTTTTGAGGTTGGCTCTCTACCCACTACAACTTGCTGCTTCTCACCCCAAATCTATTCATATTTGTTTGTAAATTAGATACTTGTGCATGGGTCTAAGGTGATTTTATTTTGATTAATTTCATGGTTGTCATTCGTGAAAAAAGTGCTCCACAAAGTTATGTAGCTCCAAATGAAAGTAGGGCAGCTTTTCTCATTTGGAAAGTGGCTACCACCAATCATGCAAAAGTTTGTGTTGAAATTCAGCTCATAAATTTCTGTCTCCTCTGATGTCAGTTATTCTTGCAAACTAATTTAAAAGTGTTACATTTTTACATTTTTAACAAATAGGCACAAAATCCACTGAAACTCTTCATTTGAAAAATTTTTAAACATGTTAGAAAACTCTGTTTCTAAGTGTTTTAAGTATACAGATGTGAGAGTTCATATAGGTGACACATATATCATTTTTAGTAATAAAATCACATAACAATGGAAACATTTCCAAAAATCCATTTTTAAAATGTCCATAGCACAAATTTCTTCTAAAAAGTAGTTACTTTCTCACTCAGTGTTAAAACATCACCTTTGTCTGATATCCAAGATATACAGGGAAATAACACAAATATATAATACCAAAAGCATTCTCCCTATGAATAAGGGATCAAAAGATATGCACAAACTGTTCAAAAGAAGAACTACAAACTATTACCAAGCATATGAAGGGTTGTTCCAAATCACTAGCAATAAAATATAAATCAAACAATTCTGAGGTTTCAACTCACATCCACAAAATTGGTGATGATGTCAAAAGATGGAAATGTGATTATAAACGATGGAAGGGTTGTGTAGAGATAGGCACAGAAGAAGATAGGTAGAACAGTGAACAGCAATTTGGAATTATGGTGACAGTTAACTAAAATGTCGTAGCTTTCGACCCAAAGACCCCAGTGGTAGATGTATACCCCCAGGGAGGTCAAAGATACAAAGAAAGGTCCAATATATACCAAAATAGTTATAGCAGTACTTTTTGTAGTAACAACAAATTAGAAATAAAGTAGATGCCCATCAATTGGGGAATGACTAAACAAGTTGTGGTACATAAATGTAACATATTACTGTGCCATAAGAGACAAATGAAAAATACAAAGAGATAGGGAAAGACTCTTATGAACTGATATAAAGTAAAATAAGCAGAATCAAGAAAAAATATACACATGGTTCCAAAAATTTAAGTGGAAAGAAGAAAACTGAAAGAATGATGCATAATTATAATGACCAAGCTTCACCCCAGAAAACAGATACGACAATGTATCTCCCTACTTTCTATGGAGACAGGTGACTATTATTATGGATTTATACAAATACTATTGGACCAGTATTAGTCCAATACTAGTATTAGTATTAGTTTTATTCAACTTTTTTTCCCCTTTCTTCTTACCTTTTGCTATAAAGAATGACTCTATGGATTCAAGAAAAGGAAAGGACATATTGGGGGAAAGGGTAATATAAAAAACAAAAGATAGAAAAAAAAAGAAAAGAAAAGAAATTTAAGTCACTTTACCTTGAAAGGCAAGTTACTGGGTTTATTTGAAAATATCAGTAACATACTATTTACAGACACTGGTCATCAAGCTTGGGACATTTATCTTTTTGTAAAACAAAGATGTATAACCTCTTTACGTTTGACAGTTTCTTTACATATTTTGCCAGGGGATAACTAGAGAAATTCTGTATAGAGAAAATGCTTGCATATATAATCTTTGGGGGATAAAGGCTTATAGGCTTTTTGTTTGTTACTGCAGCCCAATGGGTCATCCCATGGCTTCCTGGAAGTACACATCAAAGCCTCTGATTTGGAGGCCACTGACTAAGAAAACCATGGATAGAAAAAAGGGAATGTGTATATGGGAGAGGAGGTAGCATTAGTCAAATGAATATTTCATGGTGAAATATTTGCATTTTTTCCAATACTTGAGTCTAGAATTCTGCAAACGTTCTCATAACATATTGCATACCTCTTTTCATATCTTTTTCCAGATACTTGTCTTATTTTTCCTGTGGTTTATTTCATGAATTTGAAGATTCGGACAAATTTGTAGATGTTAAAACCACACAAGTGAATCTCTCAAATACTCAACTGCATCTGTGATCTTATCAATACTGAAGTTTCCTCCAATAACCAATCAGCTAGCACTGATGAAGTACCTATCATGTATCAGGCACTATACTAGATGCCAGCAATACAAAGACAAAAATCAAACATTTCCTGCCCTCAAAGGGCATACATTTTGTTAAGGGAAACAATATGTACATAAATATGTAACAGAGAACACACATACACATATGTGAAAAGTAATTTGGGGGCAGAGGACGATAAGAGCTGGGGAGATCTGGAAAGGCTTCATATTGGATCAAAGGATCAAAATATCCTGTAGAAGTCAATATCTGAGCTCAGTATTTAAAGAAATAAAGAATTTTAAGCAAGAGGCAGAGAAGAGGGAGTACATTAAAGGCATGGGACAACCAGTGTAAAGGAATGTAGATGGAAGATAGAACTTCATGTATGAGGAACAGAAAGAAGTCTAATCTATCTAAACCATAGAGTGAAGAAAGAGAAGTAATCTATATGATGCTAAAAAGGTAGATCAGCCATAACTGTGAAAGGTTTTAAATGCCAAATAGAAGAATTTATATTTGATTCTAGAGCCAATTAGGAGTCACTAGAGTTTATTGTGAAGGGGAGTAGGGTCAGGCCTGGCTTTAGGAAAAGCATTTTGGCAGCTGTGCTAAGAACAGATTGGAGAGGAAAGAAATCTGAGACTATTCTAACAACCTAGTTGAGAGATGAAGAGGACCTAAAAAAGGGTGATGACTAGGATGTTAGTAAAAAGAAAGAGATATGCAGGTATCAATAAGATTTAGCTACTGATTGATTATATGGGCTTAAGTAACCCTGAGGAAGTAAGGTTGCAAACATGAATGCCTAGATGAATAGCAGTGTCCTTTATAGAAATATGGAAGTTCATCAGAGGATTGACTTTTGGAGAAAGATAATGATAACAGCAATGTAAATTCCAATCCATGTATGCTATTCATCATGTGTGTCTCACTCTGTCCCATCAAAAATATAAATGGGAGGGAAGGGCTCTTGTTCACTAGCCACTGCACTAGAGTTGAGTACCTCTTGCATGTACAAAGTGATGTGGGGGCAGAATTTCCCCAACAGTACCTATAAGCTGTATATAGCTATATATGCTGTAGGTGCCTGTGTCATTTTTAGGGGCTTATAAGTGAATACTTGGAGGATCTATAATTTTGGTAGCATGAGAACTCCTTTCACTGCTATAGATTACAACATGTTAATCACTCAACTAAGTTTCACACTCATAATCTCTGAGTTGGAAGGGACTTTTCCATTGCAATGATCATTTCCAATGATCTACCTCAGAGGCTAACATTTAGCCTAACTTGAAGAATTTCCTCTACAACATCCCTGACATCCAGTTATAAAGGTCTCTGAAGACCTCCAGTGGAGAGGAACCAGCATTGAGACCCTATGTAAACCAGTAAATATAGAGGAGAAAATTCCAAACACTAAAAAGAAAAAAATGAGGAAGAAGGAGGTAGCCCATTTAACAAAAAAGCATTTCAACAAGATCTTTTATCCTTTTCCCTTCCAAAAGAAAAAGGTTAGAAAAAGCAAAGGTGTTATCTGGGTTTCAAGTCATGGAAAGCTGTGAGTAGAAAGAATAAAAATTAACACACTGTGGCAATACTGAGTCTACAATGAATAATCCATCACCTTTGTTTTTATTATTTAAAAATTCTTCAAGTTATCACTGCCTTAAAACTTAAAATCATCAATATTATAAAATCTCACAGAAGATCTTACAGCTATTAAATGTCCACCACTACACAACATGCCCGGCTCACTCTATAGACCTTCTTTGGCAGCTTTCAGTACAAAACAGTTAACTGGAATATATGTCCCAGTAACCCAACCACTAAACCAAGACAGGACAGCTAGGCTCAATTTTTGTTTTGATTCTAAAAATTATGAAAAACAGAAGCACCCCACCAAAAATGTGACCAAAGCAATGCCAACTCAAGAAAGAATCAACTCTCCTTCCTAAGTTGCTACAAGTTCACCAGAAATACTACATAAAACTTAACATCAAGCATTTTGACTCAAACTGACACACCGGTATTTATTCAAATAATTTCTTTCCACTAAAGACAATCTTCTTTAGAGTATCCTGAACTCCTGCCCTCAGACACTTGACACCAACTAGCTGTGTGACCCTGGGCAAGTCACTTAGCCCCAATTACCTCACCAAAAAGCAACAAATAAATAAATAAATAAATGAATGAATGAATGAATGAATGAATGAATGAATAAATAAACTGTAAGGATCCCTAGGGGTTGCATATTGGTTGGGGCAGCTAGGTGGCGCAGTGAATAGTGCACCAGCCCTGGAGTCAGAAGGACTTGAGTTCAAATCTAGCCTCAGACACTTGACACTTACTAGCTGTGTGACTCTGAAGTCACTTAACCCTACTGCACAGCCCAAAAAAAAAAAAAAAAAGTATACTGAACTCTTCTTTACCATCCTTTATCTTCCATAAGCTCTCTTAAAATATCTAACCTTTCTTTCTCTTATTTATAGTATCATACTTTTCCCTGGGAAATTAATTACAAACACAGTAGCTTAGATAATGGGGAAGGTTACTGTCATTAGTAGCAAAGTTTTTAGAAAACCACAAGCACTTGCTAATGAAAATTCATGCAATTAACAAGAATAACCAATCTAATAACAGCAGGCAACTGAACACATTAATTCAACCTTCTATAAGGTTCAACAAATTTAACAACAGAAAAAAACCTAGAGTTTCTCCATAATTATTTTAGGTATTAGTTAGCTATTGACTCAATTGCTATTAACTATGGTCAATAGTTAGCTATTGACTCTAAATGTATCAATGTTTGGATTGCTCTTAGAATCTAAAGAAAAGAATTGGCTGTGGTACCACTTGAGTTTAATACTGCTACTTACTTAAGTGTGGTCTCCCTCAAAAAAAAAATCTTTATTGAGTTTTTAGCATTGAATAGCATTCTTTATTGCCACTATACTACATTCCCTGCTTAGACCAAAACAGTGTTTATCTACCATTTGCCAAGGCTTATGACTATAGCAAGGAGCAATACCCAACATTCATAAAAGCTGAAAGAGAATAGTTACACCAGTCAAAAGAGCTATCTATAATCCTAGCACAAAGAAGGGTCCCAACTTCTATCAAAAGAATCATGGAAGGGGGCAGAGCCAAGATGATGCAGTAAAGGTAGGGGTTCACTTGTGCTCTCCCAAATTCCCTTTCAAACAACTTTAAAATAACACCTCAAAACAAATTCTGAAGCAGCAGGATCAATAAAAAGACAGGGTGAAACAATTTTCCAGCCCAAGACAACCTAGAAGGTCAGAAAGAAAAGGTGAGGGTAAAGCACAGTGTAAGCCCAGGCTGTCAGCCAATAGCAGGCCTTGTGGGCATGTACATCAGCTGGCAGCAGTTTCTGGAGGGCTCAGATTGTAAGGAGGTCGGACAATTGGTCAGAAGGTTTGTTGGCACTGGGTGCTGGACTCTGTCACGTTGCCCATATTGGGTTCTGGGTCTTAGTACCAGGGTGAGGAAGAGCAAGACCGCACAAGAGTGTACAGTGGCGGGGAGCCATGATCCTGGTGCAGCTCTGCAGCAGAAAACAGTGCTTGTGGTTGCTCACACACCAGAGCACAGATCAGGAGTACAGTAACCACACTTCTCCTTAGATCACACCACCTTTGAAGGACTGAAAACTTATAGACCTTCCCCAGAAGTAGCTCTGAAAACAGAAACATGAAAAACCTGAAACTTGGGACAGGGGCCCTTCTCCCCTAGGAGTAGAGCAGGCTTTTAACATGAAGTCAAAAGTCGAGAAATAGGATGAAAAAAATGAGCAAACAACAGAAAAATAATCTGCTGACCACAGAAAGTTACTATGGTGACAAGGAAGGTCAAAACACAAAGTCAGAAGAAGACAACAGAGTCAAAACAGCTACAAGCAAAGCCTCAAAGAAAACATGAATTGGTCTCAGTCCCCCAAAAAAGAATTCCTGGAAGAATTCAAAAAGGATTTTAAAAATCAAATAAAAGAAGTAGAGGAAAAATTGAGAAAAGAATTGAGAATGATGCAAGAAAATCATGAAAAAGAGTCACCAGCTTGATAAAGGAGGTACAAAAAAATACTAAAGAAAATAACAACTTAAGAAACAGAATAGGCCAAATGGTAAAAGAGGCACAAAATCCACTAAGCAGAATAACTCCCTAAAAAGCAGAATTAGCCAAATGGAAAAACATATACAAAAATTCCCTGAAGAGAACAACTTTTTAAAAAGTAGAATTGGTCAAATGGAAATGGAAGTACAAAAGCTCACTGAAGAAAACAATTCCTTAAAAATTAAAATTGGGCAACTGAAAACTGTGATTCCAAGAGACATCAATAAACAATATAACAAAATCAAAAGAATGGAAAACATAGAAGAAAATGTGAAATATCTCACTGGAAAAAAACAACTGACCCAGAAAACAGATCCAGGAAAGATAATTTAAGAGTTATTAGACTACCTGAAAGCTAAGATCAAAAAAGAGCCTTGATATATTTCAAGAAATTCTCAAGGAAACTGCCCTGATATCCTAGAATCAGAAGGTAAAACAGAAATTGAAAGGATTCACCAATCACCTACTGAAAGAGATCCCAAAATGAAAACTCTCAGGAATTTTACAGCCAAATTCCACAGCTCCCAGGTCAAGGAAAAAATATTACAAGCAGCCAAAAAGAAACAATTCAAATATCATGGAACCACAGTCAGAATAACACAAGATTTAGCAGCTTCTACATAAAAGGATTAGAGAGCCCGGGATATCATATTCTGGAGGGCAAAGGAGTTTGGATTACAACAAGTATTACCTAACCCAGCAAAAATGAATATATTCCTTCAGGGAGAAAAAATAGATATTTAATGCAATAGAGAATTTTCAAGCATTCCCAATGAAAAGACTAGAGCTAAAGAGAAAATTTGACTTTCAAATATGACTCAAGAGAAGAATAAAAAGATAAACAGGAAACAGGATTCAATAAGGTTACTGCTTACATTCCTACATGGGATGATGATATTAAGAACTCCTAAGAACTATATCATTATTAGGGCAGTTAGAAGTTAGACAGAGGGCATGGATGTGAATTGACTATGATGGGATGATGTTTAAAAAATGTTTAAAAAAACTAAAATTAAGGGGTGAGAAAGAGGGATACAGGGAGAAGGGGGAAGGGAGAGCTAGAATGGGGTAAATTATCTCACATAAAAGAGGCATCAAAGAGCTTATACAGCAGAGGGGAAGATGAAAGGGGAATTGCGGATAACGCTGGCACCTAAATCTCATCGGAATTGGCTCAAAAAGGGAACAACATATCCACTCAATTGGATATATAAATTTATGTCACCCTACAGGGAATTAAGACAGGAAGGCAATAAGGAGGAGTGGGGAGAGGAAAGAGGCGTGCTGAGAGAAGGGAACATGGACTGGAGGAAACAGTGGTCAGAAGCAAAACACTTGAGGACAGGGTGAAAGGAGAGAAAAAGAGAAGGATAAATGGGAAAAATAGGATGGAGAGAAATATGCAGTAATCATAACTGTAAATAAATTTTTACAGTAAGTTTCTCTGATAAAGATCTTATTTCTCAACTCTATAGAGAACTGACTCAAGTTCATAAGAATACAAGTAGTTCTTCAACTGATAAAAGGCCAAAGGATATGAACAGGTAGTTTTCAGACAAAAAAAGTGCTCTGAATCACTACTGATTAGAGAATGCAAATGAAAACAACTCTGAGGTATCACCTCACACCTATCACATTGGTTAATATGACAGAAAATACTTTCTCCAACAATGAATAAATGTAATATTTACTAGAACTGGGTATACACTGTCAGATGCTACATCAATTGGTCTTACTTAGATATTTTTATTTGTTACAAGGAAGGGTTCAGTTGGTGAGGGGTGAGAGGGGTAAGGGGAAATGACTGGCAATAAAAACAAAATGGTAACAAAACTTGTAAAAAATACACTTGCTAGAATTTATAAATTAAAAGTTATCAAATGAAAATTTTTTAACTATTAAATAATGCAGTAGTCATTTGACCAGTAGTCAATAAACCTATGCTGTCATTTGACAAGACTTTATAAATTAATCATCCATATATGCTTCATGTTTTTGAAATCCCACTAGAAAGGCTTGGTTTTTAAAAATCAAGACTTTTTAATATTTGTTTTTCCTTTAACTTAATTAGATGGACCAGGTAAGCTCTAAAGGCCCTTCTCACTCTAAAGTTCTGTCAAGGTATTATTCTGCCTACTGACTTGCTTGTAGAACTGTAGTGTTGATTAAAATATATGCCAAGTAAAGAGTAGCTCCAAGATTCAAACCTCAAATAAATGTTTTGTAAAGGGAAGCATGCTGCAATGGAAATGACAATGACCTTGGAATCAAGAGCCCTTTACTAGCCATGTGACCATGACCAAGTCACTTTAATCTTACTGTTTCTTAATCTATCAAATGAGTATGATAACCCTTGTATTAGTTACCTCACCAAGTTGTAAGGATTGACATTTTTAAAACATTGCTACGTAAATGTCTGCTATCCTTCACTTTGTGATTAAAAGACTAAATGACAGTTATTTCATTCATCCAACTCAAAGATCATTCTTCCTTGCATTTTAGCTTTAATGGATTCTTGGTAAATGAATGAATTATAGGAAGGGAAGGGCAAAGACGAGTCACTTAAAAAAAAACTGTGAAGTTTTGCTTATGCCTTCCCATTAAAAAAAAAAAAAGTCAACTTTGGTGAGCTAAACTTGTAAATAAATTTCTAAAACAGCAACCTGGCCAGGATATACCTGTATGGTCAACCAAAATCAAAGTTTGATTATGAATGTCATAAAGGGCTTCATGGTTTCACAGAATTTCCATTAACCTTCAACCTTTGATGAAATCTGAATTAATGAAAGATAGCTTCTGAGGAAGCAGCCACTGCTGCAATCTCCCAACAAATTAAGAGTCACTAGCAGCTTTCAAGTTTTGAATTCTACCAGAAGGTAAAAGACATGTGTCAGAAGGAAGGGAACGAAAAATGTACTGGCTGTCATATTTCATATTCTCCTCATATTTTATATCTCTCCATTTTCAAGTCTCATAGTGCTATGTTTGGACAACTTCTTTTCCCTTCTTTGTACAATTTGTATAATAGTTATTTGTATACATGTCTGATCTCTTTTATTAGATTTAAACTCCTTGAGAGTAGGAACTATATTTTTTTTAATCTTCGTATTCCCAGTGTTTAGCAACAGTTCAGTAATCCATTACTGTAATTTCATCAGATTAACTTCACCAACAGAAATTACAATCTAACCTCTTAAGATGTGATTTTTAAGGGATACAATGGCTGAAAAGTTCATCATCATATGGTTCAACCTGGTGATGAACCTCTCTGAACTTTGGATGGTCTTTGGACAACAGAAACACTGTCAAATAATGTGCCTATAATTGAAGTCTTCCAGCTTGGTAAAATTTGACTCACAGGCACAACTTTTGACACAACTTTTAAGAACCCAAAGTCACCTTTATGTTATGAAGAAGGTAAGACTTCAGTCTTACCTTATAAGCACACAGTAGGTGCTTATAAGACATTCACTGAATTGATTCATTGTTTTACCAATCCCCTCAATAGCGATTAAAACTTTTTCTCACTGTGACCAATAAGGGTAGACAAGGAGACCTTCAAATGGATAAAATTTTAAGGACCTCGAAGTCAGTAAGATAAAACTTTGCTCTAGGTATTTTCTAGCTATTAAATGAGTACATGTGATACACAGAAATCAAATAAAGGAAATAAGGAAGTTCTAAAACCAGAAAAAGAATCTAAGATATAGGAAAATTTTATTGAAGTATTTGATAATAAAAATAACTGATGTTTATATTTTGTTGTAAGGCTTGCAAACCAGATTATACACATTAACTCATTTGAGCCTCATGACAGCCCTGTAAGGTAATATTATAGATATTATTATCCTCATTTTACAGATGAGAAAACTGAGAGGTTAAATGACTTGCCCTTGGTCACACAGCTACTAAGTGTTGGAGGCAGGATTTGAACTCAGGATTTCCTGACTCAGCATTCTACCTTATGTTGGCTCCCATATATATACCCAGATTTCCCACAATACTGCAACTTAATGATCTACATAAGAAGTATTTCCAGAAGTACAAACTGAAACCCATCCACATTCTTAAGTTATATGGCACAGTCAATGGTTAAAGAAAAATATCACCCAATTATATAGAAACCAAAGACAAAGGTATTGTCAAGTCCACATGGCAAAGAGAAATGGCTTCAAAATAGGAACACTATCAGCACCACAGCAGAGATGACCAATAAGTTAAATGTGGAATTGGCATGTGTCACTTCTCAGCTATACCTTCATTCCAAATAGAGATACAAACACACAGGTGATCTTCAAATGTAGATATATAAGTCATTTAATAACACTGAAATTAATAGATTCTTTCAAGATGTAAATAGGCACCAGAAGACAAAATAGTAAATGTAAGAGGGGCTTTGGGGAAATAGGCACATCTCAGTGCACTATTGTTGGAATTATGAATTAATCTGACCATTCTGGAACACAATCTATAACTATCCTAGAAAGGGCACTAAACCTTATGTATCATCAGAAACCCAGGAAATCACTATTGGGCATGTAACACAAGGAGATCCAAGACAAAAAGATCTTACGTGCACAAAAATGTATTTTCTACAGTAACAAGAAAAAAATTGAAACAAAGAGGGTGCCTATCCATTAAGCAACAGCTAAACGAACTGTGGTGTGTAAATGTAACGTTATTTGCCCCATAAGAAATCACAGCTATGAAGACTACAGAGGAACAAGACGACTTGCATAAACTGAGGCAGAGCAAGGTAAGCAGAAGAAAGAGAACAATCTCTAGGCAACTATCACAACAGTACAAAGAAAAGCCTGAAAGGCATTAGAAATCCCTGATTAGTGGGAGATTCTCATAGGTCACAGAACTAGAGCTGGAAAGAACCACAGAAGTCACATAGTCCATTTTACAGACGAGGAAAATGAGGCCCCAGGAGAGTATGACTTACCCAAGGTCACTCAGGTAGTATACATAAGAGGTAGGTTCTCTGATCACTTTCCACCATACTAAGTACGAAATGAGGCACATGGCCAAGGTGTTGGTTTGTTATGCCTAAATATACTTTTTTGTTACAAGGAGGGTTTTGAGGTGGGGGTGTACACAGAGGGAGGGGAAGCTTGAGGTCATTTAGAAGTGAGAACAACATAAAGATTTTTTTTAAGGAGCCTCCATACCTCCCTAGGGTATACTCAAGGAACCACGATATAGCTATGTTGCCATGTATATACAGTATGCTTTCGACAACAGATATCATAAATATTGTGTTTTTCTAGGTAAGGCTGACTTACAAAGATTATTACAGTAAGTAAATAATGTTCTGAATAGTTGATATTATATTTTTATCTTTAAAAGGATTTCTACTTAAATTGTGAATATGCCTTAATGCCCAATTTAATGCTGACATATGTACAAGAGGTCAGCAAAGTATAAAATTCTATCAGAACCACATATAGTAACTTGTCATTGCCCTGTAATTTACAAAAGAATGGGTATAGATAGCCTTCTAATAAAACATATTACTATTAGCAAGATCACATAAGGACCATGATCTTGTACTATATACATAAATGCAAATATGTGCCTGAAAATGATGAGCCTTAAGCTGTGAAAAGGATGGTAACTTAAGGACCACTTAAGATAAGAACTTGTAACAATGTTTAAAATTTTCAACAAATGTAATCAGCAGACAATGAGAGGTTTTTGGAAAAACTGTTGGAACTCTTAAGGTAACCTAAAAACTTAATTATGTCTACCACTAACAAAATCTCGTAATAAAACTTGTAAGAAAATTCCTATGTATAGTTAGAGGCATGTACAAAAAGTATGCATGTGAAAACATTAGGAGATTGTTGTGAAAGAATACTAGATTTGGAATCATTCAAGTCCCACATTTGACGCTTACTAGCCGTGGGATCGTGGTCAGATCACTTTGCCGCTCAGTGCCTCAGTTTCCTCATCTATATATTGAAGGTAATAGCACTTGTACAACCTACCTCACAGGTCTGCTGTGAGCTAAGTACTTTGCAAACCTTAAGAGCCTACATAAATGTTATTATTGGTGACCAGTTTAGTCATGGGGAAAAAGAATTATTTTGTCTCAGTTTCCCTAGTTGTAAAATAAGGGGTTAGACTAGATGAGCTTGGTTGGGCAAGTAATTTAAACTCTCTAGGCCTCAGTTCCCTCATCTATAAAATAAGTGAGTCACTCTAGATGGTCTCTGAGGTTCCTTTCAGCTCTGAATCTACAATAGACCATGTTATCTCTTGTTAGAGAGAAGCCCTGAGAGGAGGCCCTGAGTTGAAGAGAAGAGGGAAGAACTGACAGGCAGGAGGAGGAATCCCACCCAGCAGCAGCATCACTGCAGGCTGTGGCTGCCAAGCCAAAAGGCTGCTTGCTGACTGTACAGAGCCCTTGAGCTTCCTGCCTGGTAGCTCAGGCAGAGGGAGTTTGCCTGAGGTTCCAGAGGTAGCTGGTTCAAACTCAACCTTCCCTTCCAATACTAATCATCTGCTAATTTGTACATTTAGTAATTAAATAATTCAAAGGAGCATAGGCAGAAAAGAGGTACAGAAAAATTATTCTATTTTTCTTGGTTCAAAATAAATAAAAACCCCCATTATTTAGAAAAATCCTTAAACATACATTTTAAAATAATTGTTCAAAACTAGAAGCTACTGACAGGTCCTTAAGTGCTCCAACAGAATTGGGACTACAAAAGGACCTATAAAAATAGGTCCTTAACTTTAAACTAATCAGGGATTTCTCAAACCCCCGCCCCCCAAAAAAACCCCAGCTACTTAAGTTGAGGTTTTTTGTTAAGGTTGGTCCCTCTAACTTTATATCCAAGATTGTTCTATGCTAAAGTTGATTAAAATATTCTCACTAGATCTAGAAGATCTGTATTTATGGGAGAGTGACACAAAACCAAAATTTTAAGGGGGGGAGGAAAAGGGGAAAAGGATTCAATGAAATATGATCAGAGATAAAGGATACTCCAGTTTGGGGGGCAAAAACCTCCCAAAACTATCATCTTTGTACATACATTTCAAGATTGCCCAATATTTAGTGTAAACAGATATACTAGTAACATTATTTGTTCACGATGGAAGAAGCTCTTTTAGAGATAAATTTTCAGATGAAATAAAAACATATGGGAGACACATATTCAAGGACATACAGATACCCAAATCACAGAAATTTTAGATTGTATTACCTGTTCTGCACCATAAACTGTAGCAAATTGCACAAACTCTTCTATACGGACAAAACCATCCCCATCTCTGTCTAGGGCATCAAATACAGCTCTGAGGCGAGGGCCATCTTCCTGACACCCTGAAGGCTCATTTGGAATTGGTTCAGTCTGGTTGAAATCAGAGGATTGGCCCAGGTTATTCTGAACTATATCTAACTTCAGATCACACAAAGTGGAAGTAGTGAAAGAGGGAAAGAAGTTTATTTCATTACTAATTTGGTAACTATGATTTAAATCCTCCGCACTTAATGAAACACTTTTCTGGCATCTTCCGGGCACATAATCCTCTGGCTCTTTAGTCCAGGAAAAAACTGGATCAAGTCCTGAGAGCTGGGTTTTGGTGTCCGGGCAAGCAGCCTGGTCCATGCC
Source organism: Vombatus ursinus (assembly GCF_900497805.2). Taxonomy (NCBI): domain Eukaryota; kingdom Metazoa; phylum Chordata; class Mammalia; order Diprotodontia; family Vombatidae; genus Vombatus; species Vombatus ursinus. The sequence continues at coordinate 546,219 of NW_020954548.1, forward strand.
TAAGTAAAAATCTCTTTGATCCTGAAGAATGTCATCACCTTTTTGAAGGCAGTTTTCTGTACATGATTCCTGCTCCCTAAGTTCTATGCTCAATTGTAAATCCTGTGGAGGTGACCGAGGTGGGCCCAAATCAAGAGCATAAAGGTCCTCCTGCTCCTGCTCTTCAGAACCTGTTAACCGGTCTGAGACTACCGGATCCTGCACCAAGGTAATAGCTGTATTAAAATCTTCTTCAGAAGAATCATTAACCACACCTAGCAAAGACATCGCCTTGTCACTAACAGATAAATCCTGATCGATGTCAGCGACAGAAGTGTTGGTCTCTTGGTCCAAAAGACAGAGGTCCTGATTTTCTAACCGATACAAATATTTGATGGGTCCTTTAGAAAATAAGTCCTCCCCCAAAACTTGCTGGAAAGCCACAGACCCCGTTTCCTGCAGTACAGGCCCTAAAAGCACCGAGGGCTGCGGAGGGGTCTCTGGAGGAAGCAGCACCAGATCGGGACCAGGCACCTGCCCCCTGGATTCCTCTGACACTTTCTCCAGGTCCATGAGGAAGTATTTCCCCTTCTGCTCCGGGAACAGGTCCCCAAACGTCAGCAGGGAGTCCGACGTGGTCCCGGCTGATGCGGACAGAGTCACGAATAAATCCGGCTCCATTTTCATGGGAAGGAATTGGCCAGGGCGGCCAACGACGGAGAACCAGCCCCCACCCTGCCCCCACCCCTTCACAGCCGAGGAGAGGCTGCGGCCCGCGACGGCGGGTCTGCACGGCGGGCGATTCCCTGCGGCTCGGGACGCAGACAAAAGACCTCCTCAGACACAGCAGGAGGAGCAGGAGGAGGAAGAGGAGGAGGAGGACGGGCGGCTGCGGCCGTGGCTGCCGAGAGCATCACTGCATCCGTGCGGGCGCCGCTGCCCTGCGGGGACCACCAGACCTTCCAGCGCCGGGAGGAGGCGACGCCGCTGCTGGGGCCGTCGGGCCCCCGCATCCATCTTGACCACCGACGCCCCTCATCTCTCCACACACGCCGGGAGCGGCGGGGGGGGCCCCATGGCGGCTGGGAAGAGGCCCACGACGAGGGAGGGAGGGAGGAAAGGGGCTGGGATAGGGTCGGGCTGGAGAGCGCTGGCGGGAGGGCAAGCCTAAGGGAAGAACCCTCCGCCCTGACCGCTCTGTTCTTGGGCTCGATCCCGAAGCTGAGGGGGCGGAGGGTAGCCCGAGAGTCGGGAGGCAGCTGAGCTCGAGCCCTTAGCCCCGCCCCTTCTCCCGGCCGCGTGGCGTCAATACGTTCATGGGCGTCGGGATTGGCCTCGCCCCCTCCCGGGATGACTATAAAAGAGCGGCGCGGCGGCTCCACTAGGCCCTGCTGCGGCGGGCGCCGGGATGGCTGGTGTGCTATGTGGGTATGTGGGAGTTTTGAATTGGCTCCTTTCTCACGCCCCAGAGTCTTTGTGTCCGCCTCCTTGGAAAAGGAGGTTGGAGTGTGGGAATGGGGCTGCTCCGAGTGCTGAGCCGCGGGGACGTACTGGTCCGCCCTAGGGTTCTCCTCCCTGTGGGGGAGGGCGAAGGTGAAGTGAGAACTGCGGGGCCGCCGCCGCTGCCTGGGCGGTGACGTCACCTTATTGCCTTGTGCTGGGGTGCGCGGAGGTGGTGCTGAAGGATGGGGAGATCTGGGACCGCGCCGGCTCCCAGCCTCCTCCCCCACAGCCCGCAGGAGGATTGGTGCAGTCCTGGTCCTCAAGGAGAGGCAGCCTTCCCCATAAAGTGACTGAGGGTGTGCGGCACAGCGTGGCCTCAGTGCCCGGGACCGCCCCGACCTGACGGAGCGTCTGCCGTCCACTTGCTTCTCCTAGTAGCTATCCCTCCGGGATTCTCGCCTAAAATGAGGGGCGTCCTCCCGACTGGGAGGTTCTCTGAAGTCCTGGCGGGGCCCAGCCCTTCCGCGTCCGCTTGGAGGGGAGGGGGGCTGGGTCTGCGGTTCTCCTCTCGGCGGCCCCACCACAGACACACCCCATTCTGCCCTTGTCTCGGGGGAGCCGCCCCGCATTCCTCTCTCTCCATCCCTCCCTCTCCCCTCCGCCCAGGACCGGGCTGGGGAACAGAAGCTTTTTGGCTCGAACTCCCAGGAGCAGGTCATGGCCAAGGTCTTGCTACCGGGAATCTGGACTGGGCCGGGAGAAGACAGCCCTGCCGTGATTGATCTGACTACTGGCAGCGAGATAGCAAAGCATCTTTGTCCCAGAGCTAACTCGCCCTTGACAAGTTTATAAAGTGCTTCCACACGGAACAGGGCAACCGAAGGGATTAGAAACTGTCTCAAAAACGAAGAACTGGGGATGTGCCTTGCACATAGTAGGTGCTTTATTCAATGTCTATTAAATGAAGACCTGGCAGTAGAGATATTTTGTTTTGGTTGTTTTGTTTTTCCGGAAGAAGGGATAGAATTTGTTAACTTAGGTTTGTTTAAAAATGGTTTTTCCCACAATTACCTTGTAATAAGGTGGGTAGTACGAGGATTCTCCCCATTGTACAGATGAGGAAAAAGGCTGAGAGAGAGGCAAAGTTATTTGTCTATGGTCAAAGAACCAGTAAATGGAGCTGCTTGCCAGACTCCAACCCCACCTCAACGTTCTTTCCACTACGCAATTGTCTTCTAACAGAACAGAGAACACTGTATTTTGCCTCTTTTTATAACCCCAGCGCTTAGCACAGAGCCAGGAAAATAATAGGCATTTAATAAATGATTACTGAATTAAATTGAAGGATTCGACTTATGCTTAGTCCCAAAAGTCAGAACTAGGAATAAGTCTAAGTCCTATGGAGGTCAATTTTGACGCAAAATAAGGAAAACCTTCCTAATGGAACTGGTTTTTTTTTTTTTTTAATGGAATGGGCTGCCTCATCGGGTAGTGGGCTCCTCTTTTCCAGAGCTCTTCAAGCCAAGCTTACATAAAGATGTTGAAGAAATGATTTGTTCATCCACTGGAGATAACCTGGGAGGGTCCTTTCCAGCTCTGAGATTCTGTGATTCTTTTGTGATTTTATTTGATCGTCACCACAACCTTGTGGGGGAGACTGGATAGAGCTCATTATCCCCATTTTACAGTTGAAACTAAAGCACTGAGGTTAAATGACTTGCCCCAAGGTCACAGAGCTAGGAAACAACAGAGCTCATAATTAAATCTAGGTCTTCTGACACCAATTCCAAAGCCTTTTCACTACAACAATGAGAGAGTGTAGTTGGATAACCACAGTGTATTGTACTAGCACTGGATGAACATGAAGAATGACAAAATCCCTAACCAGCAGAATTTCAATCCCTGTTAACCTGGGGAAACATGTAAGATAGTGCTTGGGTTGTATGGCAATTTACATAGTCTCACATTTTAGAGGGAAACAGGTAGGTGCATAGAGAAAAGGGGTTGTGACAGCCTCAGGCAGGGTGAGAAATCAACATATGGCATAATTTATGATGAATATAATTACTGTTATCTTAACCACTCTTCATCCTATCTCTGTGTGTAGCCCTGATAATTAACTGACTCATCTCCCGTCCTTGAATCACAGGAAGACTACCCAAATAGTGTGTGTGTGTGTTTATGTGTGTATGCACACACATAAGTTTAGGAGGTAAAAGAATAAGAAACCTCAAAACTATTTTGTAAGTCCGTAAGAGCCAAGTATTGAAACAAGTGAATTATTGTGTTCAAGGGAGATAAAGACCTGCTACTTATTTCAGCAGGAATTTGAAAATAGGCTCCTGACTTTGGCCAGATAAGCTTTTCACATGAGTTTTACTGGTGTGTCAACCTTATTCAACAAAAGGGCAGTGTTAGCCACAATTCCTCCTGCTCCATAAAGAAAGGTTTCATGTCTAAGAGCTCTGTAGAAGGTGGGAAAGCTAGTTTGGCATGTAAACGTTCCCCTATGGTATATTGTTTCAGAATCTGAGGACTGAAAGAGACATCAGAGGGCATCTAGTCCAACCTGAACCTGAACAAGAATAGTTCTCTGGTTGCTAAAACTACTTTGTTGACTGACCCAAGTGCTGAAGTATAAAATGACAACAGTAAAAACAAGTATTTTCTTGCTTAGTTAAAAAAAAACCCAACTCTACCTCAAACAGAAAACTAAAACAACAGTTCATTCCAAATGAATCATTTTAGTAGAATGTTGTAATCAAGTTTTCAATTTATTGCATTCTAAACTAAATTAAATTAACAAGGTCTTGCCAACAACCAGTAGCAGAGAATCCTTTACTACCCTTTTGGCAAGAATCATTCTCTCTTTTAGCTGTAGAATAACTGAGACATGTGGGAGAAGGTAGCCAGGAAGTCTTAATCATGCACCACCTACTTTTGGAAGCTTTTTCAGATTCCTCTTCCCCTCCTTCCCACACACTTACCCCAGTAAATGGGATTGGGGAGAGTGGTGAAGTCTAATGGGTTTTCCCTCCTTGAATGAATTACTTTGTGTTTACTTATATACAGACAGGTTTATCTCCCCTCCCAATAGAACCTAAGCTCCTAAAGACAGATGATTTCATTTCTGTGTTAGCATCTCAGTGCCTAGTACAGTGTCTTGGACAATAATGACATTTAGAAAGTATTTGAGTTGGAGTTCATAACCTGACAGGGTTTTTTGGCCTGTGTATGTGGCTGTTTGTTTTTTAAATCTACCTGTGAATTTCTACTTTTAAAAGAGTGTGGAGAAGCTCTCTCTCCTTTTGTGTTTATTGAGCAGACTAAACTAAAATGTCGTCTTTTACTGAAAGCCTTTTCCAACCCCTCTTAATTTTACCAGATGAAAAAGAGTATATCTCCCCCTCCTCCCTCACACACACATTTTGCTGTAGCCTGTCTTCTCAGTGTCCTTGAACATGCATATCCCTACTCACTGCCTTTGCTCACATCATTTCCTTTGACTGAAATGCCTGCCTTCTACTCAGCCCTGACCCATTCTTTCAGGCCCTGACCATCCCAAAAGTTCAGAATGATCTTATCTTCCTCTGAACTCCTAATTCCCTTGTATATAACCCTCATTTGGCATGTGCCATATACTCACAGCATATATGTTCATGTGTGAGTTTTGTCTCCTCTAATCTGTGAGCTTCCCAAAGTCGGGGGCTTAGGTCTCCAGAATATGAGCTCCCCAAGGGGAGAGCCTATGTCTGTTCCTTGTTTGTCCCTGTAACAGTGTACAGCACAGAACTGGGCACACAGGAGCCGATGGGCTCCCCATTTCCCATTAAGTATGGGAAACCACACAAATAATGTTTTATGCAAGAAACTCAGGACTCAGGGCAGCTATGTGGTGCAGTGGATAAAGCTCAGTCCTTTGAGTCAGGAGGACTTGAGTTCAAATGTGGCCTCAGACACTTGGCGCATACTAACTGTGTGACCCTGGGCAAGTACTTAACCCCAATTGCCTTAAAAAAAAAAAAAGAAAAGAAACTCAGGACTCGAGTAGCCTTATTACCCACCTTCTTCACCCTCTTCCCACCAGATTCATAAGGAACTCATCTACCTCTGAATCAAGACCAATCACTTAAGGGAGCAATAGAAGACCAAAAGCTTTGAGCTGAAGTGTGAAGTGGCTTATACTTAACACACATATTTATGGGTATCGTGTCTTCGTGATACCTTCTTCCCCATCCTTCTCTTGGACTAGAAACAAGGACCTGACACAGAGTCCCTAGTTGGTAAAATGGCAAGCAGGGGAAAGCCCAATTAGCACTATCCTAATCCTCATCCCCACTGAGATAACCTTTTGCAATTAATGTTGTCCCCATTTTACAGATGAGAAAATGAATATGAGTTTGCCTAACATGTCCAAGATTGCATAGAATAAGAAGTAAAACCCAGCTCTCCTCACTCCCATCCTAGAGCTTCTTCCATGAAACTGCTACCAGTCCCAGAACCTACCAGTCGCCCTCCTGGGTGACCTTGGGACCTTGGATGGGGAGAAGGATAGGATGGGGTTGTAAATAAAGAGAGGGGAAGAACAGGGCCATTCTGCCCTTTCACAGTGGTCCTGCTCCTCCACAGATTCTAACACTGGAGAGCAGAGTCCTAGAGCTGGAACTGACTGGGGAGAAAGCTGGTCATGAGCAGGCAGGACTGGCAGAGCAGCTGAAGATACTGGAAGGCAAATGTCAGGAGCTGTCCAATACCTACAGCTACCTCTGTTAATTTACTATTTATCTTGTATATAGCTTGCTATATATGTTGTCTCCTTCATTAAATTTTAAGCTCATTGAGGGCAGGGATGGTCTTTTGACTCTTTTTGTATGCTGAGCACTTAGTGTAGTGTAGTGGCACATCATAGAAACTTAATAAATGTTTATTGATTGACTGACTGATTGAAAGCTGCTTTCTTTACCTCCTTTTCTTGGGGATGATAATATGACCTACAAAAGGAAATATAAGAAGAGAGGGCTATTCAGGAAGGATAGGCGCAATGAATCAGCAGATTTACTACAGAACATCATTTGACTTTCTCCTGCCAGGATAGGCATATGTAGGTCAGGAAAACCTCATGGGTAGAAAGTGAAAGAGTCATCATGGCAATCAGACTAGCAGAGCAGTGCAATCTCCCCAAAGGTAAGTATTCTTTAACACCAACATTGTCATCATCATTGTTATTGTTAGCTGTAGCTGGTTGAAATTTAATGCATGATTAAGAAAAGAAACATGAGAGGCAGTTCAAAATGGAGTGCTGAAGAGCAGAGTGATGTTGGGGAGCCCAAAACAAAAATTCCAGGAAGTGTAATGGATTGGGAGAATAGAAAAATAGAGATGTGTATCCCAGTGGGGAATCTGTTCTAGGAGAAATGAGTCACAGGTTTGGAGTGTGTGACTGCTAACAAGTTCTGGGAATAAGGGCCCTACAATCTGCCATTGTTCCTTACCTCCCTCCTTTCCTATGCACCAATAAAACCTCCACCCCAGCCAGATAATTCACATACATCCCCACCTGCATATATTCAATCAAATTCTTCTCTGCAATGCCCTATCCACTAAATTTAACTTATCCAACTCCTTACCTTCCTTAGAAATTTACTTTTAGTCCCATAAAGCCTTTCGCCTTTCAGCCTTAACCGTCAACACCTATTGTACTTATGGTCCATCACTCACTTGTCCCCCGTTTGTGGGATGGGGTTGGGAGGAAGCTAAGGGTTCTCCCTCCTTGAATTACTTTGTGTTTACTTACGTAAACATTTAAGTTTATCTCCCATCCCACTAGAACCTAAGCTCCTTGAGACAGGAATGATTTCATTTCTGTGCTTGTATCTCCACACCTAGTATGGTGTCTTGGATGTTAATGGCACATAGGAAGTATTTGAGTTGGAGTTCATCACCTGACTGGTTTTATGGCCTGACTGAATATAGGGTTGGTTGGTCTGTTTCTCTTGCCTTATTTTGTTAATTACCTTTTTTATGTCTATTCCCTTATACCTTTTTGAGTCTCCAGTGCCCTGTACACAGAAGGTATTACGTAAATATTTGTGGAGACAGTGTCCTGATGTGACACATTCCTCCATTCTTGAAACTCTCTTCTCTTTCCCATATACTTTGAGTAGTTTTAAGAATTATACTTTCCTGCCAAGTATCATCTTGACTCTTTTCAACCTTGAAAGACATTTTATCTTAAAAATATCTTAATTTTTAAGTATTTTATCTTTAAAAATAACAAATATCAAAAAAGAAAAGTCAGTTTAGTTCTAAGTCACACCATCTTCCCAATCTACTATCACTTTGGAAAGTGTGGTTATCTACTTGTGTTTACTGACATTTTCTTCAGTGAGGGAATTTTTTTTCTCAGTTTTAGATTTGATAATTAAAATACATTTCTCAAGTAAAAAATAGAACTTGAGTTTATAGGGAACAATATAATTCCTCCTGACTCAGGTTTGATGATTTTCCCATTTTAACACATCACTTTGAAAGTGTGAAAATCCTGTTTTATATCTCCTTGTTCTCTGATAAAGACATCTTTGCAGACTAGTAGCTCCTAATCATCCCTGAAGCCACATGATTTTTGTTCACTGCTGCCCCAATGTTAGTGAAAGGGAAAATCAGGACAAGTCTCTTGCTATTCACATATATAAAACCAGAGACACAGAACACTATCACATATGGATTATATTAGAGTGATACAAGACTATGTGGGAGACGGTTTCCACATCAATCCAAGCCTTCCATCTGTAACAGGCTGAATTTTTTAGGAGGGTAAAGATGCTATGCACAATATTCTTCTTAGTCTCCATGTAAACAACTGACACAAGTACATGATTTTTTTTTTTAATTAAAGAGAAGGAACTACCCTCTATAACTATGAATAGTGGGAGAATTCTTAACTAAACAAATGATAGAGGTGATCACAGAAGATAAAATAGACAATTTTAGTTATGTAAAATGGAAAAGATTCTGCATAAGCATAGTCAATTCAGTGAGAATTAGAAGGGAATGAGTTAACTTGGGGGAAAAAAATCTTTGTAGGAAATTTCTCTGGTAAAAGTCTGATGTCCAAGATATACAGGGAATGGATACAAATATGTTAGAACAATATATTCTCCAATGGATAAGTGGTCAAAAAATATGAACAGACATTTCTCAAATGAAGAAAAGTAAGCTATGAATAATCATGTGCTAATATCCAAATCACTAATAATAAGAGAACTAAGTATTAAAACAAGTCAGAAGTGGCACCTTGCACCTTTAGGTTGGCAAAGACGACAAAAGATGAAAAGAAAGCATTGCACTATTGGTAGAGGTGTGAATTGGTCCAGCTATTCTGAAGAACAATTTAGCACATATCTTTTAACCTAGCAGTACTGCCAGTAGGCAGATATACACACACATACACACACACACACACACACACACAAGTGGTCAGAGAGGTCGGGGAAAAGCCCTCAAAGGTACAAAAATATTTATAGTGGCATTTTTTGTTGTAAAAAATAACTGCAAACAAAATGGGTGACTACTAATTGGGATCCATCTCAAGAAAACTGTAGCATAGGAATGCAATAGAATATTATTGTGCCATAAGAAAAATAAGAAGAATTCAGAGAAACTTGGGAAATATGAATGAACTAATGCTGAACAAAATGAGCAGAACCAGAGAACAATTTACACAATGACCTCAACAATATAAAGAAAACAGCTCTGAAAGGCTTCTTGAGAATGAATCTCATGACTTCAGAACATTGTACACAGTAAAAACAACATTGTATGATGACCCACTTTGATAGACTTAGCTCTTCTCAGCAATGCAAGGATCTAAGACAATTCCAAAAGACTCATGATCGAAAATGCTAACCACATCCAGAGAAAAAACTATGGAGTCTGAATGCAGATCAAAGCATACTATTTTCTCTCTTTTTTTTTATTTGTTTTTTCTTTCTTGTGGTTTTTCCCTTTGGTTCTGATTCTTCTTTACAACATAACTAATATGAAAATATGTTTAATATGATTGTACATGTATAGCCTATAACAGATTACATGCCATCTTGGGGAGGGGGGAGGGGAAGAAGGGAGAAATTTAGAACTCAAAATCTTGTAAAAGTAAATATTGAAAACTAAAAATAAATAAAGAAATTTAAAGGAAAAAAAGAAAGATTTCAAAACTCTGATGAAAGCAGTGACCAGTCATAACCTTGGAAGACTGATGATGTTGAAAGATGCTTCCTACCTCTTGGAAGAGAGGTCATAGATTAGAAGTGCAGAACAAGACATATGTTTTCCGACATGGTCGTTGTGCTGATTTGTGTAAGAAGCCTTTGCCCATTCCTCCTTAATCTTGGGGTCTTTCCTTTGAGACTACCCACAATTTATCCTGTATATTTCTTGTTTGTACATAGTTGTTTGCATGTTGTCTCCCCACATTAGACTGTGACTCCTTCAGAGCAGGGACTATTTTTTACCTTTCTTTGTGTCTGTAGCACTTACTATGGTGCCTGGCACATAGCAGGCTCTTAATAAGTGCTATTTGACTAAAATATACTAAATTGTTACAAGGGAGGACTTGTATTGAGGAAGGGAGGTAAGTTTGTTCAGTCAGTCAATAAGCATTTTTTAAGCACCTACTATGTACAAGGCCCTGGACTAAACCTTGGGGATACAAAGAAAAGCAAGACAGTCCTTACCCTCAAGGAGCTCATAATCTAATGAAGGAGACAGCAAGCAAACAAATATGTACAAACAAGCTATATACAGGATAAATAGTAAATAATTAACAGAGGGAAGATGCTAGAATTAAGAAGGATTAGTAAGGGCTTCTTGGAGAAGGTAGGATTTTAGCTGAGACTTAAAAAAACCAGAAAATAGATTTTAAAAAAAAGGAGCATTCTAGGAATTGGGGACAGCCAGGGAAAATGCCTGGAGCCAAGAGATATAGTGTCTTGTTTTCGGAAGAGCAAAGAGGCCAGCGTCACTGGATCAAAGAGTATGTAGAGGGGTTTAAGGCAGAAGAACACTGGAAGAAGGAAAGGGGTAGGTTATAAAGGATTTTAAATGTCAAACAGAGGGTTTTGTATTTGATCTTGGAAGTAATAGGGAGCCATTGGAGTTTATTGAGTATGGAAGGGATATGTGTCAGACCTATTTTATCACTTTGGCAGCTAAATAGACTAGAGAAGGGAGAGACTTGTGGTAGGCTGGCCAACTGAAAGGATGGTGGCAGTAGTTGAGGAGAGAAGAGGGTATATTTGAGAGATGTTGCAAAGTTGACATCAATCGGCCTTAGCATTGGATATGGGGAATAAAAAATAGTGAGGAGTCATGGATGACTCCTAGGTTACAAGCCTAGAGGACTAGGACGATGGTTGTGCCCTCAACAGTAACAGGGAAGTTTGGGAGGGGGGAGGGTTGAATGAAAAAGATGGGTTCAATTTTTGGACATGTGATAGAGATGCCAAAAAAAAAAAAAGCATCAAAAAGTAAGAAAAATACATAGAAGAAAACAAAAGAAGTTCAGAAGAGGACAGAAACAAGGCAATTTTGTTTTTACCATGTTAAATTTAATATGCACTTTGAAAAAACAAACTTAGAAGTTCCCAGCTTAAACATACAATTCTCTTTTTTTTGTTCTTTGTATTGTCAGTCAGTAAACAAGCATTTATTGAGTCCTAACTATGTACCAGGCACTTTACTAAGTGCTCAGGAAACAAAGAAAGACAAAAACAGTCCCTGCCTTCCAGAAGCTTACACTGGAGGAGGAGGGAAAATATAAAGATACAGGTACATATAAGATACATATAGAGTAGATGGAAGGTAATCTTAGAGAGGACCTGCACATTAGGAAAATCATTGTGGTAGATGAAAGAAGGATGCTTTCATTTCATCTCTTTAGCCCCAGAGCTTTGCCTATCATATAAATTTTGTAAATGCCTTTCTGATTGTATTGCATTAACTGCCATTCCCATTTCTATAAAGTGAGAGAGCCTGACCAGACCAGATGTTCCTTTCTAACATCTCTTGCAAATAGGCCTTCTCTCCTCTGCCGCTGCCACACCCAGGAGCAGGCCCTCTTTAACTCAAGCCTGGACAATTGCAATACACACACACACACACACACACACACACACACACACACACCCACCAATGGCTCTCTCTTTACCTCCAAGGTCAAACATAAAATCCCCTGTTTGGCTTTTAAAGCCCTCCACAAGTGGCCCCTTCCTGCCTTTCCTCACCTTGATGTATTTTACAATCCAGTAACAAAAGCCTTCTTGCTGTTCCTCACACAGGACACTCTTATCTCTAGTTTCTCGTGCCTTTTTTCAATGCCTGGAATGCTCTCCCTCCCTACTTTTGCCTTCTGGTTTATTTGGCTTCCTTTCAGACTCAACTCAGATCCCACCTCCTGCAAGAGGCCTTTCCCAACCCCTCCCACTGCTAGAGCCTTCCCCCTCCAAGATAACCTCCTATTTACACTGTATATATCTTGTATATAAATAAATGTTGGCATATTATCTCTCCCTTTAGAATGTGAGCTCCTTGAGGGCAGGGACAGTATTTTCAAAAATCTCTCTATATATCCAACTCAGTAAAGTGTCTGATGCATAGTAAGTACTTAATAATGTTTATTGACTAACTGATTGGCTGACTGGTGAGGAGGGAGAATATTCCAAGCATGAGGAATAGCCAGAGCAAGAGCATGGAAATGGGAGATATGAAACAGCAAATAGACCAGTGTGTTGTTGAATTGTATGGCAAGTATGAGAGGCATAAGAAGATTGGAAAGGAGGGGACAAGAAAAGATGGTAGAATACAAGGGAATAGTGCAGCCAACTTCTTCCCTACAACTACTCCACAAAGAACTAGGAAGAAAAAAAAACCACCAAACCGTATGCTGATTGAGAAATCCAAGAAAAAAAAAATCATAGTGAGTCATTTTTGTAGACCAGGTCAGTGTAAGGAGACACATGGAGAGGTAGGAGGACACTGAGCACAAGGTCTAGCCAAGAAGGTCTCTGTGAAGTCTTTCAGCACAGGGACTGAACAAGGGCCAACCTAAGGCTGTATACCAAAAAAAAAAAAAAAAAGCTAAAATTTATATAGCACTTACTAAGTACCAAACATTGTGCTAAAGACATTTACTACCTCATTTGACTCACGATAACCCTTTGAAGTAGGTGCTATTATTATGCCCATTTAATAGATGAAAAAACTGAGGCAAGCAGAGATGAAGTGACTTGCTACAGGTAGTTAGGGTGACACAGCTAGGAAGCGTCTGAAGCTGAATTTGAACACAGGTCTTTCTGGCTTTCGCCCTGGCAGTCTATCCACCTGCGCCAGGGCAAGAAAAAGTCCCAGATATGGCACAGAAGAGTTGACCTTGTATAAGAAGCAAGAACAGTTGCTAAATGGAAGCTCAGTTGTACACTACTGAGTGCTGGGTCACAGACCTAGGACAGATGGAACAGGAGACCTGTGACTAGAGGTTGTGGTCCAGGACAAAGACATTTTTCAGGCACTAGATTGAATATTGAGTAGGAGTAAGATCAAAAGCAAGGACTTTGTCCTTGTGACTCTGAACCCAGGAGTGGAACAGGATCAGCCCCTAAACCAGTTTAAAATCTGTGGCAGAATGACCATGACAAGAAGCCTGAGCTAAAGGGAAGCATGCAACTCTATCACTTTGAACCAGTGGTTAGCACAATGCCTGGCGCATAGTAGGTGCTTAATAAATTTTTATTGAATGATTGATTGATGGAACCGGCAGAGCTTTCCAGATGGCTGATAGTAGCTGAGTTTAATAGCAGTCTACTGGAATTCCAATCAAAGGCAAGCCTACAGTTGTGTTGCTCAAAGGCTCTGATGAACATAACGACCACCCTCAGTTCTAGAGGACTCATGATGAAGTATGCTACCCACCTACTGACAAAAGGATGATGATGGACTCAGGATATGGATTGAAGCATATGTGTATACAGGTATATATGTACACATATACATATATATAGATATAGATATACACGTGTGTATTTGGACGTGGCCAGTTTTGGAATTTGCTTTGTTTGACTATGCATAGTTGTTGCAAGGGTTTTGTTTTTTTCTTTTTTCAGTTGGGTGTGGGGGAGATGAGAGGAAGAGAAGGTGCATTTTCATCAATTAAAAAATTAAATTAAATTTAAGAAAAAAAGAAGTTATAGGTTGAATGCAGCTAAGCTTAGAAGGGAAACTATTACCTGGTTGGGGAAAGGGGGTGGAGCAGAACCTTTGCAACAAGTTTCTATGAATTGATGCAAAGTAAAGTGAGCTGAACCAGAAAAACACTTTATACAATAACAACACTCTAAAAACTTTTAAAGACTTAAGAATTCTGATCAATGAAATGACCAACTACACTTTCAAACAAAAATGACAAAGTATAACAACCATCTCCTGACAGAGTCAATGCACTAGTGATGCAAAATAACATGTCCAATGTGGGAATTTATTTTGACTATGAATATTTTTTCTTTTTTTTTTCTTTTTTGTGCCCAGGGTCACACAGCTAGTAAGTGTCAAGTGTTTGATCTGAGGCTGGATTTGAACTCAGGTCCTCCTGACTTCTGGGCCAGTGCTCTATCTACTGCGCCACGTAGCTGCCCCACTATATTTTTTACAAGCAGTTTGCTTTTCTTTTTCTTTTTCTTTTTTTAATTTAGGAGGGAGAGAGGTGGGTAGAGAAGATAAATTATTGTTAATTGAAAAAGAATAAAAATAATTTTAAAAGACTAGAAAGATAGAAAGAAGTCAGTTTATGAAGAGCTTTAAATGCCAAAGGAATGCTTGCATTTTTAAAATGATTGTTAAGTTCATAATAAAAAAAGGAAATTTAAAAAGGAAAAACAGAGAAAACCCCAAAAGTTAGGTCTCAGTCTATACTTGAAGACTCCCTTTTACAGGCAAGCACAAAAGGTGGCTTCTCCCACAACAATGCATCCTACAGGTGTCCGAGTCAACCAATACATCTAAAACCCCTGAAGAGACATCATTCAGGGAGCACCATATTTCCATTCTCTCCCACAATGAAAAGTCCCAAACAAAGGCAGTCTGTAAGCTCAAGTCAACCAAGAGATTCTCTTGATCAACCATAGGATGTGACACTCTCCTCAGTGGTTTGTAGGGCCAGTGGGCACGTGTACACCTTCTAAAGGGAGTTGCTCTCAAAGTCTCAAACAAAGGCTCACCATGGTTGATCAAGGTTCAAGTTCACCAGAGTTGGTTAGGTGAACCTTCCCCTCACATACACATCAGTCCTCTCTATCTCCTTTTCCAGATGAAAAACTGAGGCCCAGAAAAAGGAAAGTGAATGACCAAAGGTCATAAAGCTAGAATGCAACGGGTAAAACGAACTTTAGAAACAGTATATGGCTTGGTTGTACTTGTGTGTATGTGTTTGCTTGTCTCCCCCATTGGATTGTGAGTTCCTTGAGGGCAGAGACTGCCTTTAGTCTCTCTTCGTACCCCCAGTGCCTGGGTGCATAGTAGGTGCTTGTAAATGCTTATTGACTATTATGGACTGGGATGGAATAAAAAAAAAAACAAAGCCTAGTCGTTTTTTCATCCTTTTCACCCCATTCCAAAGGTTTTCTTAGCTCTGACTTCACTTTCTCTTCCTAGTTGGTTCATTCTTTTGAGAAACTAAGGCTGATGACAAGGAACACTTTTAAGGGAAGGAATCTAAATAGACAAGATTATAAATGAAGAGCTGGGAGAGACTTTACAGACCATCTAGTTAAAGACCATTTTACAGATGAGGAAACTGAGGCCTGGAATGGTTAATTGATTTGCTCACATTAAAGAGTATAGTAAGTAGCACAGCTAGGATTTGATCTCAAGCATTTAAGTCTAGTGCTTTTTGTACTTCATCAATACTGCCTGAGAAGGGGGAATAAACATTTGTATGATGTCTACTACATGCCAAGCACACACTAAGCATTTTTATTTTAGAAATATTTTATCACTTGAAACTCACAACAACCCTGTGAAGTAGGTGTTATTATTATCCCCATTTTACAGCTGAGGAAACAAGAAAATAGAGGTTAACTGATTTGCCCGGGTCACAATCTAGTCACTGCATGAGGTCAAATTTGAACTTAGGTCTTCCTGACTCTAGACCCAGTACTCCAGCTGCCTACTTTTTCTCAGTAGAGAAAAAAAATGAGGGGCTAGAGCCACAATAGAGTATATTCTGTCATACTTTGCCTTTCCTACCACTTTCTAATTTCAACTAACAAATAGAAAGAAAAAAAAAGGATAAAAACAGAGGCTTGGGACCAATAGGTTTAATAGGTTGTGCTGGGATTAAGGAAGATACTCATTCTTCTTGTACGAATATGAGGCTACTTCATTTAAAGAGATTACATAATCCACTATAAATGACCTGGCTGCCTTCCTGCTCTTAGAGAAAAAAAATTACTCCTCTGAAGAGCTATTTTGTGAATAATGTATAAGGCAATATATGTCTATCCCATGTTCCCTTTGGAAATTATATTTCCCAGAATCATATGCAGAACTCAACAGTTTTCATCAAAACCAGTTTGAAAGAGGGATGGAAGTCTCCCAAAGTCTGGTTTGAAAATCTGGGTAACAGAAACTAAGAGAAAGAGAAAGACTATTTCCCTTCAGCAGTATCTAGCCCATGCTGAAGTTAGCACTCTGAAGTAAAATAGGTAGTAGAAAAGGGGGCTCGAGGTGGGGAGGGCACTGCTGAAGAAGAGGAGAAGGAAAAACATACACAGAGAAGAGAGAGATGGAGAGAAAGAATGAGAGAGGAAGAGAGGGGGAGAGAAAGGAGAGAAAGTGTGTGTATAGGGAGAAAGGAAAAGAGAGGGAGGCAGACAGAAAGTCACTTCAGGACCCCAATTTTTTTTTTGGTGAGGCAATCCAGGTTAAGTGACTTGCCCACGGTCACACAGCTAGTGAGTGTTATGTTATCTGAGGCCGGATGTGAACTCAGGTCCTCATGATTCCAAGGCCAGAGCTCTATCCACTGTGCCGCCTAGCTGCCCCTTGGACCCTAATCTTTTTCACAGACCAGGCTGTGAGTGAAACTGTCAATATCCCTTTATCTTGTGTTGAAAATACAGGCTAGGAAGTGAACTCATAGCCTTCATTCCCTGGAAGCCTGGAAGAAGGCAACATTAGGAAATGAGTGGTGAGAGATCTTGCTGTTTGATTTAATTTCTTATTATTTACCTTGCACTCTGTCTTAAGTAAAGATGTCCTTTATTATAATGCCATGTCATTTATTCTGGCTTAATCAGGACAGATTCCATGGGAATAGAGGTTTGTGAGCTGATTGAGATAGACGATTACCACCCCGGATACCTCAAGGAGTCAAAATATTCTCTCCAAAGCACAATTTCAGAATAAGGGTCCCCAAACTTTTATCTTTTATTCCTTAACTAACCTCTAGTCCATATTCCTTATTCTAAGGAAGCACTCTAGATCTGCACGTTGCAATTTCCAGTTGCAATAAACTAACTACCCTGTCTTTTGGCTTGGCCAACTAGACTATCACTGACTGCCAAGCTTGAGTCACAAGCTAATCATTGCAGTACATGCAAGGATCACAAATCACAGAACTCTCAGCTATCAGCTGTAGGACTGACCAGGCTAGATACTGACAATCTCTTTAGTCCTGATGGAGCTAAGCAATACCTCTGGGTGTCTTTGGTAGATCAAAGGCATAGGTAGGAGGGGAAAAAAATATGAGTAGGATAAGAGAAAAGGAGGCGTGAGAAGGTGGGAGGAGGGAACAGTGAGAAAAGAGGTGCATGTAATAGAACACCATGAGAGAGTACCATTTACGGTTGCCTCAGGTGATCGTTACTCATTCCACAAACATCTTATTGAATGCCTATCATCTGTAATACAGTGCTAGATGTAGGGGAGATACCAAGATAAATAAGTCAGTCAATTAGGAACTTACAATCTAAGCCGTGGGAGATAAGACAAATAAGACAGGTTCAGACAGATATAATGCAAAAACACTTACTAGCTGTGTGACCCTGGGCAAGTCACTTAACCCTTTTTGCCTCAGTTTCCTCATCTGTAAAATGAGCTGGAGAAGGAAATGCAAACCACTCCAGTATCTTTGCCAAAAAAAAACCAAAAAAAACCCAAACCCATATAGAGTCAGACTCAACTGAAAAGGACTAAATGTAAGACAAAATTCTGTGAAAGGAAATGAGGGTTAACAAAACAGTTGAAACTGGATGCTATGAAATTCTAATGGCCAAGTTTAGCCTTGAAGAGGAGACTAAAAAATGCGTTACCTTCAATGCATTACCTTCTTTTCTTTGCAAATGTAAGGAGATATGGGTGTGGAACCCTGAAAATAATGTTAGACTCCGTTGGTGTGTTGTTTAATTTTGCTGAGTTGTTTTTTCCTCCTATTTTTTTATTTTTCATTTTAAAGGCTTGCTCTCTGGAAAATGGAAAAAGAGAAGGTTATACAAGGAAATGTAGGTGATGCCAAAACAAAAAATATCAACAAAATAAGACTGAAAATAACAATAACAACAAAGGCAGATAAGGGAGAAATCAATTCTTTCTGAAGAAATCCAGGAGGCTCAGGGAAGAGGTGGTATTTAAGCATTAAGTGCTGCAGGCTTCTGACTTCTGCACTAAACACATTTCTCAGTCTAACCCTACCTTCCCTTCTAGGTTTGACCATCAGTCTTTAAAGGAAAGAGAGATATGTCATTTGCTAGTCCCTGGGACTATCTTTGATGGAGGCAGCTCTCAAACCACAGGTATTCCACATAAATAATTACCCTCATTTTTGGGGGAAGAGCAAAGGTACAAAAGAACAGCCAGATGGCCTCTGTAGTATTTCTAATGTTCTTGTTACTGTCTCTGCTTTCCCCCTCAGCAACCCTCACTACCTAAAGTGATGATTTTCTCAAATCAGTTTTCTCAGCAGCCCTGTCACAAGAGCATGCTGGAAAGTCTCTGATGCAACTAATGTGCTGGTTCCCATGACAACAAGAAGCACTTTTAAATAGCAGGTTTATGTTTCAGGGCTGGGGTGAGAGCTCCCACTCAGTGAGTACTACGTGGATGGCTGATGTAGTCCAGACCTTGACTTTCTCTGGCAGTAACAATCACTTTATCGTTGCTACCTGCTTGAATGAACCTGATTTTAAATTAAAACACAGGAAAAGACCAGATTAAACTACAGTAAATTTTTTTCCTTTATCATTCTAGATTCAAATGAATTCTACATTGTTGCTGAGTCATTTTCAGTGATGTCTGACTGTTCATGACCCCATATGCAGTTTTCTTGGCAGAGATACTGGAGTGGTTTGCCATTCCCTTCTCCAGTTCATTTCACTGATGAGGAAACTGAAGCAAACAGGGTTAAGTGATTTGCCCAGGATCACACAGCTAGTGAGTGTCTGAGGCCAGATTTGAACTCAATGAAGATGAGTCTTCCTGACTTCAGGCTCTATCCTCTTTGTCACCTAGCTGACCCTATTAAGGATCCAAAGGGAAAAAAAAAAAGAAATAATGGCTTCCCTCAAGGAGTTTATATTTTGCTGGAATTCATGCAGGAGGCTTACAATCATTCTTCCTATAGCTGATAAGCTGGGGAATCTCTCACTATAATGCCCAGGCATAAAGGAAGCTGCTTATGTGCTTTTGTTCAAGTGGTCTTCCAAGTCTGGAATAAGTTCCCTCCTCACCTTGACCTCAGAGAATCTCCTTTCCTTCAAAACAAAGCTCAATCGGCTGTCTCCTACTGTTAACACTTTTCCGTGATCCCCCATTTATTAACACCTCTTCTTCTGAAATGACATTGTATTCCTTTGTGTACACTATCCCCACTATCCAGAAGAATGTAAATTCTTGAGGGTAAAGACTTTTTTTCTTTTTCTCTTCGTACCTTGAGTGCATAACAAAGTCTCTTACATATAGTTGGTATTTAATAAATGTTTATTGAATTGAATAACTGAATATGGGCTCCTTCAATATGCTTACAAATATGCTCAAATCTCTCCCATTCTTAAAAAAAAAAAAAGGAAAAAGAAAAGAAACTTTCCTTGATCCTTCTACCCATTCCACCTATCATCCCGTTTTTCCTTTCCTTCAGTAGCAAACTTTTTTTTTTTTTGGCAAGACAATGGGGTTAAGTGACTTGTCCAGGGTCGTACAGCTAGAGTCAAGTGTCTGAGGCTGGATTTGAACTCAGGTCTTCCTGACTCCAGGGCTGGTGCTCTATTCATCTAGCTGCCCCGCCATAGCAGACTTCTTGAAAATATCATACAAACTCAATACCTCTACTTCCTTACTGTCTACTCTATCCTCAACCCTTTGCTGTCAAATTTCTGTCCCCACCATTCTGCTGAAACTGCTCTTTCATAAATCACGATATCCTCTTAATGGTCAAGTCCAGTGACGCTTTTGTCCTTGTCTTACTTGACTTCTCTGCACACTTTGGATATGTGCCTGGAGAGTCTCTTCTTTCACCTCCTAAAAACCATCTTTTTCTGGTTCTCCTAGTTTTCTGAGAGTTCCTTCTTTTTTTTAGTTCTCTTTCTGATCCCTTAAGGGGATGAGGAGGACATTTCCCAAGGTTCAGTCTTTAGCCCTCTTCTCTTCCCTCTCTACACTCTTTTGGAATCCATAGCTTTAACCTTTACAAATGATTCACAAGTCTCCAAGTCCCTTTTTCCTGACCTGTCTTCCAAACTCCAGGTTTGCACTTCCAAATGCTTCTAGAACATCTACCTAGGTATCTTTTTTTTGATGAGGCAATTGGGGTTAAGTGACTTGCCCAGGGTCACACAGCTAGTAAGTGTCATGTATCTGAGACCGGATTTGAACTCAGGTCCTCCTGACTCCAAGGTCGGAGTTCTATCTACTGCACCACCTGGCTGCCCCTCTACCTAGGTATCTTGGTCAGCACTTTGAACCCAACATTTGCGAAATTGATTTTTTTTTTTTGCCCAGACTTGTGATTTTTTAAAAATTAATTTATTTTGAATTATCAACAATCACTGCCATAAGCTTTTGAGTTTTAAATTTTTCTCCCCTTCCCTCCCCACCTCCCTCCCCAAGACATCGAGCAATCTGACATAGGCTATACATATACATTCCTATTAAACATATTTTCACATTAATGATGTTGTAAGTAAGAATTAGAACCAAATAGGAGGAACCACCAGAAAGAGGAAACAAAACACAACAGAAGAAAAAAAAATAGCAAATAGTATGTTTTGATCTGCATTCAAACTCCATAGTTCTTTCTTCTTTGTGGATAGCATTTTCCATCATGAGGCCTTTGGAGATGTCTTAGATCCTTGTATTGCTGAGAAGGGTTAAGTTTATTAATATTACAGACTTGTGATTTTATACCCGTATAAAGAGCTTCCTGGTGAGGAACCTCCTTTTTCCAATGCAAATCAACTTCAACTCTACAACTTAATTTTAGAGTTACCTAGGGCATTCAAAGGTTAAAGTGATTTGTCCAGTGATTTGCCAGTATGCATCACAGGTGGGATTTAAACCTAGATCTTCCTTACTTCAAGGCTGCCCCAAACAATGAGAAATATCCAGGCAATTACCAAGTCCAGAGAATTGTTTCCCAAAATATCTCCATTATCTATTGCTTCCTCTTAGTTCTCACTTCTACCACTCTAGTACAAGTCTTCATTGACACCCTTTTAGATTACTGAAAAAATCCAAGATCTTCCTACCTCTACACTTTCCCACTCTCATTCTTCATATCCACCTCTAGACCAATTTTTCCTTCAGTATAGACCTGGTTATGTTAACTCTTTTGCTCAAAACCAGGCAAATGGCTCCTGTAAAGTTCAAACTCGGCCTAATACTCAAGTACTTTTGTGGTCTGTTGCCACCTTTCCATATACTCTAAGTCCTAGTCAAATTGGACTATTTGCTATTCCCTGTACATACCCTATACTTGCTCTCCTCTATAGCTTGGCTCATGCCATTTCCCTAGAATCTTTACTTGCCCACTCCAATTCCATTTGTTGAATTCCTATCCAGCCTTTATAGCCCAAGATGGAAAAAGCACAGAATTTAGAATGAAAAGATGGGTTCAAATCCTGGCTCTGCTACTTATCATCTGAATAACCCTAGGTATGTTATTTCCCCTCCCTTAACCTATTTCCCTATCAGTAAAAAGAGGTTGAGGAATTAAACCTCTAAGGTCCCTCCTAGCTCTAAATCTCAAGATCCTATGAAATACCCCCTCCTTCACAAAGCTTTTCCTGATCCCCATGGTTAATTATGCTGTTTCTCTTCACAAAGTACTTGTCTCATATCTGTCTTATGCACTTATCATGCATTATTTTTCATTATGGTTGCCTGTGTATTTAAAGTCCTCCTAATAAACTGTAAGATCCATGAGGGCAAAAATTATCTTAACCTAACCTTGTATTCTCCCCCAGTATCCAACTCAGTGCCCTGAACAAAAAAGGTGCTTTAAAATATTCGTTGGATTGAATTGAATATATGTTCTAAGCACAAACTGGAATTTTCCACCTACTGGATTTAGCACAGAAGTTGGAATGTGTTTGAAATTTAACTTAAGTCATTTCTAGGGATAACATCTGATACACATTTACTAATGGTAAGAGGTAAAGCAATAGAGATGTATTACTTAGAAATATAGGACAACAGTCACTTTGCCAAAAAGTGAGCATTTTTTTTTCAACTGAACAAGCTCATGATAGCTTTGTCAGGATCATACCTAAAAGGAAAATGAGGGAGTCACAATAAATGAGCAAAAGCATTATGCCAAGTTGCCTGGAGCTACCAGGCAGCTCTTATTAAGCCAGGCTATGCCTCTTCTGGTCAACTCTGCCCAGAGGCAGAGTTGCTCAGAATTTCTCCTTCCCTAGCCAGAGAACCATGCCCAGATCTAGCAAAGAAGGCCTCATTCTTGAAGAGGGTGTGGAGGCAACATGCCTTGCATAGGAACAAGGTGTGTGCAGTGGGTTTATTTTTGGCCTGGTCAAAGCTGCTACTTCATAATTCCCTTTGATAATTTTTCAATTCAACAAGGATTTAATAGATCACCTACTGTGCACCATTTAGGTGCTGTGTGGGTTGCAAAGGAAGCCTCAGGCATGTTCTCACTCTTGAAAAGATTAAAATCTCAATGGGGACACAGAGTATACACATGTGAAAGTTAAAGAAGGGAAATATTTTAGAATGAAAATGAGCTGTGAAGACTAAACGTTTAGAAAAATGTGGAATGAACATGGGGTTCTGGGGTCCAGGAAGGTTTTTATTAAGGAGATGGTTCTTAAGCTGGGGCCTTAAATATGGGGAAGATTTGGATCAGTGGATGAGAAGAAAATACATTCCAGGCAGAGGGAGTAGTGTGAGCTCAGCCAACAGGATCTGGTCTATATTTGCCGTTTCTCTGTTTGGTTTAAAAAAGAAAAAGGAAAAAAGCCCTTCTTGGTTAGCACTTTCCCCAGATTGGGGAGTTGAAGGAATGCTGGGCCTTCTTGTGAAGTCTGCACTGGGTTCAGATGAATCATGGGTCACTGGCTTTTATGGACAGAGTGCCTCACTCACGTACAAGGCATTCTTCCTCCACAGACGCTCTGGAATCTTGCCTAAAATCCAGGGCTAACTTACGTATTGGAGTTTTTGATCACCCCACACCACCTTCTGTGTGGTTGCTGGCAACTGTCCCCAACTGCAGGGCCCCTCTAAATGGGCCTTATCTGATTACCAGAAATTAGATATAAGAAACCTGGAGCTTCCTTTTAAACGAGAGATGTTTTAATAAGCAATCACTATCTTCCTGAAAAAAGAGGTCAAAGCTAACACTTGCAAGGTAGAACACTTGAAAATAATGATAATAGCTCCAGGAGCCAAGATGGTGGAGTATCAACCTCTGAAAACCCAGAAAATACCACCCCAGAAAAAACCCTGGAACAGCTGAACCAGAAGACAGAGTGCAGCAGTGCAGTAGCCCAGGTAGCTAGAGGGATTAACGGGAAAGGCCCCTCTTACCCTGGGGGAAGGGGAGCAGTACGAAACAGGAGTCGCCCAGCCAGCTAGTGGAAAGACCCACTTTGGCACACCAGGAGGAGATTCTGGTGCCTCGGCATTCTACAGCAAATGGGTCTCCCAGTGCCTCAGCAAAAATAAGGGAAGCAGCACTACAAAGGGTCCCAGGTGGATAAACACCTGGCAGCATTGTCTGACAGGAGCTGAAGAAAGCAACCTAGAGGTGCCAAAAAGTTCCAGCCTTGTTGATTCCAGCCCAACACCAGGTAAGCTGTCAGAACCCTACAACCTCCAACGGCCAACCAGGAGGAGATCCCGAAGCCCAGGTGGTCGAGCAGGCAAACGCCAACAGCTGTACCTCTGAGGGCCTCAGTGAGGGTGGGGTAACTGGTGGAAACCAGCTCAGAAAACCACCAGGTGCCTCGGCATTCTACAGCAAAGAAGTCTCCCAGTAGCTCAACAGAAATAAGGGAAGCAGCACTGCAAGAGGCCCCAGGCAGATAAACACCTGGCAGCACTTATCTAAAAGGAGCTAAACAAAGCAAAAGGAAAGGAAAAGCAGGCAACCTAGATTTACCTGAAAGTCCCAGCCTTGCTGATTCCAGTCCAACACCAGATAAGCTGCTGGAAACCTACAGCCTCCAGTTGCCAACATAAGAGGCCCCAGCACACAAAGCCAGTGACCAAGACCTAAGCTCCCAACACAAGAAGCTTGGGTTGGTGCCCTCTGCTCCCCAGCAGGAGAGCTTAATCTCTTTAAAGGCCAGGGAATAAAGAAACACCGTGAGTAAAAAGAAACATACTATAGATTCCTATTATGAGAAGAGTGAAGATCAAGACAGAAATTCTGAAGAGGACAACACTGTCATCAAACCCACATCTGCAACATCAAAAGGGAATATGAACTGGTCGGAAGCCCAAGAAGCCTTCTAAGAAGAACTCAAGAAGGATTTTAAAAGTCAAATGAGAGTTAGAGGAGTCCTTTAAAAGTACAACTGGCCAATTGGAAAAAAAAGTACACTGAAGAAAACAAGTCCCTAAAACACACAATTGGCCAATTGGAAAAAAACATACACTGAAGAAAATAAATCCCTTAAAAATACAATTGACCAATTGGAGAAGAAAGTACAAAATCTAACAGAAAAAATATGTTACAAATTAGAATTGAACAAATGGAAACTAGTGACTCTATGAGAGAGCAAGAATCAGTCAAACAGAAACAAAAAAATGAAAAAATAAATGAAAACGTAAAATACCTCATGGGTAAAACAGCTGACCTGGAAAATCGATCCAGGAGACACAATTTAAAAATTATAGGCCTACCTGAAAGTCATGATGAAAAAAAGAGCCTGGACAATATCCTTCAAGAAATCATAAAGGAAAACTGCCCTGAAGTCCTAGAACTTGAAAGTATAACTATAGAAAGACTCCATCGCTCCCCCCCGAAAGAGATTCCAAATTGAAAACACCAAGGAATATAAGAGCTAAATTCCAAAATTACCAGATAAAAGAGAAATTACTGCAAGCAGCCAGAAAGAAAAAATTTAAATATCATGGAACCACAGTCAGGATTACACAGGACCTTGCAGCCTCTACATTAAAAGACCATAGGGCATGGAACATGATATTCCGTAAGGCAAAGGAGCTTGGAATGCAGCCAAGGATTAACTACCCAGTGAAAATCAGTGTGATTTTTCAGGGAAGGAGATGGATATTCAACGAAATAGGGGACTTTTAAATGTTCCTGATAAAAAGACCAGAGCTCAACAAAAAATTTGATCTTCAAGTACAAGATTCAAGAGACACATATAAAGGTAAATGGGACAGAAAGATACAATATGTTGTTAATAAGGGTAAAATGTTTACATCCCTACAAGGGAAGATGACACTTGCAACTCTTGAGAACTGATTTGTTATTATACCATGTTAAAGGAGTATACATAAAGGGGGTGGATATAAGTTGACTTTGATAAAAAAAAATTTAATCAAGTGGGTTAAATGGATCCAAGTAAGTGGATTAGTCTGAGCTAAGAAAATGTACTGAGAAAGGAGGAGGCAGACAAGGGTAAATTACATTACAGGAAAAGACAAAAACCTATTAGAGCAGAGGTAAAGAAGGGAGGGGGATGAGCATTGTTTGAACCTTACTCTCATCAGATTTGGATCAAGAAGGGAATAACATAATCAGTTACGTATAGAAATCTAACTTGTACTATAGGTAGTAGGAGGGGAAAGGGGAAAGAAAAGGGAGGGGGGAAAGAAAAGGGAGGGGGGATAGAAGGGAGGGAAGAAGCAATAAGGGTAAAGGGGAAGAAAAGGGAAAGGGATAATAGAAGGGAGGTGGGAACAAGGAGGCGCTGGTCAAAAGCAAATCACTAGTGAGGGGGGGAAAGGAGAAAGGAGAAAGAAAAGCATAAACGGGGGGAAAAAAGATGGAGAGAAAGACACAGATAGTAATCATAACTGTAAATGTAAATGGGATGAACTCTCCCATAAAATGGAAGCAAATAGCAGATTAGATTAAAAACCATAATCCTACAATATGTTGTTTACAGGAAACACATTTGAAAAAGAGTGACACATACAGGGTAAAGGTAAAAGGCTGGAGCAAAATATATTATGCTTCAGCTGAAGTAAAAAAAGCAGGGGTAGCAATCCTGATCTCAGACAAAGCAAAAGCAAAAATAGATCTTATCAAAAGAGATAAGGAAGGAAACTACATCCTGCTGAAAGGCACCATAGACAATGAAGTAATATCATTACTAAACATACATGCACCAAATGGTATAGCATCCAGATTCTTAGAGGAGAAGTTCAGGGAGTTACAGGAAGAAATAGACAGTAAAACTATACTAATGGGGGACCTCAACCTCCTCCTCTCTGAACTAGATAAATCTAACCACAAAATAAACAAGAAAGAAGTTAAGGAGGTGAATTGAACATTAGAAAAGCTAGGTATGATAGACCTCTGGAGAAAACTGAATGGGGATAGAAAGAAATATACTTTTTTGTTGGTGGTACATGGCACATACACAAAAATTGACCATGTACTAGGGCATAAAAACCTCACAATCCAGTGCAGAAAGGCAGAAATATTAAATGCATCCTTTTCAGATCATGATACAATAAAAATTATATGTAACAAAGGGCCATGGAAAGATAGACTAAAAAATAATTGGAAACTAAATAATCTAATCCTAAAAAATGATTGGGTCAAAGAACAAATCATAGAAACAATCAATAATTTCATTCAAGAGAATGACAATAATGAGACAACATACCAAAACTTATGGGATGCAGCAAAAGCAGTTCTTAGGGGAAGTTTTATATCTCTAAATGCTTACATAAATAAAATAGAAAAAGAGGAGATCAATGAATTGGGCATACAACTAAAAAAACTAGAAAAAGAACAAATTAAAAAATCCTCAATTAAACACCAAATTAGAAATATTGAAAGCCAAAGGAAAAATTTAAAAAATTGAAATTAAGAAAACTTTTGAACTAATAAATAAAACTAAGAGCTGGTTTTATGAAAAAACCAATAGATAAACCTTTGGTAGTATCAAGAATGAAAATGGTGAAACTATCACCAAGGAAGAGGAAATTAAAACAACAATTAGGAATTATTTTGTCCAATTATATGCCAACAAATTTGACAATCTTAGTGAAATGGATATATGTTTACAAAAATATAAATTGCCCAGATTAACAGAAGAGGAAGTAAAATACTTAAATAACCCCATCTCAGAAAAAGAAATTGAACAAGTCATTGATGAACTTCCTAGGAAAAAATCTCCAGGGCCAGATGGATTTACATGCGAATTCTATCAAACATTTAAAGAACAATTAATTCCAATACTATATAAACTATTTGGTAAAATAGGTAAAGAAGGAATCTTACCAAATTCTTTTTATGATACAAATATGGTGCTGATACCTAAACCAGGAAGAGTCAAAACAAAGAAAATCATAGACCAATTTCTCTAATGAATATAGATGCAAAAATTTTAAACAAAATATTAGCAAATAGATTACAGCAACTTATCACATGAATAATACACTATGATCAGGTAGGATTTATACCAGGAATGCAGGGCTGGTTCAATATAAGGAAAACTATCAGCATAATCCATCATATCAACACGAAAACTAACAGAAACCACGTGATCATCTCAATAGATGCAGAAAAAGCTTTTGACAAAATACAACACCCATTCCTATTAAAAACACTAGAGAGCATAGGTATAAATGGAGTCTTCCTTAAAATAATAAATAGCATCTATCTAAAACCTTCAGCAAGCATAATATGTAATGGGGACAAGCTAGAAGCATTTCCAATAAGATCGGGGGTGAAACAAGGATGTCCATTATCACCACTGTTATTCAACATCTTACTGGAAACGTTAGCTTTAGCAATAAGAGAAGAAAAAGACATTGAAGGCATTAGAATAGGCAAAGAAGAAACAAAGCTATCACTCTTTGCAGATGACATGATGTTATACTTAGAGAATCCCAGAGAATCAAATAAAAAACTACTTGAAATAATAAACAACTTTAGCAAAGTTGCAGACTATAAAATAAACCCACATTAATCATCGGCATTTCTATATATTACCAACAAAGCCCAACAGCAAGAGATAGAAAGAGAAATTCCATTTAAACTCACTGTAGACATTATAAAATACTTAGGAGACTACCTCCCAAAACAAACCCAGGAACTGTATGAACACAATTACAAAACTTTTCACGCAAATAAAATCAGATCTAAATAATTGGAAAAACATCAGTTGCTCATGGGTAGGCTGAGCTAATATAATAAAAATGACAATTTTACCTAAGCTAATTTACTTATTCAGTGCCATACCAATCAAACTACCAAAAATTATTTTATAGAGTTAGAAAAAATAATAACAAGATTCATTTGGAAGAACACAAGGTCCAGAATATCAAGAGAACTAATGAAAAGAAATTCAGGGGGAGGTGGCCTAGCCATTCCAGATTTTAAATTGTATTATAAAGCAGCAATCATCAAAACTACTTGGTACTGGCTAAGAAATAGAGTGGTGGATCAGTGGAATAGGTTAAGTATGCAAGACACAGTAGTCAATGACTATAGTAATCTATTATTTGATAATCCCAAAGACCCTAGCTTCTGGGATAAGAACCCACTCTTTGAAAAAAACTGCTGGGAAAACTGGAAAAGAGTATGGCAGAAACTAGGCATAGACCAAAATCTCACACCATATACCAAAATAAAATCAAAATGGGTACATGATTTAGATATAAAGGCTGATACTATAAGCAAACTGAGAGAGCAAGAAATAGTTTACCTGTCAGATCTATGGAGAACAGAAGAATTCATGACCAAACAGGAGATAGAGAACATTATGAAAAGCAAAATAGATAATTTTGATTACATTAAATTGAAAAGTTTTTGCACAAACAAAGCCAATGCAACTAAGATTAGAAGGAAAGTAGAAAATCGGGAAAGAATTTTTACAACCAGTCTCTCTGATAAGGGCCTCATTTCTGAAATATATAGAGAATTAAGTCAAATTTATAAGAATACAAGCCATTCCCCAATTGATAAGTGGTCAAAGGATATGAACAGACAGTTCTCAGATGAAGAAATTAAAACCATTTATAGTCATATGAAAATATGCTCTAAATCACTATTGATTAGAGAAATGCAAATCAAAACAACTCTGAGGTACCACATCACACCTATCAGAATGGCCAACATGACAAAACAGGAAAATGATAAATGTTGGAGAGAATGTGGTAAAATTGGAACACTAATGCATTGTTGGTGGAGTTGTGAAATGATCCAACCATTTTGGAGAGCAGCTTGGAACTATGCCCAAAGGGCTATAAAAATGTGCATACCCTTTGACCCAGCAATAGCACTTCTAGGGCTATATCCCAAAGAGATCACTCAAATGGGAAAAGGACCTACATGTACAAAAATATTCACAGCAGCTCTTTTTGTAGTGGTAAAGAATTGGAAATTGAGAGGATGCCCATCAACTGGGGAATGGCTGAGCAAGTTGTGGTATATGAATGTGATGGAATACTATTGTGCTATAAGAAATGATGAACAGGCTGACTTCAGAAAAACCTGGAAACACTTGTATGGTCTGATGCTGAGTGAAGTGAGCAGAACCAAGAAAACGTCAGACACAATAACAACCACGTTGTGTGATGACTAATATTGATAAACTTAACCCTTCCTGGCAATACAAGGATCTAAGACATCTCCAGAGGCCTTCTGATGGAAAATGCTATCCACACCCAAAGAAAGAACTATGGAAGCTAAATTGTTATTTTTTTCTCTTCTGTTGAGTTTTGTTTTCTCTTTCTGATGGTTCCTCCTATTGGTTTTAATTTCTACTTACAACATCACTAATGTGAAAATATGTTTCATATGAATGTAAATGTATAGCCTATATCAGATTGTCCGCTGTCTTGGGGAGGGTTGTGGGGAGGAAGGGGGAGAAAAATTTTAAACTCAAAAGCATATGGAAGTGATTATTGATAAATCAAGATAAATTAATAAAAAAATTTTTTAAATGATAATAATAACAATAGCATCTATATAGCACTCTAGGGTTTGTAAATATTTAAGGTTTACAAATATCTCACTTGATATTCACAATAATCGTGGGAGGTAGGTCCTATCATTATCCCCATTTTATAGATGGGGAAACTGAGGCAGATAGAAGTTAAGTGACTTGCCCAGGGTGACACAGCTAGGGCCTGAGAGATCACATTTGAGGTCATCTTCCTGACTCTAGGGTCAGGGCATTCTCCAGGGTGCCATATAGCCAATCAAAGAGCCTCAGAGGCCCCTCAAAATGGAGCTACAGTTTAAGTTGTACTGAGATCCAGGACTAAGAATGCTGGATTTTCTCTTTTTCCTTATTCTTAAAGCATCAGCAGCTTCCACCAAGCCACCACTTTTAAAGCCTATTGGGAGTGACAGAAACATAAGACAGTATGTGTGATGGGAGGATGGAGAGCTAAGTCACAAGTACAACAAATTCAAAAATAAAATCCCTTAGCACAGTCCCACCTGGATGTGGTCCTGTTCCCAAAATAGTACTTAGAAAGCTGCAGTAACAAAACCCTAGCAGTGACTGCCAGCCTGATTGAAGACTACCAAAAGGGGCAGCTACATGGCACAGTGAATAGAAAACCAGTCCTGAAGTCAGGAGGATCTGAGTTCAAATCGGGCCTCAGACACTTGCCACTTGCTAGCGGTGTGACCCTGGGCAAGTCACTTAACCCCTATAGCCTTACAAAAACAAACAAACAAACAAAAACTACCAATAGCTGTTTGGCTTTGATGTTTATCAAGGCACCTCCTTGAAACAAGGCCTCTCTCCCTGGAATACATCTCTGTTCTAATCAGGGAAAATCCACTTAACAATTAGGACTGGATCTAACAGCATAGGCAGTATCTCAAATATTTCTTACTGATAATTACATAGCACCTATGTTATCAAAAGCATCCTAGTGAATGATTTGGGTTAGTTACTGCCATAAGCAGTACTGTCGCTACAGAGATTTTAATGGACTTGGAATTTCATTGGCTTAGGGAACTCCCGATGAGCAAAGTTCCTCTCCTAATACAGCCCAGTCACTTGTTTTGCAGCTTAGAGCTTTAAGAGACTTGCCTCGGGCACTAAGGAATTATGTGACCTGCCCAGTCACACAACCTGTATGTACAGGAGGCAGAATTTGAAGGCAGGTCTTCTTGACTCTAATGCCACCTAATATTACTATTATTATACGTTAGACTACAAAGGTTCTGTGATCTTGTCAGCATTAAGCATTGCCTCCTTAATGTAACCCATCCAGGCCTTACCTGTATGACTCATTTGTGTCTCACCATAAATTTGTCACAGCGGGGTCCACTCACTATACTTCGGGCCTTTCTGGAGTTCTTCCAGTTACATGGATACCTGTGGAGCATATGGGCTATCCACTGGTTATCTCTTGCTCATACTCTATGATTATCACATATGATAGTTCCATTAGTATTAGCTATACCAGGTTTCCCACCGCTGAGCTACACCCACACATTGGCAGCATCGAATGATGGAAAGAACACTGGATTTGTACATGGGACAAGCTCCAGTTCTCCCACTTACTAGCTTTGTGACCTTGGGCAAGTGTCCTGCAAGTTGAGGGTGAACTAGATGATCTGCACCGCAGTCATATTCTATGATTCTCAATTCACATTTATACAGTGTTGGTGGTTGTTTCCTTCATTCTCAAAGAGGACCAAAATGACAGTACTATGCTAGAGTCAAGTTACAGCGTGTCCAACTGTGGCTGATCAGACCAACAGCAGCTTGGAATGTTCTACCACGGGTCGGGCACAAATAGTCCACGTGAACATTTGGGGTGGATTCTCTAAATTTGTGCATCTTGCATTTCTTTTGAGCTGTTTCAATTCTGCTTTGCTCATGGACCACAGCACCTTCTCTGACGTGGGCACACCATGCTGAGCAGTCCTGTGCCAGTGTCTCCCATGTCACACAATCAATTCCAAAGTTCTTGAGACCTTGAGAGTGTCCTAGTATCTCTTCTTTTGACCACCATGTGAACACTTGCCCTGTGTGAGCTCTCCATAAAATAGTCTTTTTTGGCAAGCATACATTTTGCATTTGAACGTGGCCAGCCCATTGGAGTTGGGCTCTCTGAAGCAGAGTTTGAATGCTCGGCAGTTTAGTTTGAGAAAGGACCTCAGTGTCTGCTATGTGATCTTCAGAATCTTCCTAAGACAATTCAAATGGAAGTGATTCAATTTCCTGGCATGGTGCTGGTATACTGTCCAGGTTTCACAGGCATACAACAATGATGTCAGCACAACAGCTCTGTAGACCTTCAGTTTAGTGGTCAGTCTAATACCTCTTCTTTCTACACCTCTTCTTGGAGCCTCTCAAACACTGAACTAGTTCTGGCAATGCATGCGTCAACCTCATTATCAGTGTGTACATCCCTGGAAAGTGAACTTATCCACACCATTCAAAACTTCTCCATTTGCTGTAACCGATAGTTCCACGAATGGATGGTATGGCGGTGGCTGATGGAGCATCTGTGTTTTCTTTGTGCCAATTATTAGGCCAAAATTAGCACAAGCAGCAAAGAATCAATCCATACTTTGTTGCATCTCAGCTTCAGAGACCACCTTGACTAAACAATCATCTGCAAACAGAAAATCATGCACCAACACTCCCTCCACTTTGGTCTTGGCTTGTAGCCTTTTCAAGTTGAAGAATTTACACATTTGGTAGATCTGACCAAGGCCGTTGATACAGTCAGCCATGAGGGCTTATGGAAAATTATGTCAAAATTTAGTTGCCCGGAAAAGTTCATCAGGGGGCAGCTAGGTGGCGCAGTGGGGAGAGCACCAGTCCTGGTGTCAGGAGGATCTGAGTTCAAATCCAGCCTCAGACACATAACACTCATTAGCTGTGTGATTCTGGGCAAGTCACTTAACCCCAATTGCCTCATAAAAACAAACAAACAAAAAGTTCATCAGCATTGTGCATCAATTTCATGAAGGCATGCTTGCCTTCTTTCTGGATAATGGGCAATGCTCTTGTGCTTTCCCAGTTACCAATGGAGTGAAACAAGGCTGTAAGCAAGCATGATCTTTTCAGTCATGTTGTCAAATGCCTTCAATGAGGATGATCACAGCATCAAGGTCAGCTACCACACTGATGATTCTCAATTCCCATTTATATAGTATATCACATTTACAAAGGCTCTTATGGAGAAAGCTGGCCTCAGAGCCAGGAAGGCCTGAGTTTATGATTTTAAGTCCCACGTATCTTGACTGTGTGACCCTAGGTAAGTCACCTAAATCTCTGTGGGCTCTGGGTAGCTTTCTATGTTGCAGAGAAGGTGCAAACCTGCATTGATAGAAGCAGTTTCTTCATCCAAGAGTTCCCTATACCAATGAAATACCAGTTCTAGTCCCTATTCCGATCCTGTTTCATGTGACCACTACAATGCGCAGTACAGGGTAAGGATTATTAGTCTCATTCTACAGATGGGGAAACTGGCTCAGAAACTTGATCCAATCACATCTAAGCGGAAGATCCAGGACTGAAACCCAGATTTTCTGTCTAGTGCTTTTTCTATGCCCTACTGTTTGAATTTCTATTCTGGTATGCAGAACTACTGAGGAAAGATTAATTGGGTGGCAGACTATCAATGACAGTAACTCCCTACAAAATGTGACTATTCAAAGGGAATAAAAACTTCCATAAGCAAAAATAGCCCCAAATGACTGGAAACCAAGGAGTTTCTTGGGCTCTTTAGGTCCAATGCTGCCACCTGGGGCCAGTATTTAAACATGCAAGTAGAAATACAAATTAAGGAGAATTTCTAATCAAAATAGCTAACTACTTCCCTCAACCTAGAAAACATCTTTCAATTTCCTTCTTTTGTTTACATTCAACAAGTCTTTATTGCGGCCTATTATGTACAAAGCCCATTGCCAAGTAATAAAAGCCAAAGAGAGAAGGTACTGCATTCTGATTCTCATGGGGCATAAATTAGGACTAAAACATCTGGAAGTTCTAGACAAGAGGTGTTAGACCAGAGGTGTCAAACCCACAGCCTGCTACACTCCTGAGTGCTGCTAGAACCTGATTAAAATATAATTTGGAAATATTTAACAAAATAAATTTTTAAAATACATGTAACATATTTTAAAACTAAGTCAAGATGAGGCCTTCAGAGAGCCTTATTTAATGGCTTAGTGGCCCCTATGTCTACTTGAGTTTGACAACACTGGTCTAGCCAAAGCACCTAAATTGCCAAAAAGGCCAAATAATGACTGAATAATCTAGCTTTTCTTTCCACACATCTCCAGCCACAAGATAAAGATTCCTCTCTCTTCAGCTAGAGGTCCAGACTTTAGAGATTCATTTAAGTTTGTGGGTTGTATTGTTATTTACTCATTCTTTATTCTATAGCAAGTCATAGAATCATTGATGCACAGCAGGAAGAGACCGTAGATATCATCTATCCAACTATCCCATTTTATAGATGGGGAAGTTGAGGCCTGCACTTGCCCAATGTCATAAAGGCAGTGAGATAGCCAGAATTTGAACCCAATCCTCTTCATTTCAAATCTAGCATCATTTCCATTATGCCACACAATCAAATCAGCCCCACTTCAGGTTATCAAGTCAAATACAAAGTTACACTAATAAAGGCTTTAGTAATCCTTTTTTTTTTCCTTTGGCAAGGTTTAAAAAAACAATATCACAAATAAAATATCGTAAAAATTACATACAAAAAAAAAGACTTACAGCCTCTATTGATAAACTTTTGTTTACTCAGTTGGACCCTGATTATAATTGTCAAAATCTCTTTTCTTCTCAATAAGTGAATACTTATACTTGGGGGGGGGGTGCGGGGTTGGTCAGGTGGCTATAATTTACGGGGAGAGGGGTGCTGAAAATGCAGGGGAAGATATCAGGAAAGTCCAGAACAAGAGGGCATAATAATAAGAGCCTTTATAGCAATGATCAATTGCCTTCAAGTCCTGCAGGAACCCAACATGACTACAAAGGCACTTTGTTGCTGGTAATAGAAATGCAGTGTGAACATTAGATAAGGGAGGTAGAGGTCACCAGTAGGAATCTTTAGTGTAGGGAACAGATAGGAATAGCTGACAAAGATGCCAAGAAAGCACCAAGAGAGCCCAGTACCGTTGGGTGCTGTAGTTCAACACAAACATGGAAAAAGTAGAGATAAGGTTTGGTAGTTGGACCACTTGCAACTCACCCTTGGATCTGAGTCATTCTGCTGGATTTCCATTTTTGTCCTCTGCATTATTGCTTTGATTTCCACTAATTTCATTAGTGGTTATAGACTGACCACCCATTCTGGATGTTATGAGAAAGAAATGTAAGCAGAGGTTAAAACAGGTGAAAGCCAGAGTGCGGAGGGGAGAGAGAAGAGACAGGGAGAAAGAGTGAGAGTGAGAATGAGAAAGGGAGAGAGAGAGAGAGAGACAGAGAGAAATGAGAGAAAGAGAGAGAAATGAGAGAAAGAGAGAGAGAGAAGGATGAACACAGAGGATAAGTCTTCATTCAATGACATACTTTAAGTAATTTCAAGAACAAAATTTTATTCTTTGCCAGGGACAATTAAACAAATAAAAGATTAAGTCTCAAGTTTCTTTGTAAACTTCTCCCTTTATCTACAACCAGGATACAAAAAGAAAAACAGCATATTCAATCATTTATATGTGTTCTTTATCCAACATTTTGAATCCTTCCTAAACAAAACATCAGACCCCAGGAAATTCATAATTTCATAATTCAGCCTTGCAGCATAGGGAAGAAAGGAAGATGTACTTTACACTAATAGAATGTCTTACACTTGAAAGTTGTGGTGTAAGGCACCAAGGAAAAAAATATTTGAAAAACAAATTTCTAGGTAAAATGCAGGATTTATGTAGCAAAGATCAATGATACACGGTGGATGAAACCCCTTACCTGCCTGCTGCTACCAGCACTGGCTGTCCCCAGTGGACCTGGGGATAGTGAGTACTAGAGGATAGGAACCAGGAAGGAAAAAAAAAAGGATTTGAGAATAGGATGGTAGAACAGTCTTAGGCTGCCATCCAAAGGGTAAAAGAGACCAGTAACTCTCCCCACCCCCCCTTTATGAGTAGCCTCATTTAAACAAATAGTATAAATTCAGTTCCCCCTTGGGGAGGTCTTCACATAGGATTGCATTGATAAAAAACTTCCAAAGTTGTTGCAAAATACCATTGTAGTCAACAGGTTCAATATTAAACTTTCCAAGTAATTGAATCAAGGGGCTATTTCCCTAGTTCTTGCCCAGACAATGGTAGAGGTGTTAATATGCAGGAACATGGCAAGCAGTGGGAAGCTGGAGGAATAAGAAAGCACAGGTCTAGGTAACTGTCCCCAGAATAATCAAAACCTCACTGCATTTGAAGAGGTTGCTCCTATTATGTTTGAAGCAGTCAGCATCACAGGGAATTAATGCAATCACTCAGTCTTCCAGCTAACCCTACCCCATCCCCACACCTGGCCCTAATGAGCTTTGAGTCAGAGCAACCTATCTGCTGCTGGCATCTCCCAGTTCCCAAGAGCATGTCAATAACCCCTTGCAAAATTTATATGCAACCTAAATATGCTATTAGAATGCCCAAGGAAGAGTTGGATTCTGCCCAACAAGAGATGCCACTTCCTTCAGGCCCTTATAAAACACCTGTGTATTATTAAGTCTCACTTTGCCATAAGCAATTCTCAGCTGACAGTGTTTGAATGGTGGGAAAAGGCTCCACGTGAGTCTGGGAGATCAGAGTAGATCCAGTCACACTTCATTCCTTCCTATTGTACTCTCCCCTTCCAAAGAAAAAGTTCAAGACTACACTAAGCAAAGGGAACAGCTGAAACAATACTCCAGAGTTTGGACAGCAGAGGGATTTGGATCTGGACTATTAACAGCACCAATTTTCTTCTTCCTTCTGTCCATGATAAAGTCTAGTCAAATGCCCCTTCCATCCCCTCTTCTCCCCAAAGGTAGAGAACATCACCTCATCAGGGGGCAGAGAAAAACCTGAAGACCCACTGTTTGGATTAGGAAGCAAATTCAAGAGCTGACCCTAGGTCTTTGGAATGGGGGAGTCCAAGAACCTGAAGTTCTGGTCATTTTGGCCTGGCAGCCATTTCATCACAGTCATTGTATTTATCCTTAGAGGGACAGCAACAATGACCCAGGTTAAAATGAGGCTCTTATCACTATGAAAGTTTTGAACAATGTTCCCAGCAGGGTTAGTCAGCACTAAAGGTTGGAAAAGGAGGCTGACATCTTTCTAATAAGAGTCCTTTGTTCTAAGGGCATACAAAAATACAGATTTAATGTATTTCCTCTCTGAGTGTCTGTTTATGGAAAAGATAAGCTAGTGAAAGACGTGCTTAGAAAGGTCAAAATCTTGTGGTCGCTTACAAAAGTTTTATTAGTTTGTTTGAACCCAATCCAGTCCTACCCTCTAATAAAAGATTATCTTATCAGCAGTTCATCAAATTGGCCCCCATAACCTGCCTGGTAGCATCTGCCATGGGGCCACTAGAAAGGAGTGGATGTTTGTAGATTCACCAGGTTTTTTTGCCAGAAAACCCTGAGTGGAAAGACTGAGAAATGGGCTTGCTAGATTCAGCACCCTACAGCTTTGCCTTGAAATAGCTTGGCATGCCAGAGGGAATCAAGGGGAGAAGAGGGCAGGAAAGACTTCTGGGAGAAAGCTGTAGCACTGGATCAAAAAGTAGGTCTGAGTTAAGAATCCTCTTCCATTTATCTCAGCAGGGCAGCTACCTGTAAGAAATATTAACAGATGTCAGCATTACATTGTGCAACTAGGACCTAAATGAGAAGGAAATAAAATGTTAACTGGGATTGGGAAGCATTAAAAGAAAATGCCCACCAACATTTTATATACTTTACTGGACTGGGGTTCCAGAGTGACTAAGTTCAGCCAGGCAGAGCTGGCAGAGGAGGCAGAAGTGGCTAGCATGAAGGTGAGAGAAGCAGGGACCCTCAGCATTGACAGCTAGGGAATATGAAAAGCTGAAGCAAAATATTCCTTCCTCAATCCAGAAAAAACCTGGGACCTGGTGACTGGCACAAAGTCCTCATGGTGGGGACTCAGGGGTTTATGGGTGATGGGGCCCTTCTGTTCATCCTGAGGGCTACAGAGAAAGAAGTTAAGAGCTACCAGCTCAGCGTTTTCCGAGAATAACCATACAATTATTCTCAAGACAAACAATAGCTCCATCTATCTTAGGGAGTAAACTCAAGTGTCTAGGAAAAGGTACTACAAGTTCTGCTTGAAGTGCTCCCTACTGGGTAGCACAAGGGCCATGGACGCCTTCAGCGTTGAGACTAAGTTACCTTGAGAACCAAACTTTTAAAAAGTTTTATCCTTCCTCTGGGCCACAGCACCCATTCACCTATCAAGGGAAGTAATGTAGTGGACATCTTATCCCTGGAAAGGTCCTCAGCCACGGTACTATGATAAATCACATATGAATAAGGCAAAGGAATTCGCACCATCTCCCTCTGCAATACACACAGATGCACATTCAATTCCTTCAGTGATGATTTTAAAAATACTTCTAGGAGAAAGAGGGGAAAATTGTTCTCAAAGCCTACTGTTTGTCCTTGACATTAAAGTGAGTCATAAGGTAAGAACTACAACTGAAGGCTTAGGGGTACTCCTTTAAGAGCCCACCTAGACTGATGACTCGGGGACCAGCTGAGCAGAGCTCTTAGGTCCAAGAACAAGTCCCTGGGTGAGCAGTTCAAAGGACTTTTTGTGCAGAGAGCTCAGTAGCCCCTTTCATACCCTTGATCTAATCCCAAAGAGGTGAAAGAAGTAGAGCACAAAGAGGGGCAGTATTTAAGCAAGTGTCATATAGCAAATCAATGACAGAGAGGAATCGAATTTCCCAGTTCTCACTTCAACTAGGATTCTCTTTTTTTTTTTTTTTCTGGCTAGTCAATGGGGTTAAGTGACTTGCCCAGGGTCACACAGCTAGTAAGTGTCAAGTGTCTGAGGCTGGATTTGAACTCAGGTCCTCCTGACTCCAAGACTGGAGCTTTATCCACTGCACCACCTAGCTGCCCCCTAGGGCTCTCTTTTTAAAGTAGGGAAACTGGTGTCCCTATAAACTGGGACTGACTGAGGTAATATGCAACTTGATTGTAGAGGCAGCACTGCACAGTGGATAGTGTTGGACTTGGTGTTAGGAAGAACTAGGCTCAAATCCGGTTTCTAGTGAAGGACTGAAGGTGCCAAAAGAGATATAAATTTTTGGTATGGCAAATAAGCAGATTTGTTTTACTCGACTAAACTTGCTTGTTTCAAGGACTGCGTTTTTATTTTTCATTTGGAGGGATAAGTTCAAGGGGAAAGCTAGTAATAAGGCTGTCCAAAAAAAAAGAAAGAAAGAAAAGGAAAAGGGTCATTGAAGGATGTTTTAAAATACACAGAAGAGAAATGA
Organism: Vombatus ursinus; assembly: GCF_900497805.2. Taxonomy (NCBI): domain Eukaryota; kingdom Metazoa; phylum Chordata; class Mammalia; order Diprotodontia; family Vombatidae; genus Vombatus; species Vombatus ursinus. Next base: position 585,788 of record NW_020954548.1, read on the forward strand.
TGAAGTGGAAAGAGACAAGCAGGACATATTTGGAAGTAACATGTTGAAGGTATTATAAACTTTTTTTAAAAAGCAAGTTGTACTTAATAACCATGCATGTTTTTGCAGATAATCTATTTCTGCTCTACTGTGAATTATGCAACTGTTCTTTTTGGGTATATTTATTAATTTAAGAATTTAAAAAAAAAAACCCTGCCCCTGACCAGGAGGCATTTGCTAGCCAGGTGACCACAAACGAGGCCCTTCATCTCTCCAGTTCTCAATTTCCTCATCTGTGAAAAGGTGTTAATAAATAATACCTGTACAAAATGGCATCAAACTCAAAAGAAAAATGGATCCTGATCCCTGCTGCTGTATACTTAGAAAACCACAACTTAACATTATCTATGTTGTATTATACGTTTATTGGTTTTGCTAAACATTTCTAATTACATTGTAATCTGGTTCTGGCTGAATTGGGGAGTTCTGCGTCCCAACAAGTCTGACACCTCTGCGTAGAATGTGTCTTCTCAGGGTTATCAGGAGACTTAAGTGAGAGAAGAGGCAGAACGCTCTTTGCAAACTTTAAAGCCCTATGTAAATGTCAGTGGTTACTATAATAATCCTCTATTTTTGTGAACTGACATACCTTGAGATAGCTGAGTATATGAAGAACTATATTAGTACTATAACTAACATTAAATTAAAATATTCTATTGATACAATGTTGATATAAGTTTGATAATAACTATAACTTGCAATGATATTAAATATATACAGACTTATATTGCTAACATTATATTAATTCTTAATGTTAATTTGTGGTGAGTGCAATGACCCTTCTGAGAAACCAAGAGGACAAATTTGAGGAAGGAAAAAAAGGACTCTAGATATTTAAGCTACAATGACTAATGAGCAGCCATGAAAGTGACTAAAGAAAAGGGCCATTCTTTATGAAACTCAATTGAAGCAGCCACTCACTCTTCCTAAGTACCCATCAGCTTGAATCCAAGGTTGAACAGAGAAATCAGTGGTTCCTAGCCAACAGGTGTTACAAAAAAGAGTCTGCAGGCTAAGAAATGTTTCCCCTTTTTCTGGCCACAACACATAAGTAAACTTGCCAATTCAAACAGGAAGGAAACTAGGTGTGCTACAGTAGAAAACAGGTTGTACTTGAGGGAAGGAGACCTGGGTTTAAGTCCTGGGCTTCAAACACTAGTCAAATGACTTTGGGCAAAACCATCTCCTCTCTGGGCCTCAGCTTCCTCATCTGTAAAGAGGAGATACTGATAATACTTCCTTTACCTAACCTACCTCACTTAAAGCACCTTGTAAACTAGAAGCTGCACAATTGTATGCTGCTATTACTATTGTTACTATTATCACTATGGCTCTTCCCCTGCTAGTACTCTACCAGTTCAACAAACTAGCTGACCATACTTTCTACCCCAAACACATTTTATAAACACACACACACACACACACACACACATTGTGACTCATGAAGATCTTATGAGCACCCTTAAGTGAACTTGGTGGCTTAAAAGACACAGAGAATTAGGGATAGAAGGCACTTTAGAAATAGAACCAGAGAATGTCAGCATTGGAAGGGACCTTTAGACATAGTCTAATCTGAAGTTCTCATCTTAGAGAGGAGGCAAATGAGAAGGGAAGTGACTTGCCCAAGGTCACATAGCTCATCTTTACCAGAACTGAGACTAGAAGCCAGGACTCTTGACACTCCCTCAGGGCTCTTTTCACTACTGTCCTATTGCCTCTTCTGTCAGGCCAACCAAACTCCCCCTTATCAACTCCCAACAACAAACTGCTAGAAACCAGTGTCACTCTCTCCTACCAATGAGATGGGCAGTCTGCTAAAAGTAGGCCCTGGGTGGGGTGAGAGAGCAGAGGTGTACCTCACCTAGAGTTTGGAAGTTTCAGTCCCCAACGACATCATGTATTCGTTGGCAGAAGTCAGCCAGCTCCCACCATCCACCACCAGGACTGTGCCTGTCACATAGGATGCTAACGGACTGGCCAAGTACAGTGCACTGTGGGCAATCTCAGTCTTGTTCCCCAATCTCTGGAGAGGGCTTCCCAAAATAATTCTCTCCCAGTTGGATCGACGGCCACCTGAAAAGAAAAACAGGAGAAAGAATTAGCTGAAGAATATGTGTAGGAAGGGGAAAAGGGAAAGAATAAAGGCACAATTCTCCACTCTGTCAATAATTCTATATCGAATCATGTCTAGGACAGGTACTAAATATTAAGGACTGAAAAATAATAATGTGATGGAATCAAAACAGGGTTATAACCCTTAGAAAAGTCAGACATCTGTCAGGAATTCTCTAGAAGCTAGTCTAGGACTATTTCATTGACTTCCAAAGAGTGACTTCCATGGAAGAGGTGTCACAAAAAAAAAAAAATACCATCAAGAACACTTATGACTAGAAAAGGAGGTAGGTAAGTCATGAAGCAAGAATAAGGGATAAGAGCCATGTGCTGCCCTCATATTCATGAAATATCAAAAGAATCAGAGAAAGGCCTCCAGCATGTTTGGTAGAGTGTATGTAGAGGACATGAGGAAAGACATAGCCAAAATCAAATATCACACAGAATGAGGTACAGAAAGGTGGTGACCTTCACCATCAGAGTTAGCATTCACATCAACAAGATTGGGTATTGAAGTACACTCAAAGGCTAGAGGGTAAAGAAAATACTCACCCGTATAGGGCCTGCAAACATTAAAGGGCTGTGGGCAACAGTAATTTTCCAGCTGAAAATCTCCAAAAAAATGGAAGAGCATATCACTAAGATCAGGGGTTCTTAAGCTTTTTTTATGTCATGGTCTCCTTAGCAGTTTGGTGAAGCCTCTGGGACCTCTTTTCACAATAATATTTTTAAAAATTCACAATTAGAGCCAACGCTAAATTTTATTTAGAGGCTATTGAAAAAAAGGTCTCAAGTTGAGGAAGTGGCAAAGTCAGTACTTGAACCCAGATCTCTGATTTTCCAGGGTTTTTAACTACACCATACTGCCTCTCAACAAGTGTGTGAAATCACAGGTAGGTAGGAGGAGTTTCAATAAAACTGGAGACGCTGTCCCATGGCCTTGCCTTACCAAGTCGACGCACTCCTTCAGTGCCACTGATGGGGCCCGGAGCCAGGCTATTAACTCGGATGTTGTGGTGACCCCACTCCACAGCCAAGTGCCTTGTCATTGCATCTGCAAAGGGATAAAAATATAGAGATGAAAAAAGTTTCAAGAACACCTCAACAGGTTCAAGGAATGGTCAAGGAAGGGGAAAGAGGGCTATATGTATCACAGCAAAAGGGAACTCAAGACAAAAGTCAGGGTGGGAAGCAAAGGCCTGTGTAGCTCTCACCCAGGGTAAAAGGAAGAATAGTATAAAGAAGAAAAAGAATAAGACTTGGTCGAAGGGGGTCAGGCCTGCCAAGTTCTTCAGGTTGCTGCATGATAAAGCAACCTTTTCTTTTAGAGGAAATCTTACAGAGTAGATAGAATTCTGGGACTGAAGTCAGGAAAATATGGGTTCAAATCCCACCTCTGACACTTATTAGCTGTGGAATTATAGGAAAGTCACTTAACCTCCCTGATCCTCAGTTTCTTCATTTGTAAAATGGGGATGATAATAGTTGCAGTTTCTACCTCAGACCACTGCTATAATGATCAAAGGAGATCACAGGAGATCATGTATTATACACACTCTGAAAATTTTAAAGCACTATAGGGGGTGTCCCAAAAGTTTTAACTTGAGGGTATTTAGCTTAAAACTGCAAATACACTTGTAGGACACCCTGCGTGAATTGTGATGATTGTTGGTATTGCTGTGGCTGTCAGAAATGAAGGAGCCAGGGAACACGGGACAAGAGGGAGGAAAAGCCTCATAAGGAGCGGGCCATACCCACGGCTGCCTTGGCAGTGCCTGCATGCACCTGGAGCGCCTGCCCTCGGTAGTCCAGGGTAGCAGTGATGTTAATGATTACCCCACCGTGGTCCTAAAACAGATAGGGGAAAGAAAGTGAGAAAAAAAGCCAGAAAAACCCCCAGGGACTCTAATGTGTCAAAGGTTGGCAAAAACCTACCTGGAAGTACTTCTCAAACATGACTTTGGAGACATTGAAGGTGCCAATTGTATCAATATCGATTACAGTTTTGTATGCATTGAAGGAAATGCTGCTGGCTGCACACAAAAAATTACCTGCCGCACCTAAAGGAGAAAAGTGGGGAAAGGGAGAGAGCAAATGCAAACAACCTCCTAAGCAGCCACTCTGGGAGAGCAAATATCCAGAACTCCATACTTTTCAGGTCCCTCTATGTTGTTTGGTGAGGCATCTTAAACACATGTCCAAAACAATTCATTCCCTTTCCCCCAAACGTCTCTTCTCGACTTCTTTGTTACTGTAGAAGGCCCTACATCTTCCCTATCTTCCCAGTACCCAGGTTCATAACCCAGGGGTCTTCCTCAACTCCTCACTCTCTCACCTCCCCGTATCCAATCAGTTACCAAGTCCCGTTATTTCTATCTTGGTAATAGCTCCTGAGCATGCACCTCACCTCTGCAGTACAGTAATACAGGCCCCCATCGCCTGGCACCTAGACTACTGCAACTGCCCAGTGGGGGGCACCACAAGTCTCTTCCTACTCCAGTCAATCCTTCACTTGGCTGTCAAAATGATCTTTCTTAACCTCAAATCTGACAATGTCACCTCCCCATTCAATGGATTCCAGTGGCTCCCTATTACCTCTAGGAATAATTATAAAATCCTTTGTTTGAGGGGGTAGCTAGGTGGCGCAGTGGACAGAGCACCGGCCCTGAAGTCAGGAGGACCTGAGTTCAAATCCGGCCTCAGACCAAACACTTGACACTAGCTGTGTGACCCTGGGTGAGTCACTTAACCCCAATTGCCTAAAAAAATTTTAATTTAAAAAAAATCCTTTGTTTGGCTTTTAATGTCCTTCACAACCTGTCTCCTCCCCCCCCCCCCCCCCAGTCTTCTTACAACTTAGTCCCCTCTGCAATCTAGTAACACTGATCTCCTGGTTCTTCCTTGAACAAGACACTCAACTCCCAACCCAGAATGTTTTTATTATCTGTCCCTCCTCATCTCTTCCTCAAATCTCAGTTAAAGTCTCACCTTATGGAAGAAGTCTTTCCTGGTCCCCTTTAATCTTAGTGCCTTCCCTCTGAGATTATCTCCAATCTATCCTGTATATATATATACCATATCCTGTATATATACTATACAGAGTGTCTTAAAAGTCTCAGTGCAGTTTTAAACTGCTAAAGCTTAACACTACACTCAGACTTTCGAGACACTCTGGATAGAGAGATTTAGCCAGCTAGAGAGAGAAGGAGATAAACTGATAATCTTATTTGTACATTTTTTTTTGCGTGTGTGTATTGTCTCCCCCATTAAACTGTGACCTCCTTGAGGGCAGGGATTGTTTTTTGCCTTTCTTTATATCCCCAGAGACTAGCTCAGTACCTGACATGCAGAAGACACTTAATAAACGCTTATTGACTTGACTTCACTTAGTCCCTACATCTCAAGAAAGCTAAAATGGAACTGGAGAAAATTCAAAGATGGACAAATGAAACCTCCATATGACCACAAACTAAAATGATTAGGGATTTTCACTCTGCAAAGACAAAGGCTAGGAGAAGTCTACAAAATAAAGAGACTAGGGTGAAGGAGTCTTGTAAAGTGGAAAGAATATTGGACTTAGAATCAGAAGGCCTAGGTTCAATTCTGCTTTAACCAACCTTGGGCAAGTCACTTAACCACTCTGGGGCTCAACATTTTCAGCTATAAAACGGGAGAATGGTATTTACGCTACCTACCTCACAAAGTTGTTTTGAGGAAAGTGCTTTGTAAATCTTAACTTGATAAAGCAATGTGAGCTAATATTAACAACAGTAAAAATAAACCTCAAAGAATTATATAAATAGGTCATTATTATCATTACAAGCACTCACTGACAGGGTAGCATAGCTTTTCTCCCACATGAGGGAGCATGGCATAGCATAGGGAGTAGGGGGTAGACCAGAGAGCTGAGAAAACAGTCTGTGCTCCCTACCCAGACCCATGAAGAGAATGCAAGCAGCCTGCCCAATGCCTTATCTACTCAACCCTGTCTCAGGAGATAATCAGATTCCAGAGAAAATCTGGGGGTTGTACAAGGCAGGTCTGGGGCTCTGGTTACATCGACAAGCCATTTGTTCACTAGACAAACATATTTAATGAATATTAAATTCTTACTCAGTGAGCTCCAGTGGCTCTCACTGCTTCTAAGATAAAATAGGAGCCTTCTATATTTGGTTTTTAAAGCCCTTCGCAACCTGACCCCAAGCTTTCTGTCCAGTCTCATTATATATTCTTCCCCTTCCTGTACACAATTCAGCTCAAGTGGCCTTTTCTCTGTTCCTCACACAGGACACTCTATCTACCAGCTCCAGGCCTTCACACTAACCATACCTCATGCCTGGAACACATTCCCTCTATCCCTTCTGGACGGAAGTCTTCTAGACTTTCAAAGCCCAACTTAGGCATGACCTCTCAATGAACACGTCCCTAAACCTGACAGCTTCAAGTGATCAATCTTCCCCCTTCCCTGGTCTTATACTTACCACAGTCTAATTTTTATTGCAATTCTTTGTGAACATCTTATTGAAAGCCCTTTAAGGAAAGAAGGCAGGAATAAAAACTGACTCCCCAACCTACCAGAGCAGTATGAATGCCAGTCTACGTGTGAGGAGTAAAGAGCCAATTTCCCCAGAAAGTCTACAGTGCCCCATGAAGACAGCCAGAGAAATGCTCTCACTTTCCTTGTCACCCATCACAGTCATTCAGGTACCATCTGGTCCAACTGCCTGGCTCTTTAGGCCCATTCCAGATTAATGGGATTCAATGGAAAGAACACTCATTTAGAGTCAGAAGCTGTGGGCTCTAATGTGCAGTTACCTGGGTGACTTGGAAAATTCACTTAATCTATCTGAGAATCAGTTTTCTTATCTGCAAAATCTATAAAATTACAGGATTAGATTACTTCTAAGGTCTCACTCTAAATCCTATCACTTTATGACTCTTTTTCCTTTGAATAAAGATATACTGAACCCAGTATATTTCATTCATTCAATAAAGCATTTTTGCTATATGCATAGTTTTGTGCAAGGTGCTGGGGATACAAAGACAAAATGAAAAACAGTCCCTCCCCTCAAAGAGCTCAGATTCTACTGGGAAAGCACGACATTTACACAGATAAGTACCAAATAAATTGATAAGGCATCATATAACAATTTGGATTAATATAATTTGAATTATTGCTGTTACTTCTACTAATGGTAATTATAATAACCATCAAATCTCTTCCTTCAAGGAGATAAAATCATGTTTTAAGGTATATATGTATACACACATATACACACACTCCCAACAGGGCAATTATCAATACTGGCATCTGTGTATCCTATTTGTACTGGGTACAATCCTGCAAATGTTTACACTCCCATAGAAAATGGACCTATAGATTCAGGTCCAGGGACCAGGAAGAATTCTCATCTCTGGGTGAAGCCAATACAAAATAAAAAGAAACCAAAATAGGAAAAGTTGCTGTTAAGATGATGCCTATTATTAGATTAATAAATCACTTCCTAGAGAATAAAGTTGCTTGTAACATCTTTCTTGCATCCTTGAACAAAGTAAGAAAATGTGGGTCTTCTTTCTGGGTGACCTTAAGCAATCAGTTCAGTAAGCACATATTAAGAATGAAAATCAAGTACTTAAAAATACTGAGAGGCAGCATGGTTCTGTGGATGGAAGAATGGCCTCAGAGTCCCAGCTGAGCTCAAGTCCTAACCTAACACACACTGGCTATTTGACACTGAACAAATAACTTAATCTCTTAGTGCCTAGAGGTAACTTTCCAAGAGAGAGATTTTTTTTTCTTTTTTTTGGGCTAGGCAATGGGGTTAAGTGACTTGCCCAGGGTCACACAGCTAGTAACTGTTACGTGTCTGAGGCTGGATTTGAACTCAGGTCCTTCTGAATCCAGGGCCAGTGATCTATCCACTGCACCACCTAGCTGCCCCAAAGAGAAGGATTCTTAACCTGGGATCTACAGACACCCAAAGGATCTGTATTTTGATTTTAGGGGGTTTATGCAATAGAATGGGGAAAAATTACATCTTCATTTTACTAACTTTTGTTTACCTTTGTAATCCTACGCATTTTATGCATTTAAAAACAATATTCTGAGAAGTCCAAAGGTTTCAACTGTTAAAAGGATCCATCACACACAAAAAAGTTAAAAACCTCTGCTCTAAGATAATAAGTTACAGAATTGCTACTGATAGCCCCAAGCAGAAAGAGTTTCCTACACCAATGAAATCACAGGTCCAATAAAAACAAAATGCTTCCTGGCCAAGGGTCAATCCCCTATGATAGTTTCCCTGCCCCCAAAAGTAGAACACAAATGGTCTTTGGAGAGCAAGGGCAGGATGTTGGGCCAGAAGCCTTTTGCCCAAGTAAAACTCTACATGAGGTTAAAATAAAACCTTGATAAGAGAACTTGCCAAGTTTTTCCCTTCACTGACAGCTGTGGACTCTTTAGGCATCCCAACAGGACTTCTCTCTCCTAAATATTTTCAAGTTCTTAGGATCCTTCCCATGGGCCCTTATCCTGCCTTATTTGGGAGCAGCCTCGTCTTGGCCTCAGCCTTCCATGCTGCAGACTAGCCCAGGTGAGCAGTTTGGCATACCCATATCAGACACACCCTCCCTTGATTTAGAACCAATCTTGTCCAGGTGGCTTTTCTGCTGGGCCACAGATGCTATGCAAAGTTCAGGAGATAACTAAGGAGAAGGAATAAAAGGCCTAGGCCTTCCCCTCTTAAGACTGCCTTGTATCCACTTTGTACACCTGTGTGCACTCATTTGTTCACATGTTGTCTCCCCCGCTAGACTGTGAGCTCCTTGAGGGCAGGGCCTGAATCCAAGTTTTACAAAACATATCCTTTTATTAAGGGGATTTGTTCTGTGAAGTTTGGATTCAGTCAAAGGGCAGCACTTTAGGACCTAGAGGGCTACATGTGGCCTTAAGGGCAAAGGTTCCCCACCCCTGAGTCCCAGAAGGCTCACATAGAAACAAACTTCTTTAACAATTACAAGTATGAAAGGAAAGGACTGCCTCAGGAGGTTATGGGTTTCTTATCACTGAAAGTTTTCAAATAGAGACTGAATAACCATGTGCAGGGAGTTGGGGTGGGAGATCTTAAAAGGGATTCTTATATAGGTATAATTTGGACTAGCTACCCTGTAAGGAAGAGTGGTACAGTGGAAAGATTGTTAGCTTCGAAGTCAAAAGACCTAAAGTTCAAATCTTGACTTTGCTATTTGATACCTGTGTGACTTTGGACCTCAGTTTCCCTACTCTGTAAAATGAAAGATCTGGACTAGATAATCTCTTAGATCTCGTCTTGGTTCTAAATGCAATAATCCTTACATTTCATATGCTGTTTCATCCCTTATGAAGCCATGTGCTAAAGAGGATGTGCTCCTTCAGTTCATTCCACTGAGGATTGAGGCCCTTTGTTCTCCCTCTGGGGGAACTCACCATTGATGAGAATGTCAATCTTGCCAAACATCTTCAGAGCCTTATCGACTGCGGCAGTAATGGTCTGAGGCTGCCGGACATCCAGAGACAGGGCAAGGCACTGCTGACCAGTAGCAGCAATCAGTTTCTTGGCTGCCTGCACCAGGAGACAACACAAGCTATCTGGGCACTGGCCTATCATTTCTACTTCCACTATAATGTACCAGCAGTGACACCCAGAAGAGGGAGCTTGGAAGAGCAAAAAGAACGAGCACCAAAAGACTTGCTTTCACGTCACGGCTCCGCCACTTACTAATAGTCCCTCACTATTCTAAACCTGTTTCGTCATCTGAAAAACAAGATAATAAAAATAGCCTAGCAATACCTGATTAACTCACAGGTTTTAGGCAATGTATGTAAAGCTCTACATAAACCAGAATCTCCATTCCATGAAGAAATTCATGGAAGAACAAGAGCGGGAGATTAGCAAAGAAAACCTTGAGTCTCCGCTGGCTCTGCTGGTAACCTAAAGGAGGTTACGCCAAGCTCCCTTTCGTTTTCCTTACAATAAAATAAGTTTGATAGCACCCAGGACATTGGCTCTATGGAAGAAGTTTTCCCTTTCCAGGTGCTATGGATAAGAAAAAAAATAACCCACCTCTATCGTCTTCCACCCACAGGACTTCAACACATACCCTACAACTATCACAAAAAGCATACCAGTAACTCAATAAAAAACCAAGGGAGGCAGCCAGGTGCATTGGTGAAAAAACACTGAATTTGGAATCCAAGAGACTGAGTTTTAATCCATTTTTAGACATTCAATAGTTATGTTGCTGGGCGTAAGTCACTTGACTTCTACAAGCCCCAATTTTCTCATCTGTAAAATGGCAGGAATGTTTATACTATCTACCTGACAGGGCTATAAAGATGAAAATGTTTTGTAAACTTTAGAATAAGTTAGTAACACTAAGGGGAACATCTGGAAAGGAAGAACCCAAGGATAAGCAGCAAGGTTTGAAATCACGTCTTGAAACTCCACAATAAAGAGGAAACAGCCAGGTGGTGCCACCGTCACACTCTCATCCCTGAACCTCTAGAGGTCACTTGCTAATCCACAGTCCAGGAACAGAGTGCTACTATATCTACAATGAGCCATGGAGAAATAGGTACTAATCAATAAGGAGAATGAAGAAAGAAAAGTCCCAATTGTCAGGGAGATCCCACTTACATCAGACACCCTTTGCTGGTTTCTGCTAGCAATGACCGTCTGGCAGCCGTGCCTGTAAAACACAAACAGTTTAAGTCAACAAACACCAGGTAAGGGGCAGAGTGGGGAGATACCAAAAGGATAAGATTAAAGAGTAAAGAGAAGGAAACAAAACATAATCAGGCATTCCTCCCTTCTTATTACTTATCTGAGAGGGCAGACTGGATAGTGTTCTTTCCTACAAAAGGACCTATTGAATTAAAAGCAAAGGGCAGGGTAAAAGCAAAAAAGCAAGGAGGGTAGGATGGGAAAGGGGCTGGGGCCTGCGTAAGGGTCAAGTGGGCTAACAGCCAAAGAGTAGTACTGGGTTAGGATTAGTTCCCTGCATCTGAAATCCTCAGTTAAATGTCCACCTTATGTGGGCTGTCCTGGTCAATACAAAGATCCATTCTCCCCAGAACACAATATTGAGCACTTTAGTGATACAGACCCCTCTCTGCTCCATCCTCCACAAGGACCACTAATTTAGAGCTGGAAGGCACCTTAGAAATTTGCATTACACCTTATTTAAACATTGTGCCCACAATGCCACCCCAATTCCTTGCCACATTGGGATGGTAATACAGGAGATCCTCATAGCATTCTCTTAGGTATTCAACATATCCTACTTATTTTATAATTATTTATATGTATTTTGTATCACCCTACAGACAGTAAACTCTTTGAGGAGAAGGACTATGACATTCATCTTTGGATACCCCAGCACCTAGAGTAATTATTTGCACATAATAGGTGCTTTACAAACACTTATGAAATCAAATTCAATTCCTCTGATCCACACATATGCCTACCAAAAACTCATTGTTCCTCATTGTTCTGAGCTCCACACCTCTGAGCACCATCTTCTTAACTATTAAATCTCTTGTTCTGTTGGCTTGACTCCCCTGTGAAAGCCACAGAATCCTAGAATTGAAAGGGAGTTGGTAGATTAGATGGTCTAATTCAATAAGTCAATCCTCTATACCAGAAGTTTCCAAACTTTCTCAGTGCCTTTATTGTCTCAGTAATATGCACTCATATTACTCATTTCAAACCATCCATACCAGGGCTGGGCAAGCCATGCCACAAGCACACTGAATTTGGGGGTACAGGGATCTCTTCTTTTATCTCCCTGCCTCCACATGGTCCAGCTTCTTCTCTGAATTCCTTGCTTTTTGCACCTAACAGTTACCTGCACCAAAGGTACTAAAAAAAGTTTGCTTAATCAAATTTTTTGTTTCTCTTTTCTTTGAAAGTACTTCTGTGTCTCTCTACTCATCTTAACATGATCTATTTTGCACCAGTTTTGAAGACAGGTGTCATATGCTCCTAGTAGGTTGCAAGTTACATGAGGCCAGGGACCAAGTCATATTAATCTCTATCTGTCCCCAGCCCCCATTCTTCTGCACTCAGTAGATATCTAAATATTTGTTCAATTTCTTATCCTTTTGCATGCCTCGGGCCTACCAAACACCAATACTAGGACAACTCCCAGGGCCTGTTAGAGGTAAACAAAATGTTGAGCCCTGGCCAGGCTTCACCAATACCACCACAGATTATTTACACCAAAGACTCAACACATATAGGTGGGTCCTCTTTGCCTTTGCAGAAACCATCCCCAAGGCCTGGAAACCACTCCTTCCTCACATCTGCCTCAGAATCCCAAGTTTCCTTCCAGGCTTCTCATGTTATACCTCCTCCAGGAAATCTTTCTTGATCCCCAAAGCTGATAGTTCTGTCTCCTTCCTCAAATGATCAGGCACATACTTATCTATTTATATGTGATATCCTCTCCAATAGAAGGTAAGCTTCTTTAGGGCAGGGGCTGCTTTTTATCATCTTTGTATTCCCAGCACTTTGTGTAATACCTTGTACATAGAAGGTGCTTAATAAATGTTTGCCGTATGTGAGATACAAAGCTGCATCCACACTGTGTATAATACAGTGGTAACATCTAGGGGACTTGGCAGGTCCAGAAGTTATAAATCTCTCTTCCCTCTTCACAAGTTCACTGAGATGTCCTTCCTGCCCCAAAGATACCATGTGGTCTTTAGCCTTGACAACCTGCAATCTTTGGCCAGTTGACTACCACTAGGCCATCAGCCATAGTCTTGACTCTTGTCCTGCCACTGGGCTTTGATGACTCTGGAGGAAAGAGTGAGGCTGATGACTTTGCACAGCTCTGCCTCACTTAAACCCAATTCACTCCCAAGTCAAGACATTGAAAACAAAGGATGAACAACAACACAACAATACCAGTTCAGAGAACATTTGCACATCAAACTTTTTTCATTCATTATTCCATTTAATCTCCTCAAGAAGCCTGTAAGGTAAGTAGGGCAGGGACCATTATACCTATCTTACACTCAGTTCAACTTAACAAACATTTATTAAGCACCCTTTATGTGCAGAGAACCATGCTACAAACTAGCAAATAGACAAAAATGACTAAGACACTTTGCGGTCATAGAGTTTACAATATAGTAAGGAGATATAACACACATAAAACACTAGAATATAATATAAACCACAATCAACACTTGAAAGAGGAAGTCCTATATGAGGCCTAAGAGAAGAAAGCTCATTTACCAACAATGTGACAGGGGGAATAAGAGCAGGCAAAGCTTCTTGGAGGAGCACTGGCATTTCAGCTGGCCTGGAAAGGACTGCTAGGGAATTCAACCTGCAAGGGGTCAGGAAGGGAATTCTAAGCCTAGGGAACAGCATGAGCAAAGGCACAGAGTCAGAAAGCACAAGGTGAATACAGGAGAGAAAGAGTCATCCAATTATAAAGGAAAAGTAAATGGCAGGAGGTAAAGCTGGAATGATAGGATGGTGACAGACTGAACAGAGCCTTAATGCCAGCAAAGGACTATGAATTTTTCCAGGGAAGCAATATGAAGTCACTGAAGAATTGGTAACAGAGTGGCATGATCAGCTAGATGCATGAAGATGATTACTCTGGCATGAAGGATGTCAAGAGGGAGAAAGAAAAGGGCATGAAGCCCTGTTAGGAGGCTATTATAGTAATGCCTTTTGGTAGGAATGAAGGCTTATCTTTGGATAATGGCAGTGGGAAGGGAGAATGGAGCAAATGTAGAGATTCTGCAGAACTAGAATTAAGGAGATCTGGTAACTGACATGATTTGAGAAGGGTAATGGCTGGGGAAGACCAGAGTTTGTAGGCATAGGTAAGCCTCTGCAGAGGGATGGACAATTTGGTGAAAGAGTAAAAAGCAGCCACCAAACCGTCCAGTCCTGGGTGAGCAAAGTCTGTCAAGATAGAGGAGGTGGGAAGCTAATGAACAGAGACATACCGCATGAAAATTTCTGCAATTCGGAACCCAATTCCTGAGCCTCCTCCAGTGATAAAGGCCACTTTGTCACTGTGGAGAAAAGAAAATCCCTTCAAAAAATGTTACAGAAAATTACATTTTGTAGTTGTTATATGCTTAAAAGAAAAGCAAGTGATTATGCAAATCTGTTAGAAGAGAGCTTTTAATTTTTTTCCAATGGGGATGGGAGGGGATGGAGAGGAGAGGAATAGCAATAGAGTAGAAAAGGAAGGAAGGAAGTTGGGAAGAAAATAAGGAAGGAAGAGAGGTTCACTGATTATCTTATTAAAAAATGCACAAAAGGCCAGAAAGAATCACAGACCAACAGAATAGCTTTGAAAGATACATGCTGAATTTATTATACATTTTAAAAGAACTGCAAGCTGCCCTTAATAGAGAACCATGGTGTCATGTACCACCTCCTTTTCCTTTTCTACTATGCGTAAGGAAATTTCCATTTTATTTAGTGTTAAGTTCTGAATAATTAAAAAGAAAAGATTTTAAAAAGAAGAAAAGCAAGATCTCCATAATGGAGATTTGTAGTTTCACGTACAATCTCCTACAATGTATACATATGGAAATGTGCATTTTGTGGGTGATTGTTAAATTCTGAATGAAAATAAAATGAAAATCTAAAAATAATAAAAATTTTAAATGTTCCTTAAGCCCTCTGAATAATAAAAATATTTCACAAGATCTATGATTTCATCAGAATATAGCCTCTCTCCACCAATACAGATTTCATCCCTGTCCTCTAGTCACCCACCTTAGTAGATGGGAACCAAAAAGAAACAAAGGTGGCCAACTTTCCGATGATGAGCCTTTCTGAACTTAGGCTGGTCTTTGGATGACAGAGATATAGCCCCTCACTTGTCCTATACTTGATGTGTCATGAAACAGCAGGAAAAAATAATGCCTCTAGACTTAAAGAAACTGGGTTCAAATTCCACCTCTTGACAATTACCATGCGACCTGGAGCAGGTCATTTCACTTCTCTGGAATTCAGTTTCCTGATCTGTAGAATGAAGACTTAGACCAGAAAGCTCTTCCAGCTCTAGTTCTATGATTCAATGATCCTTCTAAGCTTGGCAGGGCCTGCCAGTAAATGGCAAAGTAAAGATGTTTCCTGGCCCACCATAATCAGTTAGTACTTATATATCAGTTTAAGGTTTGCAAAGCACTTTACAAATACTATTTTCATCTGATCCTCACAGCAGCCCTGGGAGATGGATGCTATTATTAGAAACTGAGGCAGAGGTCAAGTGACTTGCCCAGGGTCACACAACTAGTAAGTGTCTGAGGCAGCATTCTATCCACTGTACCACCTTCTTTCACCCAAGGGTAAAATCCTTTACACTAAGGACATCTAATGAATCACTACCTTACAGTCCCTCATTGATTGATTTTCAGTAAAATAAAAAAATCAGTGTTTCTAGTTTCAATGGCTATAGGGATTCATTCTTTCTATATGCCTCCCTAGAGGCACAGTATAAGAGTCTCAATCTATAAGTATGAAGTTCTACCTCCAGACCTCAAGCCAGAAGCCCTTCTCATTTTTTGTCTGTAGTGATTTTATTTTTTAGTAGTTTAATTTTTTCCAGTTACATGTAAAGACAAATTTTAACATTCATTTCTTTTGAAATTTTGAGTTCCAAATTTTCTCCCTCCCTAAAACGGAAAGAAATTTGAGATAGATTATATATATGCAATCACGTAAAACATATTTCCATATTAGTCATGTTGTGAAAGAAACATACCAAAAGAAAAAAAAAACACGAAACAAATAAAGTGAAAATAGTATGCTTCTATCTGCATTTGGACTCTATCAGTTCTTTCTGCCAGAAGCCCTTCTACAACGGACCCCAGTAAGGGGGCAATCCTAAGAGGTCATTCATTCTTTCCCAGTCGTAGCCATTTCTCAACACCCCCAATTCTTGGGCTGGGGGTATGGATTGTCAGGAGGGCTCACCGAAGGATATCTGGGCTGAAGAGGTAGCTATAACTTCGGAGACAGTCATCAGTGGCAACGTCGGGGGGTGGACGATGAGACATGGCACCGTGCCGCTGGTCACTTAGAAGCTGGGACACTGCAACACCTGGTAACGGGAATAGGCTCAGTACCTCCCTGAGAGGGCAGCGTCTGCCCCAACCCTGCTGTTCCGTATTTCTTGCCAGATTCCAGAGATGGGAAGGTGTGGAATTAGAGGGGGTGGGAGGAAGGAGAAAGCCCAGGGGAGGGGCCAGTAGTTGGGCATCCCAGGGAAAAGCAGCACTGTCCACACCACACCCCTTCCAGAGAAGGGTTCCCAGATAGGGGAGAGGAGCTAGAGGGCACGAAGGTGTGTGTTGGGAGGGGTCTCTTCCCAGAAGTCCAGGGGCTTCTTGAGTCCCCTGGGGATTCCAGGGCGGAGCGGCCGGGGAGGGTGGGGCTATCTCAGGGCACATCAGGTGGATCTTGGTCGGGCATGGGGCAGGTGGAATGGCTCCTCTGCTCCCTGGGCTGGTAGGAGGGGCACTGTGGTGCAAAAAAAGGGAGACCCGAGCCGGGAAGCCTCCGCCACCGCCGAGAATGCCCTCTGGAAGACCGAGAGATCGGGGAACCTGGTAAAGAGCCTCGAGTCACACCGCACGCGCCCACCTTCTTTCCCTCTTCACAGAACGAGTCCAACGCAGCAGAACTGGGCGTGGCTACCGCTGACTCCTCCCCCTCCCCCTTCCTCTAAGTGTCGGGAAAGCCGAGTGAGGCTCTGGGAGTTGAAGTCTTCCAGGGCCGGAAGAGAAAAGGGCGCAGGCGCAGTGTGATGCCGGTGTGTCAGGAACCTTTGGAGTTCCTGGGACTGCGCACGTGCCGAACCAGCGCAACAAATCCCAGGTAGAGGCGAGTATGGTGGAGACTGTACCCTTCGTCTTGTGGTGGCTGGTAGCATCACCGTGGATTAATGCTCAGACAAGTTTACAAATTTACAGATTTACAAATCTGTAAAAAATGTAACAAAGTTTACACATTTACAGATGACCAGAAGCTGTAAGGAACAGCTGACGAACTGGACAACTGGCTCCCTGGGTGACCCTTGACCAGTCCCTTGCCCATTATGGGCCTTGGCTTCATAAGATCAGAGATCCTAAGCTGGAAGGGACCTCAGAGCCCAACCCTCTTATGTGATGGATGAGCAATCTGAGGCCTAGAGAGGGCAAAGAGGTCACAAAGAGTCCTAGAGATGGAGTTTGACCCTTGTGTAACCTTGTGAAAATTACTTAAACTCCCTGGACCTCAGTTTCCTCAACAGTAAAATGGGGAGGGAGGTGTATTAAATGGCCCCTAAGGACTCTTCCTGCCCTAAATCTATGACCTAGTAAACCTAAAACAGGATCTAAAAGTATTCCAATATGCTAGAGCAATGAGCTTGTGAACTGAATAATATTAACTTTTCATAGAAATTTGTCTTTCTTCAACAAATATTTGTCAAGTGCCTCCAGTGACATACAAAGCCCCCGGTCGGGGGGCATTCCTACGTTCCAGGATTTTGTATTGTACTGAAAAAGATCAAGAAAGTTTAGTGAAGGAGGTGGCACCTAATCTGAATCCTACAGAAGGTAAAGATTCTAAGAGTTTGAAATGAAGAAGTGTCCTCTAGGCATGGGAGAGGAGCGGGGGAAGGGAGGACAGTTTGCTAAAATGCTCAGAGGCAGAAAATAGAATCCCTAGTTGAGAAACCAGTTAGCTACTGGTCGGGTTTGGCAATAGCCTCCTAAGTGGTCTCCTTTCCTCGAGCCTCTCCTTCCAATTTTCCCTGCACACACTGTCACATATTCACCTAGTATTTCAGTCTCTTGTTCAAAATCCATCAATGGCTCCTTATTGTTTTGATTTTTAATTTCCCGCAATACTTAGCACAGTGCCTGCACATAGTATCACTAATTAAATGTTTGTTGTATTGCAAAGTCTAAACTCCATAACCACCTTATATTTTAAGACCCTCCACCATCTTAACCTTTCAGGACTCATCTCCCACACTAACCTTACACTTCAGACAATTTATACAACTTAGCATTCCTCAGAAATCCTCCACTCTTCCTGCTCCTGTCTGGGCCTTCCTTGATGCCGTTTCCCCTGCCTGGAATAACCCCTCCCACAATACAACACACACCACCCCATCAGCACTCATTTAGGCACAGCTCACTACCACTTCCTAGAAGATTTTTTTTTTCAATCCCTGCCCCATCCTTTCATCCCTAACTAGAAGTGATCTCTCCTTTTTCTGAACTTCTACAGCATTTTGTTTGTACCACTTAAGTCATATGGCATTTATCACACACTGCTGTGGTATAATGCAAAAAAAGTTAGACTTGGAGTCAGCAAACCAGGGTCTGATTTCTGGCTGTCCCACCTGACTTCTTTGAACATCATATTCCTCACCTGAGAAATGTAGATAGCATTGCCTACCTCCCATAGTTTTGAGATAAATATCTCCTAACCTAGGAAGATAAGGACCATATTTCATGTGTCTAAATACTCAGGGTAATGCTGGGTATGCATATTTCAAATACTCAACAAATACCTGCTGAATAAACAAGATTATAAAACAATGGCTGGAGCATAAAAGTATTTCACAGTCCAAATATGGTATCTGGTTTCTTTTAAAAATTCACAATAACAAAGCTAAAAACAAAATTCTTCTTGGCTTTTGAAACAGGATAGTCTACTATTAGATGAATTAGTAAACTTTATCCTTAGATTTTATTATTCATTATGTTAATGTGCATCAACAGGTTTATCTAGAAAGTGGAGTGAGGAAGGTCAATGTCGAACAAGAAGTTGGAAAGAAACATTAATTTTCATATTTTAAATAATAATAATAGCTAGCCTTTATGTAGTACTTTACAAAGCACTTTACAAACAACAAATCATTTTATCCTCAGTACCCTGGGAGGTAGGTGCTATTATTATCCCCATTTTACAGATGAGAAAATTGAGGCCAAGAGTGGTTAAGTGGTTAAGTTATCCCAGGGTCACACAGCTGGTAAATTTATGAGACTGGATTTGAATTCAGCTCTTCCTGATTCTTAGTCCAGGGCTCTTCATACTGTGCCATGAGCCTACTTAGTGTTTTTTAAATACTAAAAGCATCTTTTCTGTTCGACAGTTGCCTAGAAGTAAACATACTACCTAATCAGTAAAAACAACCGAAATAAATTTCCATTTATTTGCTATATAGTTTAATATTAACAGAAGTCCAAAGTAATATGATTTTATGGAAAGAGGACTATGGTCAGGAGAATGGGATCATCGGCCAGCTCTGTTGATGAATTTCGTAATTTCAGACATGTTACTCAACCTGTTTTTTCACCTGCACCAAAGGAGGTAAAATATCTCTTCACCTTTTACTAGTGGCCCTGTGGATTCTCATGATGTTCCAAACTCTACATCACATCACCACACTAACAAATACCCCTTCCACATCAGGAAGGATGTATTACCTTGAAAGCATTTATCACCTCCTCATCCACCACCACCACCACCACCACCACCACCACCACCACTACCACCACTACCACCACCACCACCATTCGCCTGTTCTATAACTTCAGCCTCCCTTTTGGTATCGTATTGGCTCTTAAAGACCTTCTAGGGAATTAATAGAGGGAAATGCTCTGAGAAGTAGAGGAGGTTGTTTGTTCCTAGAGCCACCATCCACAGTTCAATTCAACTAACATGTATGGAACACCTAAAAAAGTGCTGTTAGATTCTGGGGATACAAGGACAAAAATAAGATATTTCCTGACCTCAAAGTACTTACATTCTACATTGCTTTTATGTTTATTTTTTCCAATTAAAATTTTTGGTTTTATATTCCATTAACAATTATAAGCTAGACAGGCGGTTTTCAGAAAAACCTGGGAAGACTTATATGAATTGATGCAAGGTGAAATGCGCAGAACCAGGAGAATATTGTATAGAGTAACAGCAATAGTGTATGATGATCAACTATGAATGACATAGCTCTCCTCAGCAATACAATGATCCAAGACAATTACAAAAGACTCATGATGAAAAATGCTATCCACATCCAAAGAAAGAACTGATGGACTCTGAATGCAGATTGAAGCATATTATTTTTACTTTATTTTTTCATGTTTTTTTTCTTTTGTTTTGTTTCTTCTTTTACAACATAACTAATATGGAAATATGTTTTATATGATTGCACATCTATAACCTATATTAAATTGCATACTGTTTTAGGAAGAGGGGAGGGGAGGGGAGGGAGGAAGGGAGAAAAATTTGGAACTCAAAATTTTGTAAAAATGAATGTTTAAAATTGTCTTTACACATAATTGGAAAAAATTACATTAAATAATACAAAAAAGCTCAAACAACTATCATCAAACACCTAATTAAAGATCTATGGCTCCTGTTTTAATTACGTCCTTGGGAGTCTGCCTAGCCCTCATGACAGCATTAGGGATATCGACCATTACCTGGAAAAACATTACATTTTAGATATTTAATTAGAATTCAGTGAGGATGTGGGAGAGGAGTGAAGGAAGGAGAAAAAGAGTTAATAAATACTTAAAAGGAATAAGGAAATGCCAATTTTGCAAAACCCAAGGATATTGTTTGAAGAAATCAGATACTTGATCTCTCTCCTGCTGCTTCTATGACTTTGAGCGCTTTGTTACTTGTTAGTTCTAATGAAGAGTGGAGGAAAAGAAGAATTGAATTCATACCAATCAACAAAGAAGGATATATTGATTTTATTAACTGCTCTTTGAACGATTTTTTTCTGAACCCGATTGCCTGAAACAACCCCAAGTAAAAGCTAATAAACAAACATATAGTCACAAACTAGTTTAGTGGGATTTCCAGAAATAAATCATTCTTCCCATACAAGATCAAAAGAATCTAAGCTATCTTCCAATGCAAGACTACTGAACCTCTTCAAAAGAGAGACCAGTTATAAATCTGCTCAAAAATGAAAGACAGGTTGAAGTATTGTAAAGTAACCACTGCTGGCTTTCTTAAGAAAAAAGTTAATTTCTTTTAAAGAATTAATAAGCAGCTAGCCATACCTTATAGTTATCACTTGCCATTGCTATTAATAGCCAAAGGAGAGGAAAGAAATGAAGCCAGACAGAGCAAGCTAAAATGTTATGATTTTGAGACTCTTTATACAAAAGTTAAGACATAACTACTGTCAACCTCGTGAGTTTGTTCCAAGAAAAGGCAAACGAAACTAGGTTGTGTCCATGTTTTTAACTTCTCTCAAGCTGGTAACATGCATGCGTTGCATGGGAGTTGCAGTCCAGAACTGGATCCCCGCTAATGGGGCCAGTCCAGAAATGGCTCGATTTGGGGGCTGGAGTACATAGTTTATGTACCCTTCGAAGAATAAGTATTCCCAAGAGGTGCCAATCAGCTCCAATTGGTCAACACACTGGGAGGTGGGCTATATTAAAATGAGGGTCTTGGAGTACGTGACTCAGGTCACTCAATCTTGGTCAAAGAGACTTCAGTTTCCATATCACCTGTCATATCATGTCCCCATACCACCCAACATTTTCCCAGACCTATCTGGGCAACATAATGAGCACGAATAGACCCATTACATTAGATCTTAATGTCCTTTCTGAAGAAGAAACTGAACTTTGGGGAAACAAAAGGGGGGGGGGTGGAGGGAAGCTCTGAGTCTCCAAGATAATTACTAAGAAAAATCATTTTTCACAATACTATTAGAACAGTCCAGAACATAAAGTAAAATCTTCTGGCAAAGCATTAGCAGAGTAGGGAAGGATTTCCCAGACGGGGAACCATGTGGCTTCAGAGATGATAGCAGTCTGGGACAGTGGTAGAGTGGTGGGTGAAACTTTTATACCTTTAGGCGACCAGGAAGCAGCTTTGTTGCCTTTTAGGGAAAACTAATCCTTGTTTCAGAAAATGGGAGAACCCTAATCTCATCACAGGTTCCCTTAGTTTAGGAAAGGTGGTAGATTGGGGAGGGGGGAATAATTAATTATGTTTCAGGCATGTTAAGTTTGAGATATATTCATTTGTATATTACCAACCATTGACAATGTGGAACTGGAGCTCAGGAGAAGAATTAGGCTGAACTTAGAGATCTGGGAGTCACCTTCAAAGAGATGTTAATTGAACCCATAGGAATTCATAAGATCACTAAATGTAGGGAGAGAAGAAAACAGGCTTCCTGATAGAGTCTTGGGGAACATCTATATTAGGGGGTGAAGCATGGGTAATGATACACCAAAGAAAGAACCAAATGAGAGCAGCATTAAGAAAGCCAAGGGAGGAGAGAGTACCCAAGAGGAAGGGATGGTTAACTGTGTCCAGTGTTACAGTGAGGTCAGGAAGGATGATGATTGGGATAAGTTATTTTAGTTATTAAATGCAAGAGCCTAGATTGCCTTGAAGAGAGCAGTTTTATTTGAGTGATAGAGTCAAAAGCCAAATTACAAGGAGCTGATGAATGAATGAGAGAGGAAGTAGGTACAAGGGATATAGCTTCCTAAATGAAATAATTATTCTTGGTAACTAGGTAACTGTTGGTTAAATAAGTTTCTGTCCTCCACCACCATCATCTTTTTCTTTATTCAGGCTCAACGGGATATCCATCTCTCTATTCTAGTTCATGAATTGAATTGAATTGAGTGATGGAGATAGGTTGTGCTGTTTCCAAGGCAAGTCACTCCAACCTACCAACATCTCCTTCCTCCATTCCCAAAGAAGCAATTGGTGAAAAGGAAGGAAAAAGACCAAAGAGAAGTAGAGAGTAAAAATAAATGGCAATTTTCTCATTCCTTGTTTTATTTTTTGATATTAGGATTAATTTTATAATTAAAATTGTTATGTTTTAAATAGTAGTGAAAAAAATAGAAATAATCTATATAGACTGAACCGGTGTGGAAAGAACCACTAGACCTGGTTCAAATTCTAGATCTGCCTCTTATTTTCTGTGTGACTACAAACAGGTGAAAACTCCAATTCCTCATCTGTAAAATGGATAAAATAATACCATTAGAATCTAGCTCAAACTGTTGTTATAAGGAACAAATTCATATTAGATGTTTGTAAAGCACTTTGTACGACTTAAAGGACTATATAAAAGTGCTATTTAAATGCAACTCAAACAAACATGAATTAAGCACCTACTATGTGCTAGGTCTCGAAGCATCTATGTATCTATTTATGGAAACTCTGAAGTCTAGGGAGTCTTGGGAAGCAACTGTGAGTGCTATCTTCTTTTCTCTCTAGAGTGGAGAAGGTAGAGGGGGCACAAGGAAAGAACTAAACTAAAATTGGGAGGGAAGTTAGTTCCTTTACCCCAAAGTCCGAAGGGGCCACCTCAAGGCCAAAAAACAAGGACCTGGTTCCAGCTTTGTAAATGGCACACCTTAGGTGGACAGATCCCTTTACCTCTTATGGCTGAGTTCTTTAAAACCTAGAGGATAACACTGCCCCCGTGAGGAGATTTGAAGAAACTGGAAGGTGTTTGTGAAGGAAGCCACAAACTGGACTCTTAATTTAAAATAACTTGTGAGGGTATGAACAGCTTCTAAATCATGGTGACAGAGAATATCAGAGCTGACAGGGTCTTAGAACATAGAATAAGCAATCTGGAGGAGACCTGGAACATAGAATATAAGAGCTGGTTTGTTGTTTGTCATTTGCTCTTAAAGAGGACCAATGACGTCAGGAGAGTTATATCTCAACTTGCAAGTGAAGTGGGTTTAAGTGAGGCAGGGCTGGGCAATGCCATCAGCCTCACTCTTTCCTCCAGAGTCATCAGAGTCCAGTGGCAAGACGTAAGTCAAGAAGACTGGCAATGACCCCAAATACAAAAGCTAGAAGGGACTTAGAACACCAACCATAGAATGTCAGAGCTAGAAGGGGCTCTAGAACAGGCAATGTCAGAATAGGAAGGGATGAAAGAGGAGTGATGAAAAAAGGGATGAAAGAAGGGGAGCTCAGAATGCCAGAACTGGAGGGTACCTAAGATATCATCTAGGACTCAGCGCTGAAAGGGTCACGAGTGGAAAAAGTTTAAGAAGTTCTGATCTAGGTGAACCCCTCCCCCATCCCTGATTTTATATAATTGGGCAAGGGAGAGTTTTGTTGTACGTGGATGCATAGACATTTTAATGCTAAAATAAATATAAATGCTTGGTGAAACATATTTAACAACAATCTATAGATTTTAGAGAGCTGGAAAAGACCTTAGATGTCATCTACTGAAACTCCTTCACTCTGTAGATGAAGAAACTGAGGCCCAGAGATGTTCAGGAACTTATCCAAGGTTAGACAGTCAAGTAACAGAGCCAGCACTCAAACCTAGGTCTTCTGTTTCAAGTCCAGGGCTTTTTTTGAACTATACCATGTTACCTCTGAGCTCACAATGTAGGCTAGAGAAAAGTGCAAGGGACATATCAATGTGGCTGCACTTGCCATAGAAAGCTACCATTGCCTCTAGCATCTATATTTGACTGTATAGGTAAGTGTCTTCAGAGTCCAGATAAAAGAGTTAAATAGAGCCAAGGTAATATAAGTCCTTCAACACCCGGAAATTCACAGAAGACAGAAGTCCAAGAAAGGAGCTAGCAAGACAACCCTGCCTTTGACTCTTAGTAGTTTTAGGACCATAAGCACTTGACTTCTTTTGGCCTTAGTTCCCTCATCAGTGATGCTCAGTACGCAATTACAATTACACCAAGTGTGGGTAACAACCATGATAAATTAGAGATGCTAATTCCAAGAGGCAAATTTGATCTTGTAGATGTCATCGAAATTTATTGGAATGAGATACTCGACTGGACTATGGCTCCATAACGGTATATCAAAAGGAACACAACAGATGAGGTGGGGGGGCACAGGAGCAGCACCAGATATGAAGAAGGTGAGATAGTGACAAAATGAAAGAAGTAGAAGGAAAAAGCATGGAGGAGTGCCTTTGGGTAACATCTGTGGCAGAGAGAAGCAATACTGTCACTGAAATGTATTATAGATCACCTGTATGGAAAGAGGAAATAGATGGGGTTTCATGAAACAGATCATAAGTCTGGCATAAAGGCACATAGTAATGATGATAATAATAATGATAATAATAATAATAATAACAGACATTTACACAGCACGTTTAACTGTACAAACAACTTTACATACGTTATTTCATTTGGTCCTCCCAACAATGCTGTGAGAGTGGTACAATGACTATCATCCTCATTCTACAAGTAAGGAAACTGAGGCTTAGAAAGGTTAAATGACTCATCTGTGTTCCCACAGTTACAACAGTACCAGAGGAAGAATTTGAACATAAGTCTTTTTGAATCCAATTCCTCTTAATACTACAGCACTTTACCTCTCAGGAAGAAAAAAAAGGTCTCATTTGATCCTCACAAAAATCTTGTGTTATATTCATGATGATGGACTTCATTTTTTATTAATTTATTTTGATTTATCAACAATCACTTCCATAAGCTTTTGAGTTTTAAATTTTTCTCCTCCTCCCTCCCCACCTCCCTCCCCAAAATGGAGCACAATCTGATATAGGCTATACATATATATTCCTATTAAACATATTTTCACATTAGTGATGTTGTAAGGAAGAATTAGAACCAATAGGAGGAACCACCAGAAAGAGGAAACAAAACAAAACAAAAAAAAAATGGCAAATAGTATGCTTTGATCTGCATTCAAACTCCATAGTTCTTTCTTTGGATGTAGATAGCATTTTCCATCATGAGACTTTTGGAGATGTCTTAGATCCTTGCATTGCTGAGAAGAGCTAAATCTGTCAACATTAGTCATCACACAATATGGCTGTTACTGTATATGACATTCTCCTGGTTCTGCTCACTTCACTCAGCATCAGTCCATACAAGTCTTTCCAGGTTTTTCTGAAGTCAGCCTGTTCATCATTTCTTATATCACAATAGTATTCCATGACATTCATATACTACAACTTGTTCAGTCATTCCCCAATTGATGGAAATCCCCTCAATTTCCAATTCTTTGCCACCAGAAAAAGAGCTGCTATAAATATTTTTGTACATGTGGATCCTTTTCCCATTTGGATGATCTCTTTGGGATACAGCCCTAGAAGTGCTATTGCTGGGTCAAAGGGAATGTACATTTTTATGGCCCTTTGGGCATAGTTCCAAATTGCTCAGTGATGGACTTTGACTTCATTCATCCACACAACTGCTGGAGTGCTCTCTCTCTTTCTCTCTCTCTCTCTCTCTCTTTTTGTCTGTGTCTCTATGTCTCTGTGTCTGTCTGTCTGTCTGTCTGTCTGTCTCTTTCTCTGTTTCTATCTCTCTGTCTCTTTCTCTCTCTCTCTCTGGCAAATTTTTCAGCTTCCTTACAGAAAATTTCATACTTTAAAAAGCAGAAAAAGATATGACAGGTCCTGTCCTGCTATTCCAGAGCTGATTCACACTAAGAAGGACAAATAGGTAACTGCTATAGAACTTATGGGAACTTGGGAAGGAAATTCCATCTTGGTATTTGGTATTTGTGCTTCTTTTTTTTTTTAAGGCAATTAAAGTGACTTGCCCAGGGTCAAACAACTAGTAAGTGTCAAGTGTTTGGTCTGAGGCCGGATTTGAACTCAGGTCCTCCTGACTTTAGGGCCGGTTCTCTATCCACTGATCCAGCTGCTCCTGTGTTTGGTATTTGTGATAGAGGAGAGGAAAGCCAGGTACATTCTGATATCCTAAGTTTGGGGAAAGCAAATTTAAAGGGCCCACTGGAAATGGAGAGGTAGGGTCCTTTAGACCAAATTTTACAGAGAAATTTTCACCAGAAAGGATAGAAAGTTCTCAAGAATGAAATTATGAAAACAGAAACAATTCTGTTAACCAAGTTAGACTGCAAAAAGAAATGAAAAAAAAAATAGAAGTAAGGTAATGTAATGTAGAATGAAGACCAAAGGTATGGCATGGTCCTTTGGGATAGTATCAAAAGTGATTAGCTCAAAAGACCTAAAGAAAAAAAAAAGATTAAAAAAAAAGCTATATTGGTGGGAAAGCCCCATTCAGTGATTAAAATTAAAGTTAGGTTAAAAAAAAAGTGAGGCATAGAAAGACCTCTTTTACCTAGTCAATAACAAAATCAATCTGGGAAGTGAAGACCCTTAGGGTTTCTGCCCCAAACAGAAAAGATTGCTATTTCCACTCACTCTGAGCCATCAGAAGCCAAATAATTACCAAGTGTGGCTTGGGCTGGGACCTATTGTTGGCTAATAAACGAGAGCTAGAGTGATTTGGGTTTAAGGCATGGTCCACAAAAAAGAGCTCTAGCCCATAAACCACAAGATATCTTGCCAGGTTTTAGTGATCAGAATTTATATTCCTTTGGGCAGATTCTCTGTGTGAACAGAGGGAGGGAAAGGAGGGAGAAGAGGGAAGGAAGGAAGGAAGGAAGGAAGG